>NC_143517.1:18106659-18445621 GCF_031878675.1 Megascapheus bottae
GTAAGAAATTACATGGAGAGAACTAATTACAGAGGAAATATAGCATACCCAGCAAGGGATGGTTAGTGAACCAGCCTTCTTAAGAGCCATGAGACAAGGTATCTCATGCCCCTTCTATGAAACCAGAAATGCAAGGCTTTTCTGTAAGTGCCTGACAAGAACAAAATCCCGTCAGCCTAGAAGCCACAATGTGCTGATGAGTTTTCTTTTTTCATATAATTTTTATTGTAATTAATAGCAGAGTTATATTATATTCACCTGATACTACTACTTGCCTCCACTATCCTACATAATTTACTGATTCTTTTTTTAATGTTTCCTTCCACTATAAGAAAAGATCTGTGAGGGTAAGAATTTTTGGCTAGCTTTTTTCATTTCTGTAACCTTATAAGAACGTCTATACATACAAGACTCATAATATATATCTGCTGAATGATTAATAGAGTTTGGTAATAATTCGTCACTAAGAGATGAAAAATATTGCCTTCTTCTTCCTCCTCCTCTCCTCTTCTTTCTCATTCTTTGTCTCCTCATCCTATTATTCCTCCTCTACATCCTTCACAATTTATTCTTATTTGATTGATATTTTATTTCTTACAAATGCTTATAGAACTTGTCCCTATATCAAATCTAATCCTTCCACTTAAGTGACCAGCAAACATTCTAAGCCAAAAGCAAGATCTATCTGAGACTTAAATTGTTCAGCCAACAAGCAATTCATTCATTCATTATTTACATATCATAGTAGAATTTTCAAAGATACATGTCCTTTTCATACCTTCTCTGAATGTTTTGTTATTTGTTAAATCCCTTGTAAAATATGCCACAACCATATCCAGGGTTTTGAATAATGTTCCCAAAGAGCAAAATGGGATATGCATTTGGAACAAATATTATTTTTGGAATATAACATTGGGTTTCATTAATTTTTTAAAAGCATATACCTTTTCTCATTTATAAGCTTTTGCATGTGTCCAGAATCTCATGGTAATAAAACAAAACCACCCAATCATCCAGGTTCTGATGATCTATCACTCATCACTTTTTATAAAAGTTTGTTTTATCAGCTGTGACTTCTACCAAAGTCCATGTTTCTTCCTCTGAAAAGGTGCAATGTAAATCTCTTCGTAATCACTTTCTCAAAGATGATGTGTCCTGTTCATGTGATTTGGGCTTGCTTCAAATCCCTGATGTCTGAAAGGAGGAAAAAGCTTTATCAAATTTTTGTAATTTCCAATTATCTGAGTTTATTTCCACAATAATCATGTGAAATCTTGTCATAGGCCAGCTTTGTTTGATTTTATTTATAATTTATTAGATTTTGAATTCTTGAAAATTTTTCATATGCATTTGATCATCTTATCCAGTTAAATATATTCCTTGGTAATGAGCAGCTAAAAATAATAAATGAATAAATGAGAAAACACTGATTTAAAAGGTTATTTTAATCTGGTGTAATAGTGTATGCCTGTAATCTCAGCTTCTGGGAAATAAGGAAAGAGAATCAAAAGTCCTAGACCAGCCTCAAAATGGGTAAGTAGATCCTATCTCAAGATGGAAAATTCAATGTAAAGGACAGAGAGCGTGACTTAAGTGGTACATCACTTATCTAGCATGCATTTGAGGAAAAAAAAAACCTGGAGCTCAAACGATTTGGTATTTAAAGAGAAATTTTTGGAGAAAAAAAGATCACTAAGTCTGGCACATAATCATTTTGCTTGGGTCTTTCACAAATGGAAAGGCCTGAGAAACCAGAGCAGCCTGACATGCAGGGGATTCTGTGAGAAGGAAAATAAAGGAAAACAATAATATGCCTAGAATATATTTCCTGTGGCAAATGTGATCCAAATGATAACACTTTCTATGATTCTACAATGTGTTGATGACCTGTTTACTTAGCTAGATTGGAGGTGAATTTTGATCATTTTAGATTTGCCATATCTTTTACTTTGTGCAGATTAAGCATTCTGTTTATTGGTACTTGAGGGACAAATGAATGATTTTTCTTTCTCACTCTGCCCTGATTTTTTGAACTCAGAAGTAGTGAGTTTTCAACATGATTGTCAGAATTTCCCCTATTTTTTTTATAAGATATCAAGAATGTGGACTTTCAAATGAATGAATTTGAATAGGATATAACTATAATAGTTCTAGTTCTATAATAGTTTCTATAAGGTAACTGTAATAGTTGTAACTATATGTAACTAATATAAAGATTATGACTATAATAATATAACTATAGTATGAAGATAACTATAACAGTTATCTTTGTTAATTGACATAATTGCAAGACCTGACAGTAAACATTTGTGTTCACCTCTTCTATAACACATACAACTGCCTCATAAGAGTTTTGACAGCAACGTCATAGCTCCTAAATGTTTCTTTGTGCTAGAAGGATGTCAATGAGTTTCTTTTCTTCTTTTTCATTTTTGTATGCTGTGGTGCTTGAACTCAGGGCCTGAGTGCTTTCCCTGAGCCTCTTTGTACTCAAGGCTAGTGCTCTACCACTTGAGTCACAGCACCACTTCTGGTTTTTTTTCATATATTTCTTATTGTAATTAATAAAAGAGTTGCATTATATTCTCCAGGTATAAGGTGCATTAATTCACATACATTGATACTCTTTCTCATGTCTTGGTCCCCATTTCCCTCCCCCCACCCCCACCCCTCACCTTGTTTTCCCCTTTCCCTATCCAATTTCAAATAACCAAATACAAATATATTCAATATATCAGATAACAAAGTGAGATACTGTAACAATATGAGATAACCAAGGGACAACAAAAGAGATGAGAGATAACATAGTTCCTTAAGGGCAACAATCACTCATTATATGGCTTTTGTTTCTATATCCTAGAGGTCCTTTCATTTAGCGTTATACTATATGGCCTTATGTATCTAGGTTTCACATATCTTTCTTCCTACTTTTATTTGAAACTCTTTCCTCGAAAGTTATTCATAGAAATATCCATAACATTTGAAAGAAAATAATAAAATGCTCACTTAGAGTTGATGGCGATGTAAAACACAGTATAAAACATAGTGAGAAATAGGGGCCCATTAGACTATTTATTCAACCAGGAGTTTGATAGCTCAGGTTTCTCCTTTGCCTTGCTAATATTGTAAATCGATGCCCATAAATAAAAATTTTGTCTATTGTGTCATCTTTACAACTTGATATTTTATGTTTCCAATAAAGCACCTCCCAAATTCTTTTTCATACTTAAAAATAATTGATTTAAATTGTTGAGCAATTTAAATAATGGTTCTAGCTTAGCAAAAGCAGTTTCTTCTTGTTGTAGTATACAAGAAGCATGGGAAAAAAACCCAGACATACTTCAACCTGTACTCTTGTGAAATGGAAAAATAAATATATTCTCATTATCAGCTCACCAAATAGAAGTAGTAAATTATAGTGATTCATTTCTCTTGGTAGTGCTGACACATTGCTGGCATGTTTTTGTAGCAATGAATTTTCTGCTAAAGAACAGTGATTAGAATCCATTTCACACAGACATTTTTTTTTTACTTCATGCCCATGGAATTTTGCTTGGCTTTTATGACTTATATTTGAAGGTGCCTATAAAATTTCTTGAAACTAGCTATAATAGACAAATTATCTAACAAAATTTTAAACTCTTGAAATTTTTCCTATTGACCTTTGGGTCTGTTGATTTCTAACACTTTGTGGATGACAATATTAGCTCAAACATATGAAAATACAATTTTTAAAACCCTGTTAGTTTTGAAAACTGTAACTTCTAAATGTCACATTTCCACAGGAAAAAAATGGCTTCTATCCTAAAGTATGACATGATAAAGTTTAAACATTAGTTGTTGCTTTGCTATTTAATTTGTTCCCTTTTCACAATTACAGTTTTTTCATTAGTAAAAGTATAATAATAATATTTCTTAAGATCAGTCGAATCTTACATTTAATTTTTCAGAAAATAGAATTTAAAGGTGACCTAGAAGACCAGGTACAATTGATTTCTAGGCACATGACACCCAAGAAGATATGGGACAACATTCTACTCATGGTATGACATCCCAATCACTATTCTTTTAATTCTTGTGAATATGACAGCCCATAAAGGAAATATACTTTGACATCTTCACTATTTTGAAATTCTTGCTAATTCTTTATGAAAATGATAGCCAGCTGCAGAACAATGCTTTTTGATTGGTGTATAGTAGGCTGGAGAGAAAGTAGGATGGATCACAGTTGTATCGTGGAACCCATTGGTATAGTATCAGTTGCAGTGGGTGGGAACTGAGAAATGCACTCACTGACCATGTAGTTCTTTACTAGAGATGGAAAAACAGTTTCCAACTAGGCCTTCCCTTTTATATTCATCTTCTTTAGCTCAGCAAACTACTTAGAGCATACACAATGGATAGATCACAATGGATAGATACAGGGTATTTTCTTACTGAAGCCTATACATCCATGGGCCTCTTCTTCACAACTCACCCACATGTATCTAGCCATGCCTGTTTTTTACTTATTTTAGGAAGTTGTAATAATCTCAGGAAAGTGCTTGTCCAAACTGACAAGACTATGTATCCTATTATAGTAACCTAGCCTGGCATATATTAAAAGTATACTTGAGCCAGGGGCTGGTGGCTGATATCTATAATACTGAGGAGGCTGAGATCTGAGAATCACAGTTTAAAGCCAGCTGGACAAGAGTTCATAGGACTCTTATTTCCAATTAACTAATAAAAAAAAAGCCAGAAATAGAGTTGTGACTCAAGTGATAGAGTATCAGCCTTGAGCACAAACACTCAGAGACAGGACCTAAGTGTTAAGTTTAAGCACCAGAACCAGTACACACACACACACACACACACACACACACACACACACAGGAAAAAAGTTTTGAAATATGCACATTTTTGGTACTAAATGATCACCCCTTTTAAGATATTAAACTCTTTAAAATTCACTTACACTTTATACTCTACTTTTTATTTTATGACATAATTAGCATGTTTTTACATAATTTTATGATCTTAATTTTAATGTCTATGCATTTAGAAGTTTCAACTCTTTTAATGTTAATCTAATATCTTCTCTCTTATTTTGCCACTCCTGGAGCTTGAACTCAAGGCCTGAGCATTGTCCTTGGGCAATCTCAAAGCTAGAGCTCTATCATTTGAGCCATAGCACCACTTCAGGCTTTTCCTATGTATGTGGTACCAACGAATCGAACCCAGGTCTTCATAGCTAGGCAAGCACTCTACCACTAGGCCAAACTCCCAGCCCTTAAACTAATATCTTCTTATTGGTCATTTTTTTTCAAAGTCTAAGACTTGTTCTTTAGTGTCAGACCATAAGATACTGTAATGTTAGGTTTTTAGGTTTGCTATTCTCAACTATTTTGTTCTGGACTTTTGGTGATCAGGAATTGGTAATGAGATATGGAAGTCGTCAGTACCTAGCTTTACATGTAGTCTCAATCCAATACGGACAGCTTCAGGTCTTCTTCAGTATACAAACAACATGATATATTATACAAATATTATTCATTTCCTATGTTTATTTACATGTGAGAAATGAAAAACAAAACAAAACAAAAATCAAACAACAACAACAACAAAAAACCCTGGTTAAGTCAGTTGAGTCTGGGGGCTCAAATGTAATTCTTTGGAGACCAACTATGCATGAAATTACCCATGGTGTCTCAGGGTCAGCTTAAAAAGTGTCAAAGTGCATAAGATTCTTGATGCACTCCATAAAAATCTTTGGTATGTTTATAAGCTATACCAAGCTGTTCCAAGGATGAAATGGAAACAATAACAAAAACATGAAATAGTCATATTGATAAGTAAAAAATAGACTATTTTTTGTCCTTGAAATTGTATTTGTTGGTTTACTAGTATATTTCTTTGATTAATGATGAAACAGCTTTTGCATATATTTGTTAGAAGTGAATTTTTTTGTTAATATTTTTGGTGCAATTGGGTTACATTTCTTGTAGGGTTTGTTTTCCTCCTGACTTTGCTACTATTCATTACTTTACAATTGGTAATGTATTCCATCTCATATGTGTTGCAAGTGTTTTTAGTTTTCCTTTTGATTCTTAATGCTGTTCGTAATTATTTTGTTACATAGAAGATGCATTCTTTTCTTTTTCTCTTATGATTTCTCATCTTGTTTGGCAATTACTCAACCACTTGAGCCATACCTCTAGCTCTCATGATTTTTTTCATTGTTTTATACATAGTTTTCCCTCTCATAATTAAATACTTACATAGTAATTACTTTCATGTTATTTGACTTCTTCAGTGAATTTTGAGTTGATGGCAGTGGTTATTATGAGACAAAGATCTAGCATCATGTTTAACAATACAAGTTGTTTCTGCCACCTGTTTTTGAGAATGCATCTGTGTTAGTGAGATTTCTGTTACTGTAACAAATTTTTGTCCTTGTGAGAAAGAGAAGCTTTAAGGAGGTAGGGTTTGGTTTACTTAGTTCTGGTTGTAGAGGCTAGTTTTCCCAGTCCATGGGAACACAGTATATCACAGTATGTACACATAATGACATCTGGGAAATAAAAAGAGTGAAAAGGACAAATAAGCAAATATATAGTCGTATATATTATTATATAGTAATGTATGTTATATATATTTTGTGTATGCATGTATTTGTTAAGTATTTTGAATTTTCAAGAGAAGCTTGGTGTAGTTTTTGACAAAATGCAAGAAAATATTCATCATTTTTAGAAGATAATTTGCTTTGGGCTTGGATAGAATTATTTTATCTAGTGACATCTTTGCAGTTTCAGAAAGACAGCTTAAATAGCATTTGCAGGAATCTCAAAAATTAGAAGCAGAATTAAAATCCTAACTTCTAGCTATTTGTATAATCTCTTAGAATGCTTGACTGAGAATTAACATAAACTTCCTGGGGGTAAAGAAAGCTAAGTAATTCATAAGCAAATATCTCTTCATGATGTCCCAACTAGAAAAAAAATAAATCCTATCTCATAAGTGTGAATCAGATGTCTGTTTTTATTTCTCTTACATGTGAATTTCTGGAATGTCCTCATTTCCTCTTTAAGTTTTACAGATGTATTGTAAATGTTTATTAAGACAGGATTTACATCTGAGTAGATGAAATTGGGAATCTCTGAACTGAGAGTTTTTTGGAAAATGAATTTATTAAAAGATGAAAGCTAAAACCTTATTGCATAAAGAGATAAACACCAAATTATGTGGGAAAAAATAAACCAAGATTTAGTAGACACTTGTGTTAGAGGCCATAAACATAGAGAAAGAGGCATGTAGCATCTTTCCTTCATGATGGAAAAGACAGAAGCACCTCAACCTGATGGATCTGCAGGCAAAGGATACTAAGAGGAGATCAGACAATACACAGACTTTGGAGTGCAGCCATAGGTATCTATGAGAATGGATGTGTCAGTTCTTTACACCTCTTCCTTCCTGTAGCTCTACCATTCAAGTCAATGATCAGCATGTGCAAAATGCTCTAGCAGACTTACTTTTTCTCACTCTTTTTCTATGCCCAATGTAAGTTCCAAATAAGAGTCATTGTCTTTTTCCATCCCTTTCCGCTGTGGGAGGACTCTCTCCAAATCAGTACTGAAACATCTTCCTACAAAATACCACTCTTATTATTCCTGGGTCCATCTTAGATCTCTCCTCCTGCTTCAGGCCTGAGTCAAGGCAGTCATTTCTGCCATCTGTACATCTCTGCACATGCCACTGGAACTTATTTGTCTACATGACTGTCCATGGTAGATAATGAATACACATCTTCCAGGGGGCCAGGACTGTGTTAATATCCCCCGGGGGTAGATATTGATACATATACCAGAGGAGAAATTAATTTAAAATAGGCTATTATTTCTTAGACATACTTTAGACATGCTAGAAACTTGCTACAAGCATGTATACTTTATTAGCTTTCTTTGTATGAACTTGCATAATGATGAGGCATTTGTTTTCCAATCGTCACGTTTTGGATGGAGAAATTAATCTTAGAGAAAGTTACCATAGCTAATGGTGGGGTGATTGATATGCCATAAACTAAAGCTATAGTGGCCCACTCTATGGATTTGCTGGGGTTCATATCAATTTTCTCCTAGCTGTGTTTAGAGGCCAATGAATATATTTCTGTACCACTGGAAACATTGTCTTGACTCCCTGCTACTCTATGATAGTTTCAATATTGTTCATCTTATTCATAAGATTAGTATTCATGATGTTTTGAAAATAATAATTGTCTTCATTACAAACTTTGAAATTACCATTCAGATTATTCTGAAATTTTAGTATTTATATTTTTGTAGGATATTAACATAGTACAACTTTGTATCCTGTTCAGTGACTGAAAGAACTACCATACATTTTTCTTTACAGAAAATTTACTTTGAAGATTTTGAACACATTTAAAGCTTAGAGAAGAATGTTTATTTTGGTCAAGTTAAGAATGAAATACATCCAATTATACTAAACAAAAGGTGACCAGTAATTTCCAAGACTAGTAAAATTAGATATTGGAAGTTACAGTTGTAAAATAATTGCAAATGTATATATACATAATAAATTTAATCCTGTGTATTTAAATAAATGTTTGCATCATTTTTATGTTTTATTTTTGATATTCTTATCTGCCTAGCATATTCTGATAATACCTGCTATATTCCTCAATATGCTTTCAGGCCAAGTTGTTTTTCTGTTTCTCTGCACAATTGTTTAGGAGTGATTGCCTTTCTGAGACTAGAACCAGCCATCTCAAATGTAATGCAGTCTGATGATTATGTATGGTTCCTTCCACTTGTACAAACCCTCTGCTCTGTCTGGGTGGGCGTCATTGTGGAGGCAAGAGACAGAGCCCAGGGCAGGTGAAGGCCTCTTCTGTTTGGAGGCCTTGACCTTCTCCTCCCCCTGCTGGGCTCTCCTCCCTCCCTCCCCTGGACTTTTTGTTCTCAATACCATTACAGGCAGGTTAGATAATTCCTTCTTTTCTTCTTCACGAATCTAACTCTTCCCAGGCTAATATGAAGTTCAGATATAGTCTGATTCTGCTTTGGCATTATTTTCTAGAAAGAGCCACTCTCTTTATTTGTACATTATACTCTCCTTCGTCCCTTTTTCTTTTCTTTTTTTTTTTTTTGCCAGTCATGGGCTTGAGCTCAGGGCATGAGCACTGTCCTTGGACTTTCTCAAGGCTAGAGCTCTACCACTTGCGCCTCAGCACCACTTCCGGCTTTTTTCTATGTTTGTGGTACCGAGGAATCAAACACGAGTCTTCGTTGCATGCTAGGCAAGCACTCTACCACTAGGCCAAACTCCTGGCCCTAAATGTTTGCATCTTTAAGATAGTCTTACATAAAAGTGAGAAATCAGAAGAGATGATTTAAAAATTATTAAGCTAAATGTTAGAAATTCATGGAAAGTATCTCATATCGGGGGAACAGCCAGTTAGCTCAATCATTTTATTTTTTTTATAAAACTTAATTTATTGGACTGGGGCATAGCAAGTGGAGACCCTGAGTTTAATTCCCAGTACTGCAATAACACAAAAACAAAAATATTAAATATTTTTAATGAACATTTAATGGACAATTTAGTAGACATTAAATTTTAAATATGATTACTCTTCATCTCGATTTGTAAGTTTTCACTTACTCTGTTCTTGTGAAATTGCCCAGAAATTCTGTCATAAGAGCTCATTCCACTGTTTTCTTAATGGGCAACAAGAGATCATTGTCCTCCATTTCTTACACCAGCGGCTTTTTCTTTTAGCTGTTGACACATAAAAGGAGAGCAAAGATACTTAATAAATTATATGTTGGAAATTCATGCACAGTGTACGCATTTTACCTGTGGTTTTAAAGCCTTCACTCAACCATGCTGCACAAATGTCAAATAAACAGTTGCTTTTCATGTGTTCTCTGAGTCAATATAATAGACTAGTAGACAAAGTCTGTCTTTCCACATCTCTGAGGCTTGAGATGATGGACATGAACACATTCATGTGTATATTTAAGTTTTCAGAACACATGGGTACTTTTTCTGCAAACACAGAAGTATTGTCACTCTTCCATTTCCAAGATGGGAAAGAAGTTCAGAGAAAATTTATCTGAAAAATTACATAGAAATGTAATTTTTTGACTATAAACTTTGCTTCTTTGCAAATGGTTTGCCATCTTTAGAATCATACTTGTTGATTCCAAATGTCTGTACTTACATATTCTGTAATCCCACTTCACCAAAATGACTTTTATCCTCTGGAAAATTCCTTTTTCTGTTAGTGTTAAGCTTTTTAAATCCTTCCTTAATTTTCTTTGCAAATGAATTGCTCCTTCCAGTTGCTGTTGCAAATGCTAAATCTACTTTAATCTCATATGCTATGACTTTTTTTTCCAAAGATTTTTTGTGCCAGTCCTGAACCTTGAATTTAGGGCCCTAAGCACTGTCCTTGGGCTTTCTCAAGGCTAGAGCTCTACCACTTGAGCGACAGCACCACTTCGTGCTTTTTCTATGTATGTGGTACCAAGGAATTGAACCTGGGTCTTCATGCATGCTAGGCAAGCATTCCACCACTAGGCCAAACTCCCAGCTCTGCTATGACATTTTAATCTACTTTTTGTCTCTCAGTTTGATTCCTTCAAATTAGGAACTTGTCATATATTTTCACTGAAGTTCTTCAGATAGAGGAATGAATGAGTGAATGAAAATAGCAATCTATTCCATTTGCTGATGATATTACTGTCATTATGTTGTGCAAATCCATACTGTGATAGGTCTCTGACTGTGGTGTTGTACATGATCAAACAAGCTCAAGAGGATAGATAGCCTTTTAAGAAGAACTGGAAAAAGAGCCCAACGATTCTGTAATATATAGTATAGGCACAGAAACTATATCCTTTAGTTTTTTTTAATTAGTCAGATGGATAAATCAATCAATAAGCTGCATGCTGGTGGATCACTCTATAATCCTAGCTACTTAGGAGGCTGAGATATGAGCAATGTGGTTTGAAGCCAGCCTGGGCAGGAAAGGCCATGAGACTCTTACCTCCAATTAACTACTGATAAGCTAGAAGTACAGCTGTAGTTCAAAGTAGTAGAGCAATAGCCTTGAACACGAAAGAAAAAAGGAAGAAAGAAAGAGAGAGAGAAAGAAAGAGAGAGAGAAAGAAAGAGAGAGAGAAAGAAAGAGAGAGAGAAAGAAAGAAAGAAAAATATTTTTTTCTGCTATTACATCCAATTTTGCTATGATAGCATAGTTTTTCCTATCAAAGTTTGTATTCTAGTCATCAAAAATAGGACATTTACTAGACATCAGTTAGATTAAACTACAAAGTAGGAAAAGAATCCAAGTTGTAGGAGGAATTGATATTTATTGGTTTTCTTTCAATGTGACTATATGGGGCTCAGTATTATCTTGCATGAAATATAATTTTCACAACAAACCAATAACATTATTTTTGTTTTTATTAAGGAGCAAGTAACTAATGAATTAATCAGATTTTTCTCAAAAACACAATTGCAAAATCGTTTTCATTGAAAATTCAAACACAAGAATGAGCTAGAGAACTCCAATACTATTTATGATTAAATAAATGAAAGACTAGGACAAGTACTACTACAGGATAATAGTATAGGCTTGAAATTAATAAAGAACTTCAAAGTTTTGGAAGCATAAATCTGTTATAGTGCTTTTCCAGTAATCATTTGGCTGAGTGAAAAAAAAATAGTATATCTCTCTCTCCCTGAAAACAAACTAACAAAAAAACACTGAAGATGAAAGGAATGTGAGGATAATCCTAAATTTTAGGAAATGCTATTTTGTTTGTCTTTACTTTGATGTCAGTGTACTAAAAAAAAAGAGGTGAGAAAAAACAAGTAGGAATCCTGTGGAATTTTGGCCTATTATAAGAGCCATAGAATCTTGCCATGGTTGTAGTGGACAGTTTGACTTCCAGATCATCTGCTGATTAACTAATAAAATGATAGGACCATTTATAAAAGAAAGTCATGATGGAAAAAGTGGTTAATGAGGAAGATGATGATCAGCTTGCCCCTCTTACCAGGTAGAAGATATCAAAAACATCTTCTCCAAAGCCAGTATTTTTCCAAAAGGGAACCAGAATGCACACAGATATCTTCTTCAGGTACTGCAATAGTCCCAAGAAATCACTGTACACAAAAATCATTGTTCCCTTGGAGAGTCTCTGGGGATCACCAAAGTAGAGCTCAAAAGAAACCCAGCACTAAAACATGACTGGCCCCAAGATGCTATGAGAGAGAAGAGAGGCATACAGATCCAGGATTTGTGATTTATCAGGGAGTAAGAGAAGCTGCTGTTAGGACAGTCCTGAGTGACGTAGGCCAGAGAGGCAGGTATATTTTGGATTAGGACAAAAGAGACTTCATCCTGTCTGGAATATATCTGGTTTATCTTAAGATAACACTGAACAGTCCAATGCAACTGTGGTCTCATTGAAAAGCTTTACATACATCTAATGATTTTACTGAGAGACTATACAGGAAAAACTAGTTACAATTGCTTTGGAACAATCTGTGGTGGTTTATAACTCAGTATGACTATATTCAGGTCAATCTACAACCATATGCATTGTTACTAAATTATATAAGTAATAGTAAATTATGCATCTTGACTACTAGACTGAGGGCAGCAAGGATTTTCAGGGTACCTATGGATAGGCCCTATTTGTTTGGAATGTTAGAACATATAATTTACCTGGTGATGATTTTGGTGACACTAGAGCTAAACATTGAATAAATAATCATTGTTCTTTGTTTTTGTTTTTGGAAACAGGGTCTCCCTAAATCATTCAGGTAGTCTTGAACTCGTAACTTTCTCACATCCAACTCCTAAGCCAGATAACAACAGGTCACATTATCCTAAGGTACAGTATTCCCATAAACTGCTGGAGAATACCTCTAGAGCTGACTAGGGCACCACTTACCAGTGAGGAGAATGTTGAATTTATGGAACCAGAGTAGTGTGGATAACATAAAGAAATACATGGGTTATTGGGGTTTTTTTACCTTCAGTATTTCTATTTTTAAAACTTTACTCAGGCATAATTTACAAATGATAAAATTCACCTATTTCAGGTTCATAATTTAAAGTCATTGGTAAACTTTCTGAGTTGTAAAACCAACATTGTCATCCAGTTCTAAGACAGTTTCATCATCCCCAAAAGAGTTCTGCTGTCCATTTACAGCTATTATCATTTCCACTCCCAATTTCAGAAAATCATGTATCTCTATTTTATGTCTCTGTAGACTTGCCTGTTCTAAACATATCATAAAGTTGAAATAATACAGCATGTGTGTTTGTTTGTTTGTTTCTGGCTTTTGTTGTTCTTAGAATTTTAAAGTTTTATCCATGTTGTAGTTTGATTAGTAGTTTATTTCTTTTCACTGATGAGCTTCTAATGTTGGCTAGATCAACATTTATTCATGAGCTGGTGAACATTTAGGCTGTTTCTAATACTGGACCATTATGAATAATAATGTTATAAAGATTCATATGTAAGTCTTTCTGCACACATGTGCTTTTATTTTTCATGGTAGATTCCTATGAGTAGAAATGCTGGATTGTGTGGTAAATTCATGCTTAAATTTTATAATTTCTTCTCTGTGATTTTTAATAGCACAAAATTAAGGCTATGAAACATTGAATTACCATATAATCCACCATTTCCATTCCTAGGTATATACTCAAAACAAATGAACATAGGATGAGAAATAAAACAGGCTGTTTTTTTATTTAAAAAAAAAACCTTACAGGATTGCTTATAACAACACTATTCAAAATTTCTAAAATGTGGAAACAACACAAATTCTATAACTTAATAAATAGATAAGAAATGTATAATATATCCTTACAATTGGGTGTTTTTAAGGAATAGGAAATTATCTTCTGATACATGCTATATCATGAAACAACATAGAAAGTATTAAGCTAAATGAAAGAATGCAAGCACAAAAGAGCATATATTTTATAATTCCATTTATATTAAAAACGGGAAAAGGCAAAGTCATAGAGACAAAATGCAGATCGAGTGTTTCTAGATGTTGGAATGAAAGAAAAGACCAATGATTATTTATAGATTTGGGTTGTTTTTTCTTTTTTGTGAGGTGATGAAAATGTTTGTTTTCAGATAGTGGTGATAATTGCCCAATATTACAATGTGTCTCATTTCATTGTACACTTTAGGGTGGATAAACAAGTATTATGTTGCATTGTATTACTGTAAAAAAAAATCAAAGCTATGTGTGATCTACAGAAAAACAATTCTAAAATACACATGAGTAGAGTAGATTGATTTGTTTTGGTACATTGCTCTTGGAAAGTCAGATGGCCAGGGAAATGATCCTCTTTTGGAATCAATTTGTTATCCCCATTACATTATAGCTCATGAATTCTGTACCTATTATATTTAGACATTGTTTTGGGAGCTTAACAATATTATTTTTGATTCTCATAGTATTCCAACTAGGCAGGTATTGTTGTACCTATTTTCTTAGGATTAGGAAATACAAAATCTAAGAGGTTGACATAGCCATAGTTATGGAGCAGGAACAGATGCAGGAACAAAGTCAAGAAACATTCTCTTATACTCTTATAGTTATGATTTCATGCTATATTTTGGTGTTTGAGCATGGATTAGCTTAAAAAAATTGCACACAAAAGAATGTTAAAACAAAGTACCAGTATTGGTAAGGTGGAAGAACATGGAAAGGACTTCATTTTGCAGAGCTCAATGCTTCAGGGCACTCACATAGTGTTTAATGCTAGTGGACCCTTGAGCATATAAGAACAATGACCATAATTTATCCCATATTGTATTATGGTAGTTTGGGGCCAATGTATGCTTGCTATGAGCTGATTTCAAATATTTTGGCTTAGTATCAGGGAGAACACAGAGCTTGTAATTTCAATTTCATGGTATTTCAAGTAAAACCATGTCTTAATATTGAAGGGAGGGATTAGCGTCGATTGCCAGGACAGCAACAAGGTTCAGGAAAGGATTATTGTTTTTTGATTATTTTAAGGGCTAAGTGGACTAGCTTACCCCTGTGCTTCAAAACATTGCCAAGGCTAAAGGACTTAATACTTGGTGAGTTTTAATAGAGAAATGTAGGTTGTATAAAGTAGCTTATAAAGGGTCTCAAACAGAATGTTAAAGCTCTTACATACCCCATTGTATTGAGGTGCTAGAAATCTGAATTACAATTGGGCCTCTAAGCTAGGGATTCCATGTATAGATTTACAAAGAATGGATAGAAAAAAAGAACAGGAAATTACTTTGGCCATATCGAAGGAACAAATAAAGCATCCCATTTTCAAGTTTGAATGAATAGCTTATAGGGATTAAAATAAATATAGGAATTATTTTCTTATAATATTCCTTAAATAATTGGTAAACTATATTGAATTACTACTCATTAAATATAAAATATGTGTATATTTGAATTAAAAAAATTATTACAGTGCAAATAAATATGTCAAAGTCCATTGTCCAAATTTAACACTACTATGCCATGAACTTCATAGTAATCACAAGATGAAAGTGTTAAAGTCATTGCATTCTCCAGATAGAGGGTGCATTGCTTCTCACACATTGATACCCCTTCTTATGATTTTGTCCCCATTTCCCTCTGTCCACCTCCTCCCAATCACCTCTGGTTCTCCTCTGGTTCTCATCTTGGCTGAAATTTTGTTTTCCCTCTTTACAAAATTGTAAATAATTAACCAAAATACAGTAAAAAAGATTAAATTAATGAATGTGAATATAAAAATAAAGATGCAAAGAACCAAATAAAACAAACAAAAAAAGCCTGAAAATATCCACAATGCACAATAAGGGTAGACACTGCAATGTAAATGATAATGTAAAATGTTTGGAAAGCCTAGATTTTAAACTTGTATATTACTTCATCTGAATAATGTTTTTACCCTATGTATAGATATTGATGGCTAAAATTTGATTCCTTTCCTTGCAATCTAGATTAATAAAATATAACTTATTACGATTCTCAAAGGCCCAAAAGAACATAGTCTCAATGGTTTCCTTCATTTGTAATAATTAGTACATATCTAGGACTCTCCTAGCAGAGAATTACAATTGCACAAAACCTAGCTATATAAGGTTATATAGGATGAAACTAAATGAAAGGATCTCTAGGATATGGAAACAAGAGCTTTACCCTGATAATAATAATTTTTAAAAAGAGTTAAATCAGAAAAACAAACAAAAAAAAGGAATCTATATGTGGAACTATGGGATGGGTATTGTAAACACTGAGAATGACTTCTTCAGGGATATCACTGACAAACTGTAGTGGAGACACCACTGAGAAACCACATCCCACCTCCCAGGAACTCATATCCTTGGAGAGTTTCCTGCCCCATTGTGTATAAATGGCATGAATAGTATGTCTATATTCAATGACAACAGAAAATGTTTCTGCCATTTGTATCTAAAAGATGAGTGAAATGCCATTCTTTGTGAATCAGAAAGAAACGAGTTGAACTGCAAAACTCTTTGTGAAATAGTAACTTTATGAAGCATGGTGTGGTGATCACTTCTCCACAAATTCATAGGTAGTTCTCTTTGTAAATAATATGGATCTAGTTTCTTCCCAATTCACCAGAGATTTCTGTTTTTTTTTTTTAATTAAAATGATGGTATTCCTGCAAATTATTTTGTTCTTGATGGACTGTTTTAAAAATGACAAATAACATGTTTTATAGCCATAACACTTCAATATTAAAAATATACTTCCTTAGATAAAGTGAATATTATTATTCTTTAAGCACTAAACACCTGGATCTTATGCACATGACTGCAAATACTGAAGATCAAACTTAATAAAAAATTTGAGCATGTACTGTTTTATTACCCAACTGAGCTAATGTACTTTTTAATTTATGAATATATCTATTCCATAATATATCCACTGCATATCAACTTAAAAAATGAAATAGTTTCATCTATAAATACATGCCAGTTCTTTAGGGTAATAACTAAATGCATCAAAATTAGAACCATTAAGTAACTTGCATGATGTACTGCACGTATAAAGCTGGTTTAGAAATAGGAGAGCTTTACATAGGTTCAAAGTGTTAGACAAGAGTACAAGGGGGTATTAAACTTGATCATTAGGCCACAGACGTCATTTTGTCATTTGTTTTACGGGTTGACATAGTCTAGCTCTGCAAAGTAAAAACATCAGGAAGATAGAAAACTTTCAGCCTCAGTTACATTTTATGTGACCCTCCTTGAGCAATTTGATGATGTTTACATATGACTCAGATAGATCCTGTCATACAAATGATGTTTTCAAAAACATTTCTGTCTTAAAAGGAATGTGGTTTCCAACATGATAAAGAGGATTCTGATGTGTGAATAATGTGTTCCATATTGCAGAAATTGACTAATAACTTTGATCTGTCAGGCATGGCCCTTACATGACATTTCTTGGTGTGTGTTCTATTCCTGGCCAGGAATAGAGGCAAGGCAGTGGTGCCAAAGCTTTCTGTGGCTCCTGGAGGTCAATTCTTGCTCTACTCGGGAGAAGGAAGCCCTGGGAACGAGATCATTACCCCCCCACGCCCCCATTTGTACAACTTGTCTTTGCTGTGATACAGGTCTAGCATTTCATTTGGGTATCATGCCCCTTCAAACAATTGTATTCATGTGTTCACTGAAAAAAATTACTTTAAAAATGCCACCCACAATTTAGTTAAACAAACTGATTTTTTTAAATGCAGAGCTACATGAATCACATTATGGTATGAGAAAAACCAAACTAATAAATCATACTGCAAACTAATAAAATATTCTGTTGACCTTAAAAATGAAAGTAGTATATCCTCAAAGTGTTACTTCTACTATTTTTTTTTCCAATGCTGTCTTACATTGCTACCTTAGTTCAAAATAAGGAAGCCAGAACTTGCTTCTGAGGAGTAAAGTTGAGGA
Organism: Megascapheus bottae; assembly: GCF_031878675.1. NCBI lineage: Eukaryota > Metazoa > Chordata > Mammalia > Rodentia > Geomyidae > Megascapheus > Megascapheus bottae. The sequence goes on from NC_143517.1 coordinate 18,124,659, forward strand.
GTGTGTTCTTTATAATTACTTTGTATTAAAACAGAAACATTTCCTTTCAGAATGTGGGAAGGAAAGTTAAACAACAGGTGAAGGTTAAACCTCAAGGTCAAAGAAGATATTAAGTAAACTTAACCACCCAAATTACCCTGGGACTTGAATAAATCTAGAGCCTGGCAGGGTGCACTGAGTGTTCTTCAGGCCACAGGGAATTAGTGGCTGGCTTAACTGAAGCTTTGTTATTATCTCGACTTTCTGAGAGTTTTAAGAAAAGAGAAATGCAAAGATTATTCTAAAAGATGCTATCCGTGGAATCTTACTTAACTGAAATTTATAGTGACATAGACACCCTAACCATGGAAAAAGTACCCTGAGAAATATTCACATAATTTCTGAAAGCCAAGATGCAACACATTTCTCAGTGAAATAACAAGATGACTTAAACATTTGTGTGTCTGTGTTGTGTGTGTTGTGTGAGCGTGTGTGGTGTGTGTGTGTGTGTGTGTGTGTGTGTGTGTGTGTGTGTGTGTGTGTGTGAGTACCTGTCCTGAAGCTCAAACTCAGGATCCCATGCTTTCACTTGATTTTTTTTTTCTCAAAGGTGGTACTCTACCACTTACGCCACATTTCTACTTCTGGCTTTGTGCTGGTCAATTGGAGATAAGAATCTCATGGACTTTTCTGCCCAGCCTGGCTTCAAACTGTTATCCTCATATCTAACTTGCTGAGGAGCTGGGATTACTGCTGTGAGCCACCAGGGGCCAGCCTGAAAACATTTTTAAGATCACTTAATTTTGAATAATAAATAATATATCAATATACTTTTCTGCATTAAAATCTTAGAAATATTTCATCCCATAGGAAAATTCCTATTCTCTATAATACCAAATGTTTTATAATGCAACCAGACACAGTATTTTGGCTACTGATTCTGAGGAGCTCATGTGTCTTATGTCATTATAAATATTGATATTTTCTCATTCCTTCTTCAGATTTCCATAATATCATAAAATACTTTTTTTTCCTCTCCTGGGGCTTGAACACAGGGCCTGTCCTTCAGCTTTCTCAAGGCTAGTGCACTACTGTTTGAGCCACAGCACCACTTCTGGCCTTTTCTATGTATGTGGTATGGAGGAATTGAACCCAGGGCTTCATGCATGCTGCACAAGCACTCTACTGCTAGGCCATACTCCTGGTCCTCAAAAAATATTTTAATGGGCATTATCATGGTTTGGATGTGCATTATTCCTGGAGGCTCATATGCTGAATGAGTGGTAGCAGTGTTAAGAGGTAAGGCCCTTGATGAGTCATTGGGCTAACCTCATTAATGGATCAATCCTTTGGGAAGATGATTGCTATAAGGGCTACTCAGATACAGATAAGCTTTTCAATGATATCTATCTGGATAGGTTATTCAGAAGCCTAGCTAAATATGTTGTCCACTTAGGGTAGGATTTAGAAGGGTATCTTTTGTTTCTGAATTTTTCTTGTCCTGCTCTGTCTCTGTCTCTGTGTCTGTCTTTCTGTCCCTCTCTGTGTCTCTCTCTTTCTCACTCCCTCCCCTCCCCTCTCTCTCCATCTTTTACACCATGGGCCCAACATAACAGAACCAGGTAATAATGGATTGAAACCTATGAAACAGTAAACCAAAATAAATCTTTCCTTTTTAGAAACTTTATCTCAGCCAGGCGGGCCTGGTGGCTCATGCCTGTAATCCTATCTACTCAGGAGGCTGAGATCTGAGGATCAAGGTTCAAAGCCAGCCCAGGCAGAAAAGAACCTGAGACTCTTATCTCCAATTAACTCTAGAAAATGGGAAGTGGGCCTTGACTCCTGGGTAGAATGGTAGCCTTGAGCTGAAGAGCTCAGGGACAACGTCCACTCTTAGTTCAAGCCCCATAACCCACAAAAAAGGAAGTGTTTATCTCAGATATTCTGTCACAGTAATAAAGAGCTCATTCTAGAAGATGACAAGATCACTCAGGTTCACTGCATACAAAATAGATTCCATGCTTAACTTTGGAACAGCTGTCACAGTTTCACTGTAGAAAAGTTGTGTTTCAGATTATTTGAGATGCCCCATTGATAGACATCCTGACATGGAAACTATGAGGTCTCCTATACCTCTCTGAAAATTACAACAATAGCAACAACAAGCACACAATGGCAGTATCAATAATACAAAAATACAATATAATAAGCAAGTATCCTAAGAGTTTCTTTTGTGTATTGAATTTTTATTTTTCTCCTTTTACTATATCATGTGTTTCATAGATTATATCTTGAAAAAGCTTCACAGCCATCTTATGCAGGAGGAATTTTTATTCAAATTTAGAAGTTGCAGAATCTTCTGGAAGAGTAACTAGTCATTCAGGATTATACAGGTAGAGGAGCCAAGCCAGCCTAGACAAGTGGCTGACAGCCTGCATTCTTCACTCTGGTCTTTATGGGGACATCCAATCATCCATAGTTGCCCAGGATTCCTGACTAATCATAAGAATACTTATCCTTAGAGAAGTCATTCTGTGTATAAGTACATCTGTGATCACCTGTGACTATTCGTAGATAGGCAATACATATGAGATCAGAAGCAATCTCAATCTTTTCACCATGCCATCTAATGCTCTGTATCCAGTGCAGTACCATGACACATCAATGTGTGCGGAAGGATGGGAAAGATATCAAGGCTTTATTTGTTCCTACTTTAGTTGCCTGAGGGAGCTCTAAGGACTCTGATGCTATAGACTAACTTATACTGACTTCATTCACTTAGACCTAATGCATTCTTTTTCAAAAAATCTAACTCTAGTTTTTTTTTTTCAAGAATGTTCATGTTAGTAACTCAATCGTTCTCTTTCCACACTGCTAATATTTGTGAAACAACTGCGCTGGACTTTCTTCTAAGGTGACAGTTATATGTGGCAGGACAATCCTACTTTTAAATTGAGCCAGTAAGATGAAAAGAAATCATATAGGCTCAGAGAGGATGGAAAACTGAGATGCTATTTAACATCTGAGTTTAGTATCCTTATATCTCTTTCATATTGTTTTTAATATTCATGGACATATTAATTGGACATTAAAGAATTTTCATCAAAGTGGTGCTGGTGTGGGAGGGAATCTATATAACAAAACTTTCCAAAAAATTGTATCAATCAATAAATATCCTTCTCAGACTCTTGAATAACTGAGATGGTGCTGATTGATATGACTTTAAACAGCACTAGCTTATTTCTCTGTAAGAATCTGAGGGTTTCACATATGGATATTCCTTCTAAAGATGAAAGAGAACTCTCATTTGGATAAAAGCAGTTGACAGAAGGTTTAATCAATGATTTACACATCAGATGATCAGACGCGTACCAAGCATACTATTCATGAATAGAAACATTCCTCCTCCACAACATAAAAGAAGCATCTTATCAGCATACTTGCATTTCCTACTTAGAAGCTGGGAAGCACATAAACTCCATTCCATTTTCAAGAGAGAAAACAAAATGTTTTGGTTATTTGTTTGTGATTTGATTTGCTTTCTTTCTCATAAGCATCATCCTGTAAACAAGCATTTTTAAATTTAATTTTATTATTGACATTTGACAGGGCAATGTATGAATAAATATACCTTGATCAATGCCACTCCTTTCAACATTCTCTCATCCTTCCCTTCTTCCTCTTCTACTTCTTCCTTCACACTTCATAATTTTGGAGAATATACATTGTATTCTTCATTGCAATTTCCCTTCCTCTCCTCTTTACTGTCTACCTCTTCCTCCTTGACTCCACTCTGCCCTTTTGAATAGTTTTATTTTGTTAAGCTTTAATTTTGGCTTTTGAAAGAATCACACTATTTGATATTTCAGTTCATACGTTTGTATTACACTTGCATACGATCCAATGTATTAACTTGTGAGTTTATAAGCTAGACCTAGTATCCACCTATGAGGGAAAACATGGATCCTCTGTCTCTCTAAGCCTGACTTACTTTACTTAACTTATTTTTTCCAAGACTTTTCATTTTTCTTTACAAATAGTAAAAGATCATTCTAAGCTGACTTTTGAGATGAAAACTACATCTTGGGCTTTCTCTGGGACAATTTAATTGGTTTGGCCTTCTTCCATCATCCAAGGAAGACACTCTGGGGATGGCAGGTTAGGAACAAATTACCCAGCTCACTTTCACAAATGTGGCAGGCACAACGAGGTTCTAGAGAATCAAGGTCCAATATGGTTTTAACCCTTGAACTATTGGGTGAGGAAAGGTTCCTGTGAGGTGTTTGTTTGGATTCCTACCATGTTTTAATCTCACCTCTATGTGGTTATAGGAAGGAAGAACTGAAAAATTGTAGGTAGAAAGCGTTAAGAAGGGTAGTTTTTTAACTTACTTATAGTTATTCAAGGTTCTCCTTAACTCTTATATGGAAGTAGTTTACTCAAGTATATATCCAGTTGGTTGTGTTTTTGGCCATTTTAAGACCCATCTGAAATGGAGTAGTAAGGGAGGCAAGGATGACTATATAATAATTCTTTCTGAAGTGCAAACAAGAATGAATTCCACACCCCATCCATTCCATGAGAATTTGTTTATTTTTCCCTTGTGGCTCCGTGGTTTCTGGTCATCTAGCCCATTGTTTTATTACAGCAAATTCCCAGGCTCAGTTAGAGTTGCACAGGAACCTGGGATGATTCTTTTATATAGTTGAATTCAAGCCATATGTCTTAGTCAGCAGTTGGTTTGGCTGGGAATATTAAGCCAAAATTTCTTCTCCAAGAACTAGTGATATAAGAACATACATTAGTTCTGAGAAATCAGAGAGTCACGCACCATTATTAAAGACTATCTTTAATTAGGCTTATCAAGTCTGCTCATTTTATCCCCACCCCTGGCAGAAAGAGTTATAAGAACATTGGCAGCTTGTTGTCTGTATAGGACTCTGATTGTCTTTTACAACTATGAAACTTATTTTCACTAGAAGCAGAGATTGTGTAGAGCATGCAAGTTATTTGCATATTTGTTTTATTGTTCTTGTAGCTCATCATTTATCTAATAGGTAGACCTGCCTTCTCAATGAATGGAAGTTGTTGTAGACACTACAATAACAGCAATTGGACTTAAATTGACTATTCTTAGAGATGCTGGCAGGGCTGAGACCTCTGATTACTTCCACTTATGATGAAATACAAACTAATTTTGTTTAACTTTATTTTCATTCCCCCCCAAAAAATATGCCCAAGCTTTTAAAGAAAGCATGCTTTAAAAATGAGAGCTTTCCAAGATTCCGTGACTCATGCCTATAACCCTAGCTACTCAGGAAGCTGAGGTCTGAGCATCATGGTTCAAATCCAGGCTGGGCAGGACAGTCCACGAGAGTCTTATCTCCAAGTAATCACCAGAGTCAGAAGTGGAGCTATAGTGTATCATTGAGCAAAAAAGCTCAAGGACAGTGTCCAAAGTTCAAGCCCTAGGACTGGCACAAAAAAGAAAGAAGAAAGAGGGGGGGGGGCAGGCAGAAGGAAGGAAGGAAGGAAGGAAGGAAGGAAGGAAGGAAGGAAGGAAGGAAGGAAGGAAGAAAAGAAGGAAGGAAGGAAGGAAAATTCCAACAACAACAGCAACAAGTACTGGCACTAGCAGTATGGCAGTGTCTTTTTGGTGATTTATTAGAGATAAGTCTCATGGGCTGTTTTTCTCTAGCTAGCTTCAAATCATGATCTTGAAATCTCAGCTTCCTAAATAGGATTAAGTGTGTTAAAAGATGACACCATACTAATCTATGGACTCAGTATAAAATTAATGTGTAACTTCACAAAATGGTGTTTATTTCACCCACATTCAAATGAAAACAACAGTAGAGGGTTTAGTCTTCCTCTATGCTGAAGGAGTAAAAATAAGTAAAATATAATGTTGAATTTTCTTCTTTTCCACACGTACCTGATCACCCACTTTGTTTTACTTTCCCTCGATTTGGAATTTAATCAACCAGCGTGCTAAAAACTGAACGCTCCTTTATCAGTGAATTCTCAAAAGATTCTTTTATCAGTGAATTCTCAAAAGATTCCTTAGCTGGAAAGAATTCAAGAAGGTAGAGAAGCACTGTTCTCATGTATATAGGCCTATCGAATACACCTACAAATGCGAAAATGGGTAAGTGCTATCTTGGTTTGAATGTTTAGGAAAATATAAAGTTAACTGTTTGTATAGAATGCCTTTAAGGTTATTATTATTTTATTTAAATGTGTTTGAAATCTGTTGAATTCTTAAATAAGATTTTGAGTGGACTGACAGAAGTAACCATTCCTTTTTATTAGTGTCAATTAATTACACAAAGCAGTCTCATTGTGATCTTTCCATATCTTGCATATGGGGTACTTTGATCAAATAAGACACTTTTCTTACAGGGTTATTTACTAGAGCATAAAGAGAACATATGACATTGACCTTCTAGGCTTATTGTATTCTTGCAGCAAACATCTGTTGAACATCTTCCACAGCAACATAGACTCTCTAAGCTTCTGGCAATCTGAAAGCAAAAAGAAGTACTCCTTGCCATTAATGAGCTGATTGTGTCATGGGAAGAACAGTTGTATGAACAGATACTATGAAGGCAAAGAATACCCAGTAGGCCCAAGGGGAGGACCAGACACCCAGTGTAGCCCAGAGGTGGAAAATGACCAAAGACAGCTCCACAAGAGAACATGGTTAGGAAAGATCATGACAGAGCACTGAACATCATTTTGTGAGTCACAGGTAGCACAGGTCATGCTTTTGAAGTGACAGACCATAATCAAAATGGGACCCATTTGTTCTGTGCCCTCCACTGTGATTTTCAAAAATTATTCATAGTTCTTTAGATTGAATACATGTTTGCTTTTTCCCTTTCTTCCTTCCTTCCATCCTTTCTTTCTTTCTTCCTTCCTTCCTTCCTTCCTTCCTTCCTTCCTTCCTTCCTTCCTTCCTTCCTCTCTCTCTCTCTCTCTCTCTCTCTCTCTCTCTCTCTCTCTCTCTCTCTCTCTCTCGCTCTCTCGCACTCTCTCTCTTTCTTTCTTTCTTTCTTTCTTTCTTTCTTTCTTTCTTTCTTTCTTTCTTTCTTTCTTTCTTTCTTTCTTCGTTATTTTTTATTTTTCCAGTCCTGGTCTTGAATTCAGGGCCTGAGCATTGTCCTTGGACTTTCTCAAGGCTAGTGCTCTTCCTCTTGTGCCACAGCACCACTTTTGACTTTTTCTGTGTATGTGATAGTGAGGAATTGAACCCAGGGCTTCATGCATGCTAGGCAGCCATTCTATCACTAGGCAACACACTCAACCCCCATTTTTAAAATAATTATAAGCGAGTTTATGTGACTTATCTCAAAAGCCACACACTTAGGAGACAAAGATAAAGGAAAATGATTCAAACTCTGTCCTATCTCAAAAACCAATACATTTTCCATTGATTTCAGGACTTGGATTTCCAGAAATGTTGAATGACATATTTATGTCCCACAGGCTTGGTGAGAGCATACTGATTCTTCCTCCCTCTGGCAGAAATAAGCCTTGTTTATCAGAGCATGACATATTGTAATGTTATTTATTAGTTTCTAAGATTCTAACAATAGTTTTATTTCTTGAAGTAACTTTATACATATACTATTTACAATATTTATACATATGTTTATTTGTCCACAAATTTAAATATAAGTAATTTGCTGAGTTTGCCCTAGGGGAGCAAAACTAAGAGGTAGAAAATTGCATCCTAAGATAATGAAAAGAAAACTGGATTAAGAGGCCAGATGTGGTCTTGGATCAGCCTCTGTCCCAAATTGAACCATTGCTTTGACTGATAACAATGGCTGATTTCATTACTTTTCTTTTGCAAGGACAATAGGCCTCTGCTCCAATGTTCTTCAGTTTCCATTTCTCCCTTTGTAAAATAGAGATGATTGTTCCCAGGAATATTGTGAGGTTAAATACAGAAATACATTTGCTGGCTCTGTAGCAGGTTCAGGAGAAAGGCCAGCTTCCTGTTCTTTATTTGGGCAACATAATCACAAGCAAAGCTAATTATCTGAAGGCATTTTTACTCCTAAATTAAGTGCACCTGGGTATTAATGAAAGAAAGTAAAAGCCAGTCTAATTCCATCACATCAGCCCCACACTGACTCACATTAACAGCCTATGCTGGGAACTTTGAAAGGTTGACCACTTGCTTGAGAGGGGGATTTTAGCAGAAGTTTAGCATTAGAATATAGAACATCTTCCTACTGTGAGGGATCCCTAAGGCAGCCCTCTGCCTCATCTTGCCCTTCTCAGGTACATCTTCCTTTACCCATACTTTATTACTGTTCTAATGCCATGCCCCTTCAATTTGAGAGAAAAATCTGTCACTCAGAAAGGTACCTCTATATCCCTTAATTAGACCCTTTTAAAACAAGAAAGAACTACAGTTTCTTCTCTATCATTCAAACCTATATTATCATAACATTTTCTTAAGTCTTTTGGCCTGCTCAAGAGAAACAAAACACTCATCATCCACTGTGATATGGCCATCATTTCTCCATTATAGACATCTGTCCCTCCAGCATATCAAAATGAAGCCTGATGTCTTAACCTGCTTCATAGAGTGAAGTTCAACCATCAGCAGTCTACACAGTGCAGTAACTCTCACTGAGGGATATCTACCAATTAATTTATTTCTAATAAGTTCCATTGTATGTGTGGTTCATTCACACTGACATAGTTATCTAGAATTCCCCTTTTATATATTTTAACAAAGCTGCAGTGTATGAAATTGTTCTAATACCATGTCATTCAGCTGGCCTGAATGTGCTCTGTTGGCCTAGAACTGGTCCTTTGCTTCATTCTCCAAAGATCAGAGATTATAGGTATATACTACCACATCCAGCCTTATTTATGTATTTTTTAAATTAAAAAGCATAGAAAAGTGCTTTATAATTAATTTCCTTGGATCAATTTCAGCTTCTTGATAAATTTGTAATCTACTTAAAGTTAATGAAATTAACTAATTTAAATAAGAATAACAATTTATTATTGTGCATTTTTCATGCTGTTATCGATGTGCTTGATGCTTGGCCAAATTGCCAGTCAAAGATTCTTCCAATATTCTAAGGCAAAACTGTGTGTGGCAGGTTATCTTAAGTTTGATTTGTGTTATTTCTTGGATCTCAAGATTATCCTCGAAGTGGAAAAAAGAACTTGTCCTCAGGGAACTTGTGAACCTTAAAAAGATCAGGGCTGTCTTTTCTTGACTTGGCTTTATCCTATTACTGTGTTTAACTGGTAGTGATCTTACAATGAAGAGAATCTGCAATATTGTTATGTGTTTCAGACAAGGCTTAGTAATTTGGCTATGAAATTCATTGCCGAAAATTGTCTCCAAACCCAAGTGCTAATCTAAATTAACATTGAAAGCACATACATTTAGGCGATACATTATATAAGGACTATTCTTTTTTTTAATATGTTTTTTATTTTATAATAAAAGGGTTACATGATACTTGCCAGATAGAGGATGCATTAATTCACATACGTTGATACCCTTTCACATGTCTTGGTCCCCATTTCCCTCCCCCCCCACAGGACTATTCTTTTTTGATATTTTTGACTTTTAGATGCCCAGACTTGGCAGAAATTCTTTTTTTTTTTTTTTTGGCTCCTCTGCTTCTGATCCAAGCTGTTTTCACAAAATGCAAACACATGCAAAAACGTTGTAATAAACCTCAGTATTCAGTCATGTTCAGTAAAACCTCAAAAAATGTTTGCTTTGAATTTGGTTCTAAGGACAGGCATACCTTCATGAGAATGGGAGGTATCTTCTTGCTTTCTTTGATGTGGCTTGGCCCCTTTCAGGGTCCTAAAGTTAGCTTTGTTCTGGATGGCACATTACATTCACTTATTGAACCTAAACTTGGCAGAAAAAGATTCTTCCTATAGAACATTTCTGGGTCCAGACCTCAAAGGGTCAAGAGTTTCAGACCACAAAGGAAAATTTCTCCTGCATCAAAGAGACAGGAATGTCATCATTAGGCCCGCACGCCATGCCCTGTCTTGGATGTCACGACGTCTTCACATTGTGGTTTGTTAGGTTGTTGGATCAGGCATCATCCCTTTGTGGTTTTGTCCTTAACATGTTCACTCTACTGATTGGTCTGTGAGTCTTTCTTAGGTGCACTGACACAGATTCCATAAGTATAGTCTCTCGGGAGTGAGGGGGATTTATTTCTTCAGGTTATTTTGGATTAAACTCACAATGAATAAATTTGTAGACAAAATAATTTAAGACATGGCCAGAGGGTTTAGACAAGAGGTACCCTAGAGTTAGTAGAATATGTTTACCAAGATAGCATCTTGCTTCACATCCTTTCTTATTTTGTTTCCTTTCTAAGGGGTGTGTGAGTGTCTGTGTTTGTGTGCCAATCCTGGGGCTTGAACTCAAGGCCTGGACATTGTCCCTGAGCATTTTTGACCAAGACTGGTGCTCCACCTTACCAAAGCATCATTTCTAGCTTTTTGATACTTAATTGGAGATAAGAGTATCAGAGACTTCCCGCCTGGGTTGGCTTTGAACCACAATACTAAATCTCAGCCTCCTGACTAGTTAGGATTATAGGGATGAGCCACCATGGGGCCTGAACTCAAGTGTGGCTGCCGTCCCAGAACTATTTTCTTTTTCTTTTTTGATCAATGCTAGTGCTCTACCACTTGACACTTGGGCCATAGCTTCACTATGGACTGTTTTATTTTAGTTTTTTTTGTGTGTTTTGTTTTGTTTTTGTATGTGTGTGCTTAATTAAAGATAAGAGACTCATGGGATTTCCTACTAAGATTAGCTTTTTAATTATGATCCTCAGATCTCTGCCTCCTGAGTAGCTAGGATTACAGGCCTGAGCCACCAACACTGGGCCAAACATTTTCAATTTTTACAATATCTTGCTCTACTTTGTCTTCAAATTTAATTTTTTGAAATTTGATTTTTCTGACTCAGATGTTTATGAACTCTACTTCTACAATCTTCCAAATGCTGTCACTTTGAAATATTTAAAACTTAAAAATCTTTGCCTTTCTGGTCTCATGTCATACCTTCCAGTATAATTGTAATCATTAAGTAGAAAATTGTGCTTCTTGTAATAATTCTCACTAATCTGATAACAGATAAGTAGAATAGCACTCTGATGTCTTTGTACATAAAAATGTTCATCACTGGAAATTTCTGTGTTATCCATAGACTAGTCCAAGACCCTAGTTCTCTCCAAACACAAGGTATTATGGGTAATGAAAAGCTATTCACCTGGAGAGTAAACCCTTGCATATATAATGCAAAAATCAGCCTGGACCTCTATTTTATTTTTTTATTCTCTATAGCTCAACTCTAGGCCATAGGAGGGTCTAAGAGACAGCACTTTGGGGGTGGGGTATAGTGGAACTGTGGCACAGGCAAGTAGGGATATCACACTTGCTCACAAAATTCCCATGGCTCATTGTGGGGTGCTAGGAAAGGGGTGAGGGACCTAGGTCAGAGGTCAGGACTCCCTCTTTCTCTGTCTTTTCTGTCAAGTCACAGTGTAGTTATAGTAATTTTAAACTTGAAGTTGGCTCCCTTAAGTCTATTTGGTAGCCTGAATATATATATTAGCTAGTATTTCTGGCGAGGTAGAGCAGAAAAGTCCATGCGGCTATTAATCTCCTGTGAACCACCAAAGGGCCAAAAATGGAGCTGTAGCTCAAGCAGCACAGAGCCAACCTTGCACAAAAAAGCTCAGGGATAGAGCCCAGGCCCCAAGTTCAAGCTCTAGGACTTATATACCCCCCCCCCCCGCCACACACACACACATAATACATTGTAAGTTTAAATGTGTTCCTGTATTGACATCAGGTGTAATGAGATGTGTCTACAATCCCAGCACTTGAGAGACTGAGTGAAGAGCAAGTGCTCCTATATTCTATGGCCTGCATTTCTTTACATGTGGATAAAATAAATGTTTTGAGTATTCTGTACGGTTTCAATTAAGAATGAAAAATGAAGCTGTTATTTTTGGTTGTGGAAATGAAACGAAACAAGTATCAAACATAAAATTTTCATTTATCTGATTAGAGAAGATTATTTCCTTAAAGACAGAGACATTCCTAGTAATCTTGCTAATCTGAAAAATCAATCGCTCTTTGAAGTTGAGGAAATACGTGTTTTCTTACATGTTTCTTCTCAGTCACACTTGAGGAAATTGGTCACTGTAGCTTTTTCATTATGTTGCAAAGACGCAGGTTAATTCAGTTTTAAAAGAACAAATCATATGTTTGGCTTAAATTATGTGACTCACATTCATATTTTACTAATTGGCCTTGGAGAATTTATCTGAATATTTTACAGATCCCAAAGTGACATGTATTCATTTTTTTTAAAGAAAAGCTTAATGGAAGGGACGTTAAAAGGTTTAGTTGCCTCAAAAGATAAAAATCAAAATTTCCAACTAATTTTTATGAGGTCGGAATTATAACTAAATTAGCTGAAGATTAGATCACAACAATAAATATGCAGTAATGATATGTGGCGAATAATTACTGCTTCACATAGATCAAAGATTTGAATCAAGAGACATTACGTGACTATGGAGAAAAAGCCTCCAATAAATAGAATGTTATATCATGTCACAGTAAGTTTCTTGAGTTTTAATTTGACAGTACAACTAAACTAGACTTTAATACTAGAAATGAATATGTTTATTTTCATGCATTAATTTATTATAAAACTTAAACATAAATAAAACCATTTGAATCAAATGCATAACTTAGTTAATAATGAGAATACTATCTAGGTTAAGAAATGGAACTTTGCATACACAAAAAAATTGAAGCATGGTATACTTAGAGTTTTCAATGGTATTACTCCCTTAAACAACCAATTTATACTTAAGAAATGAATTCTTGAAACATTTTTTTTGTCAAAGGCAGGAAGCAAGTGAATAAAAAGATGAAGGATAAGTGCCTACAGTCATATTTAGTGTACACATATGAAAATGGAACCAGGTAACTTTAGGGGATGAGTGAGGTTGGGAGACATTTTTCAAGATGCATTGTATTTATGAACTGATTTGTTGAATTGAAATCCCTTTGTACAACTGCTTAAAATAGTACACAACAAATTTCAAAAAGAAAATACAAATTAAAAGAAAAAAAAAGAAAAACACTTCGTTACATGAAGATGTATCCTCAGTGTGTAGCATCCTAATCAAAATCTGTGCCTCATACCACAAATAAAAACAAACGTAATATTTTTAGTAACTAACTACTTTCATTTGAAAAACAGCATCCCCACTTAAATAGGCATCCTTTGTCAAATTTAGCAAGTCAGATAAAATCCCTAAATTGCTTTTATTCTATGGATTTTCCATTTCTTGCTTTACTGTTGCTTTTCCTTACAGAAAAATTCTCATTAGTGCACTTTTCATTTGATTTTTTTCCTTTTGCCCTTGTGTTTGATTCAGGTTCTTTGCTTGAGATTCATCTGTTCCTCACATATTTGGTTTTCTTTGCCTAAGTTGTTTTTTTGCTAGTCTGGGGCTTAAGCTCATGGTGTGAGCACTGTCCTTGGGCTTTCTCAAGGCTAGGCTCTACCATTTGAGCCACGACACCATTTCTGGCATTTTTCTATTTATGTGGTACCAAGGAATTGAATTCAGGTCTTCAGGCATGCTAGGCAAGCACTCTACCACTAAGCCAAACTCCCAACCCCTTCTTTGCCTGTTTTTGACATTTGCTCTGTTCTCTAAAATTCATTTTTAAAGAAATCTCTTAATTCCATTTTTAAATTTTGCATTGTTCCTGCTTGTTGAACTACTCATTTTCTTAAGACACTATTGGTTGCCGTTTTTCCTTGTACTCCCTGTAATTTAGTCATCATTTCTGAACATTTTGAAAGCATCTCACTTTCTTCTTTGAATTCTTATGCATTAAAAGGCCAATTCTGTGTATTTCATTTCTCAAGAATATGAAAGTGTCATTAGCACCAAAATTTCAAACAATTAAAAACAGATTAATAAATATTTCATATTTCAAGGTAAAATTTCTGTACTAGAATTCTACATAGCCAATAGTTTTGTTACAGGCTTATTGAACATACAATAACAATATCTATTCACTCTTTTTTTTGTACTCACTGGTTTTTATTTTTTATCTATTTTTTAAAACTTTTGATTAAAACTGAGTTTTTATATCATATTCCAAATGTTATGTTCTACAAAAAAGTATTCAAGAAAAAAATCTCTATATAAAATCACTGACACATAAATTTAAATACAAAAATAAACTTAATCTGAGTCTTTGTATATCATAGATGTATACTGATCTATATAATATGCTAATATATGTCTATAGAATATATATCCTATCAGAGACCTATATGTCTTTCTAGATATATTTGTATCTCCAAATTCATGTCAATGACCTGGAGTATCTGAATATTGAGTCTCTTGCATTGTTTGGATCTAATATCCACATATCAAGATTCCTTTGGTCTTGATTTATCTCACTCAACATGATTTGCTCTAGTTTCATACATTTGCCAGCAAATGCCATTATTTTATCTTGTCTGATGGCTATGTAGAAGTTCATTGCATATATGTATCACATTTTTTGGTATCCATTCATCTGTAGTACTCATTGGTTTTTTGGGTTTTTTTTGATGGCTCATGCGACTTAACCTCTGGGCCTGGGTACTGTTCCTGAGCTCTTCAGCTCAAGGATACCGCTCTACCCCTTGAGCCACAGTGCCACTTTCCTCACTAGTGTTTAAAGGTGACTTGGTTCTTCTATCTTATTATTCACCATCTTTATGGTTTGTATAGGTTTTGTGTATATTTCAAGCCAGCTAAGTCCTACAGTCTGCTTCCATTCATTCATTGATTCACTTCTGAAACTGGTATTTTCCAACAGGTATTATCAGACCCTGTACTCAACTTGGGGAGCAAAGATTAATGAAAACTATTTTGTGCTCCAACAACATACAGGAGAAAACACACCAAGTAATCCATGATTAAAACAGAGTGTGGGGGCTGGGAGTTTGGCCTAGTGGTAGAGTGCTTGCCTACAATGAGTGAAGACCTGGGTTCGATTCCTTGGTACCACACATACATAGAAAAAAGCTAGAAGTGGGGCTGAGGCTCAAGTGGTAGAGCTCTGGCCTTGAGAAAGTCCAAAGACAGCGCTCAGGCCCTGAGCTCAAGCCCAGGACTGGCAAAAAAAAAACAAAAACAAAAACAAAAAACAGAGTGTGATTTTTAATTTAATAGAGAAATGCACAGTGTTGAAGTAGCACATGAAGCTTAGGTAATTTTGTTTTGTTGTGTGGTGTTTTTCATCTTTTGAGAAAGGATGGCATTGAACTTTTGATCTTCCTAAGTGCTGAGATTACAGGCTAGAGATGGCTGATATGAAAGTCAGAGTAGCAGTATGAAGAAGCTGCCAAATAGAGTAAGGAAAGGAAAGAAATCTGGCAAATTCAAAAAGCTCTTCATAATTTGGTAAGACAGGAGGCAAGATCATAAACGGGAAGATCATAAAGATCCACAGAAAAGATAATAACAGGGGAGTAAGTCTGGCATTTTTTCAATACTTCTTTTCACTTTTATTATCCTATAGGAAATAGAGCCCTGTGGTTCTGGTATCTGACTTATATAGATGAGGAAACTCAGTTTTGAAGGAAGATCTGACTCTTCAAACTTCATGACTGAAAATTTGTTGTGTTGGTACATGACACTTTTTCAGAAAGAGTGACACTACATTTTGTATATAAGAACAGTGACATTACATGAAGATTGATGTCATAATTTAACCAACATAGTAACTAGCTAGTAACTAGCTCAATAGTAAGAGTATTACTCAAATCTAATCAATATGCACTATAATCTGTTTTTTAGCTTAGTAATTAAGAAATTAACACTAATCTTCCACTTTGATAGCTGTGTCTCCTCATATTGTTGTTTCTGTTGTCCATGTCACCACTCTCAAATTTTAAACTTGATGTGAAAAGACAGAAGCAGCATATATTCATATATGTAGGTCTGAAAGCAAATAGAAATTGATTATATCAATGATTTCAGACTTATAAACATTAAAAAGATTACTGAACTTTTGCAACCTGACATTCACTTTTCTACTAATTAGATAGAAAGATCACTTCTTGTTCTTTTGAATGTAGTGTTTGTCAGATTCTGAGATCTCAATTTCAATTTCTTTATCACCTTTCTTAAATTCATTAACCCTGTGAGCTGATGCAATGAAAAAGCCCAACAGAAAACCACTGTTTCTACAGCATTCTTACAAAAACTTATAGTGTGAAATTAGACTGGTATTTGATAGCTCTAAATCTAAAAATGCATGGTGTTCTTTCTTGTAATTCTTGTTCTTGAACAAAATTCCCCTTCTTTCTGGTTAGAATTATTGTCCTCATTCAGCAGCAATTTTATCAGCTTAATAAGAAGAATCTTAGAAAAATTTCCTCAAGTATTATTTTCTATACTTTGTGACTAAGACAATTCTCAGGACCTGAGGATTCTCAATACTTATTGTTAAGTCAATAAAAGACTGGATGCCTTTTGTTCTGATTTAATTTCTCATGGCTTCTTTGTCTTACATACATCAAGTCACCTTTTTTCTGGATTCTAATTACTTGTATATATTTTCAAGGTAAGCTTCTTTCATTCATTCACTCACTCACTCATTCATTCTTTTTTCTGTGGGGAGAAGGAGATGCTGGTGTTAGGGCTTGAACTTTGAATCTTCACGTTCTTGCTCAGCTTTTTACGCTTAAGGCTGCCTTCCTTTCACTTGAGCCCACCCAACCTCTACTTGTGATTGTTTGCTAGGTAACTGGAGATAAAAGTCTTGCAGACATTTCTGCCCAGGCTGGCTCAAGCTGTGCTTCTCAGATCTCAGCCTCCAAACAAGTTAGGATTACAGCTGTGAGCTTCTTAGAGTATGATCTAGCTTTTGTCCCTAGCCATAGAAAAATATTGGCACTAAACTGGTGGTTGATACATGTAAAATAAATGATGAGTGATATTTTAAAGATCCCTTGGTTTCAGAAATACCTTATTCTATCACATTGAGCTCTCTTCTTTCTACAGGTCACAAATACTTCAACAACTTCATAGAAAGTTCATCCATGTTAATGTTAGTGTTTAGTTTTGTTTGGAGGAAAGAAGAAAGATGAAATATTTTCATAAAGTAGGGTTCTCATGGAATTTTCTTCGAAGAAAATGAGTACCAGATAACTTAGACATATGCTGGTTACAAATACATGTCCCTTACATGTATGTGCCTATTTCTTTGTATTGTTGTCTATGGATTAGGGAGAGATGAATGGAAAATTCTTACTGAGTGAAACGAGAGGAATGTGCTTGTGAAAAATGGCAAGTAGTTGAGGCATGTGTAGCTCTAGCCCTCTGTCCCTGGAATTCCATTTTACTGAGAATGTTTCTTAACAAGTAAATTACCCATAGGGATGACAAAAGCCCTAGCTATAGTTGCCAGCAACCCATTGTGATGCATTAAGCACTGATCACTTCAGCCTTTCTCCCTTCAACTTTCTCTAATGTTTACAATGTATTTTCAGATTCACATTTGAAACATGTTTTTATCTCAACTGTGATTGTGTTAGTAATTTATGATAAGTAAAACCATATTTCAGGAAATACCTTTTTGTGGAGGGAGGGACACAGTTTCCATGTATGCTGCCCCTTTCCTCTTTCACATGTCAATTTGTTCCTCTTTTCCAACACCTTTACCTTCTTTTTTATGGGCATTTTTATCCATTTCCAGGTCATTACCAAAATATTATGTGTTACAATTACTTGGCACTTAAAGCACTATTTTTTTTAAAATTAAGATGAAGCTAGACAGTTCAATAACTTGAAATAAATTTTGGTTCATTACCATCCCTAGTAAGGGGATTGTGGAATGCCAGCATTTTGGTGGCCCAATTCATGTTGGACTGGAAAATCTGACATGGACATGGGCCCATAAGTCCCTAGTGGATATCATAGATCTTTAAATGGAGTCCATGTCCTGTGGATGGAAGAACCAGAGATCTTGGTATCTTCTTACTTAACTCTTTCCACTTGGCCTTGTGCCACATTTATGCTTGTGTCTACAAAGTGATCATTTTCTCCATATTTACTTCCCAGAGGCTTTCATTTTATGTTCCATCTTCAATGGTACTACTCAATGATTCATGAATAATGGGTGCAGCCAAATTCCACTTTGTAAAATGAATGGTGTTCTGTGGGTTATTCTGTTAATTAAACAATCATCAGGGACATGTGCTTCAATGAACAATAATGTACCTGGGAATGCAGAACATTGCAATGGAAATATGGGTCCTACAGTAAACTGTGGGTGTCTTCAAGAAAGGCGAGGCAAAGGAAAAATTTAAAGCAAATAAGAAAAACTTTATGTAAGATACTTAGATACAAAGTTCACTGAGTTGGGAGGCCCAAGGCAGGAGCTGGCATCAGCTCATTGGTAGAACTGCCATTGCTGAGCAAAATCAGCTTGTCTTAATAGCCAGTGTTAAAGAATGTTGAAGATAAACTTCATAACACAAATCTGTGCATAAGGAGATAAGAATGTGTATATTGGGCAATCTCTAGGCCTTAAGAAAGGTCTTATCTTCAACAGGCAAGCATGGGTACTCCCACTTTATAACTTCCCAGCTCTAATTTTGTCTATGTTTGACAAGAAGGATTTCATCTTAGCATCATTAACTTTTACCCTCCCTTTCTCTGGTGCAGAGATTCTAAAGACTTGGCACTGTGGCAAGAAGCAAGGCTGTCAAGAAGCCTTCTTGATTTATATTTGACCATCACGAAAACCCTGTTTTCACAAGGTCTTAGTAAAATACTGTAAATTTCCAGACACATTGGGAAATCCAGGACTTCATAGTTCCAAGGAAACAAATCTCTCTCATCAGGAGTTATTAAGAAGGAACTAGTCTCTGGTGCTTCACAGATATTCTCTAGGATTCAGAAAAACAATTCTATAATCCCAAGAAGTTGGCTCACCTGTTCTCTTTCTAGTGACAATTGTGGGAAGGCAGAAGGGATTCTGAGCATTGGAGTTATTAGCACTGGCCCATGGAGGATCTGTACTGGAAAATTCCTTGAGGAATGTAGGGAGATTGGGTAGCAAGTTCAGATCTAAGTTGTTTATCTAAAGTAAGTTTTCAGTTCCATTTGTTGTACCCAAATTCCTAGAATCTGAAAAGACCACCAGAGGCCACAGTCAAAGCTAAAAAGCAAGGGTCATTTATTTACGAGTCTAGACTCGGACCTCTCCACGTACCCATAGCCGGCAACGCTAAGAGGCCCTGAACAAGGATTTTACACAGCTTTTATAGGGGAATTCCATAGTTAAAATCACCTGATTGGCTATTTGGTAACTCAAACCACTGGTCGCTTTAAGATTAATCAGAGCTCAGGTGTCTAACCACTGAGCATCAAGCTGTTGCTACCTGGGGTTCAAGTACATGGGCCCTGAGCAAGGGGGTTATTACCAGAACATGGGACAATCTTGGCACAACACATTTAGTTTAAGTTAAATTTCTCAAAGTTTGTTTTTTTACCCACATGGTTTATGCTTTTGTTTAAGAACATAGAACTTTCATATCTCTTTCAATATTTTGTCACAAGATTGGAATTATCCAGAAACTTTTAAATTGTAACATACTACATTTTTTGCCCCTGATAGTGGAATCAGGACTTTCCAAGAAATATTACCACCTCTGTGGTTTGATCTGTGATTTCTACGTTATTCACACACACACACACACACACACACACACACACACACACACACACACTCATTTCACCATGATAGACATGTTAGCACCCAGTCCGAGCAATAGCTCCTTCACTTGAGCAATTTTACTTCATCCCTTTGGACTTCAAGTAAGCCTAAAATTGTCTTGTCCTCAAAATGCACTGAAAAAAAAAAACAATGAGCTATACCCATGAAGATCCTTGAAGAGTTAAAAGAATATTCTATGGAATCCAATGCAAGCTTCAATCTTTTAAATACATTTAGGGTCCTAGAATTTATTCATAATATCACAAAATTTATTTCCAAATGTTTCTGGTTATGGAGTATGAAACTATAACTTATCCAAACCAATAACTATTTGATGATTTGGAATTTATCTATGTAATTTATTTGAAATTTCCATGATTTAAATCTCATTGGTTAGTAGTGCTTAATGAAGTGTTAGCAAAAGACATAAATAATGGATAATTTAGTAATAGCATGCTAGTAAAGTGAGAAAAACTAAATATAAAGATCGGCTTTAACATTTAATGATGTGTTTTCTTTTCAAGAACTATTTTTAAGGCTAGGTGTTAAATCTTCAGATTGTAGAACATATAGCATTGGTTACTTCTTCATCTAATGTCCACAGCATTTTATAAAATAAATAATGGGACACTTTATAAGCTTGTTTAGTATTCTGATCTAAAATATGGTTACATAGATAGTCATTTGTTTTTCTAAACTAAAATCCTTTTTATAAGATGTTTGTTATGAAAATATTCACCAATGTAAGAAGGTGTTGAAATGATAACCTACCAAGCATTTGCTGAGAAGGTGAAGAAAGGAGGTAAGTCTGATGTTGCTGTCTGGTCTTACTAACGTCCATGATTGAGAGTATGAATATTCTTTCCCTTCTTTTTCTTCCTTGATGTTTTTCCCTTCCTCTTTGCCTCTAGGAAGAAGCCTCCCAGGAAGGACACTCATTGAAAAACTACACTGAAGAAGTGAGTGTAAAGGTGGCCTTGCAAAATAATCTGAATCAACCTATCATGTAGGTTGAAGCACATATTTGGCCTTCCTCCATCAAGTTCCTAATCCATTTATGTTCATCAAATCATGTTCACAAAAACAAGATAATAAATATTACGTTAATAAAATCATTTTCATTCCTCATTGGTAAAGACATATAGCATGTTGATCCAGTTGTCCTGAATATGATGGAAGCCAGTGCTGGTATGTTTTCATTGCCAATGAGAAAATATAAAACACATTTTATATTAGGAATGATTATAAAAGGAAACTGAAATAAAAGTTGTGATCTTCTTGAATGAAAACACTAATACTAGGTCAGCATTCATTTTCACTTATGTGACAATATGTCTCAAAGCACTCCTTGGTAAGTTGTACACCAAGTGCCTCCGATAACTAAAATCTATAGTAGAATTCCCTTGGAAAATCCTTTTAGATTGTTGGGTTTATCTATTGAAGGGTATTCTTTGTCACAGAATTTTGAACTGATTACAAAAAAACTTGGAAATTCTTGGAAAGAAATGGTGGCCAGAGTTCCTCAGACTTGATATGAAGTCAAACCCAGGGTTCACTAAATAAGCTCCTTAAATCTGCTGTGAGGGAAGCGAATTGTAGAGCAATTTGATAGTGCCTTAGCAGTAACAAATATTTGGTTTGAATATTATTCCTTAACAAAATATCTGCTTCTCCAGGTAGTTATGGATAACTCTGAATTCACTAAAAAAAGACTTTACATTCCTCCCCATTTATTCAGCACATAATGTCCCATTTACCTGCAAATATCATCCCTTTGGGTTCATAGGCTTCAGAAGTTATTGAAGCTTTATCTAAGTCAGATGGAAGAGTAACTAAAGGATAGGAAGGAGGTAATTCAGTAAAATTGAAAGTTATAAGCTGCAAAATATATGGGACAATAGAAAAAGACATAGGATTGAGTCGTAGACACTAAATTTCGGTTAATGAACAGGATGCAGAGAGAGAGTAGAATGCATTAAAGTTGTTAGCATTGCCTGGGGGGAGAAAGGCATTCTTTTCCAGGTATTCAACAGTAGAAACTAGCTTTAGGAATTTTATGGTAGCCTAAATGCTTGACTTAGCATCTACATCTATTGGTGGGACTGGAAGTGATGCTAGAGCAGTTCTTCAAGAAGGATGTCTGGTGTTTCTGGTAATAGATGAGGAAGGGGGCCACCAAACAGTCATAGGAAATAGCTTGCATACCAGTGATAAACATGTTAGAATAAGTATTATTTTTTATCACCAATACACAATCAATGTGTGTGTTGTTTATAATTGTATGATATGAAAAGATGGTTGATCATTTTTACCTTCTCATTGGAGATGCCTGATCCTCAAGATACAGTCCTGGGAGCTTATAAGAAATTTAAAAAAAAATCTTGGAATTCACCAAAGATCCTAAGAATCAAAATCATCATCTTAAGATGAGAGTCATAAACACTCACTTCAAAACAGTCTTTCTGATATTATCTCTGAAGATTAACTGTACACATCACAGAAAATCCCCAGTTTTTTCTAGTACAACTTCTCTTAATAATTTTGAGCTATTGACTCATCGAATCCCTCCATTTAAATTTATTATTTATATCTCTTTAGTTTATAAATTTCAGTAGTGACTTTGAGTTTATCAAGTGTATGTGACCTTTTCATTATAAACTTTGCCTCTCTTAGTGGTCTAGGAGCACAAAGAATTTTCATCTAATATCGGTTGATGTTTAGATTTTGTTAAGATCTTTCATGAACATGCAAGCATGATCTCAATATGTGAATTTTTTGTGTGTGTACTGGTATTGGTGCTTGAACTTCGGGCCTTGGCATTGTCCTTGGCATTTGCTAAAGACTAGTGTGGTACCACTTGGACAAGAATTCTACTTCTGGATTTTTTATTGTTTATTAGAAATGAGTCTCTCACAGATGTTCCCGTTTAAGCTTGCTATAAACTGTGATTGTCGGATCTCAGCCTCCTGACTAATTAGGATTTCAGATGTGATCTGGCACCAGCAAATAAGTGGATTATTAACTTCTTAATAGTACAAAAGTTTCTTTTTGGTCCTTAGAAAATACATACTCAAACACTTCTCTACTGTGAACACATTTAAGATGCTAGCTATAAAACATTATTTTATTTTTCTCATTTATGCTTTTTTTTCACTTTTGTTCTTTTTTATGTTGGTAGAATCAGGAAACAGGAAAATATTTGTAAATGCCCAAAGCATTGAAAGTAAAACTGAGATTGCAAATATTACAAACATTTGCTTTTATTCAGTACATGCTTAAACTCAAACCACAATGTTTACATTTTTCATACAGTCAACATTTCTTATTAAAATTTGAGCAATTATTTCCAAATCAAAGTTTCTGTTGTTCTCTCATCTAACCTTGTAATGAGATAGCACCATAACCACATACTAGACAATTATGTTTAGACAAAAATCAAGTCAGAGAAGAGAATATAGTTTTTAAAATAAGGCTAAAATGTAAATTTTGTTTCATAGTTTTAAATTTTCATATATTAGTGTTATAGGCTTAAATTTTCGTTTTTGATAAAATGAGATACTATTCTTTTGATTCTCAGTTAGCTCAGATAAGTTAAAAGACAGAGAAATTGTCAAAATTACATGTCTTTTATGTACAACTCTATATCACCTTTATAATGACAATTAATTTTTTAAATTTACATGCATTTTATATGAGTCATTGGTCTACCCAAGATAAAAATAAACTTTTCAAAATACAGAAAGCTTGTCTTTTTAACATCATAGTATTAAAGTGTACTAAAAAATATACAGAAGTAAAAAACAGCTGTTAACTTGGAGTATTTCCAACTTTTCATTGTCATCTTTCATTTTAAAAAGCTGATCTATTTAAAATGTTGCATATCCCAGATAAACTAATTGGAAAGCCATATATTAGCTAAAAATCTCATTACAAATAAAATATAATTTAAATATAATGTTGCATAACACAGATAAACTAATTGGGAAGGCATATATTAGCTAAAAATCCCATTACAAATAAAATATAATTTAAATATATACACATCAAATAGGTATTAAAACTTTTTCAGCAACAGTGTGAAATGGTCTCTCGAGACTTCAGGAAGTAGGCATGAAGGACAGACCCAAACACATGGGAGTGAGAACTCACTCCAGGTGTAAAGTGGCAGCTTCACAATCTCTAAGAGTGTCAGACAGGAAAAGAAGCACTGGAAACTGCTTTGAGAATCTGTTGAGCTTGGCTTTGCCAGATGTACATCTGAGCAGGAAAGAGGATTTAGAATCTTAGAATCACTTCTTAAAACAGTTCTGGATATCTTGTTTCTCCTGTATTGTATTCTGAGATCTCTGCTAGAATGAATTTCCAAGTGAATTTCAGACAGAGTGCATGGTACTATTAACTATTATAAGTAAGAGATAATTTTTTCATCAATCACCATTTACTTCTATTTACATGTTACCTGGCTTGTATGATAGCCTCAATAGTTTAGCTTCTTTACAAAAGGTATGATAGTCAAGATTTGAAAATAATTGGAGTTGGTAAGTTGTTTTCACTTTTGTATGCTTTTGATTGGGCATTAATATTGTTATACTAAAATAAATACTTTTTAAAAAATTGAAATAAGTATAATTTATTAATATAGATTTATTCCATTAGGAAATCTGGCAGCAGTATTATTGAGGAAAACTCTATCTTGTCATAGTTATTAAAAATAAACACAACTACATAGACATAAAAATTTACAACTCTATAGACAATGTTTTATTACAGATATTAATATGTATCTATGACATACAAACCCTCAGACTAATTTTAATTATGTTCTAAAATCTAAGTGTCAGTGATTGTATATAGATATTCCCTTCTTGAATACTTGTTGGTTAAACATGTCATTTGAAATATGATATAAAAATCAATGTCAATAAATTATTTAATGAAAAATTATAAAAAATAAAAAATAAACATTGAATAATAATCTTAAAAATTATAATGCAACCCACTAATATAAAATGAGCTTATGTTGAAGATTGATAAAAATAATGAGGGAATAAGTAAGATATTATTTTCTTTCATAGAACAATTCAAATTCTCATATACATAGTCAAATAAGGAAAACAGAAATAAAGTTATTAATAGATACAAAAACTAGCAGTACTGAATCCCAATTCTTGGGATATCAATTAATTTCATTCCAATGCATACACTTTGCATTGATATAGATAAGAATCATTTGCATGCTTTCATTTCTTAAGCCAGATTGCATAGTTGTAAAATTGCTGAAGTCAATGAAAATCTCTGTAGGAAAGATGATGGGGTGTATATGCTAGAAAAGTGGCAATCCTTATCATTTTAAAAATCCTCCTGAATTTCCCCTGTCATTTCTTTCTTTCTTTTTTTTTAATTGCTGGGGTAATGTATAGAGGAGTTACTTCCCTGACATTTCTTTGGAGAAAAAAGCTACCAATGAAACATGTTAGCCAACCCAAGACAGTGCAATTCCAATTCATAGTGTAGAATGGCAAATTTCCTGTGTAAATTTGAGTAGGTAATTTGTATTAATTTTCTAATGTTTTCACACTCTATCATACTTTTCTAATTTTACAATTACACTCTCATCTCAAACCTATCAATTAAAATCGTGATTGTTCCCGGGCTTGCTTTGTCAGCACACCTACTAAAATTGTAATGCAGCAGGTAGATTGGGCTAGCTCCTGAGTAGAAATGACATGCAAATTTGTGAAGTGTTACATATGTTTTCTAATTCTAATGTCAAAGCATGCAAATAAAGAAAAAAGGTTTTTTTTCTGAAATAAACTTTCAGCTCCTCTACTCTTGGTGAGAATGAGTAATTGGTCATTAAAAATGAAAATGGTATTAGCTCAATGATTCAGAGGTGATTCATTTGAATGGTGTCCAAGTTTTCTTATTAGATGGTTTTTTTAAATTATTATTGTAAAGGTGATGATGTCCTGCGGGGTCACAATTACACACATCTGGTAATGAGTACATTTTTCTGTCAGCAATATCCTCTTCTCTTATTTGCATGGTTTCCATCGTTTGTTGTGACTAGATTTATGCCTATAAATCTACAAGTAAACACCCTGGATAGAAAAAGAGAAAAGAACGCACTTGGACATGATAAATTATATAGGACTCTCGACATTCACACACTGAGAACAAAGGAAACTATTCTTAGGAGAGGAGCACAAAAGCTCAATATCTATGGGCATATAGTCCCATACAAAATGATGTATATTGAAATGAACTCCAAATTTTTGATGTTATGATTTCTTTATACTCTTCAAAATTACTGAGGAGTTTGTCAGTGTGGGCTACATCTGTTGATATGTACTATAATAGAAATTAAAGGAGCTTTGTAAAATATGGCACTAGTGTTAAAGTACAATAAATATACCATCCTGTGTTTTAATATAAATTTCAAAAAAGAAACTTGAAGTTACTAATTCTTCTTGTATTTACAAGCCCTCTTAGGACTCTGGGATTAAGTGGGCTAGGGAAGCATAATTTTTAGATTTCAGCCTGTTCATGTGAGAAATTTAATTAACAAACACAAAAAGAATGTAACTTACAAAATATAACTCTAACTATATAATTTATCTGGGGAGATTCATTTTAATATGAGTAATTCCTTGTTAGTTGAAGCAATCTATGAAATATGTCTAGAGTACAGTGTCATTTTGTTTCAAATACAGGTTGTTTTGTGGCTCCTTGTTTAATCTTTTCTGAAGAATAGAATTTGACGTATTATTTACATATTTATCTCAAAGTGAAAGAAATAGTTAATTCAGAATTAAAGTGGCCAATAGTAAAAATCTGAGCAAAGAAACCTTTTTAGTTGTTTTTTGATCTAACTAGAGTGAACGTCCCTGATCACACGTGACATAAACATTGCTTGACTCCATTTAGAGTATCCGAAAGTTAGCTCTTCATGTGAAACAACAATACACTGATGTTTACAAAGAGCTTATTCTGTTAGCAGAGAGTAGAATATATTGATTCAGGTCTGGTTAACTGTTCCATATGATCAATATCCTTACTTCCCACCACTCAAGGTCCCTAGACATTTACTATACTTAGCCTAAGTGTTTTAGAAAAGGGATGAATGGCATTTCTTCTAAAACCAGCCCCGAGACCTTGCTCTTGGGAATATATAAAAGTTTCTATTACTCTCAGGCCTACTTTAATATTCCTGTAGAAAGTTTTTGAATGAACTTAACAAAAAAGAGCACAACCATTCTCTTTTTAAAAAATGTTCAAGAGTTTAGCAACTTGCCTCCATCAAAAAGAATTATAAGTAAGATGATGGCTTGAGCATTGGACACTGCCATGGGTAAAGCAGGTAAGTATATTATGTTAGGAGTGTTATTTCAGGGAATCCAAAGTAATAAATAAATTAATAATCTGTGAATAGGAATATTTGCTTTCTCTTTATGATTCTAATAGCTCAACAACTGAAGCTTTATATTTTCTCAAGATTCATATTTTACCAAAGTTGTTTACTATTTATATTTCATATCATTCACAGCAAACAAAAAATAGTTGAATACTGATTATCTACTTAGTAGCAAAGCAATTAGAACTGGAAACTCATCAGGCGTATTGCTTAATATTCTGAGCAAGTATGGAGAAAAATAATAAAATTGACTACTTTTGTTAGTCCTTGTTTAGGATAATTAATTTTAGTTTTGAGGAAAAAGCTAGGCCAAATCTTTTACTTTAACTAAAACATTCTTTATATTTAAAAAAAATTGCTGGGCTTTGGTGGCTCATGTCTGTAATCCTAGCTACTCAGTTGGCTGAGATCCAGAAATTCCGGTTCAAAGCCAGCCCAGGCATGGAAGTCCATGAGACTCAATTAGCCACCAGAAAATGGGAAGTGGCATTGGGGCTCAAGTAATTGCTAACTTTGACTTGAAGAGCTCAGAGACAGTGTCCAGGCCCAAAGTTCAAGTCCCATTACCAACAAAAGAAAGAAAGAAAGAAGAAAGAAAGAAAGAAAGAAAGAAAGAAAGAAAGAAAGAAAGAAAGAAAAAAGATTTTTTAAATAATTTTTATTGTAATTAATAAAAGGGTTACATGATATTTTCCAGATAGAAGGTGCATTAATTCACATACATCGATACCCTTTCACATGTCTTGGTACCCATCACCCTCCCCTCCCACCCCCCACCCACCCCCCGTCTTGCTTTTCACCCCTTCCCTATCAAATTTCAAATAACCAAATACAAATAAATTCAATATATCAGATAACAAAGTGAGATACTGTAACAATATGAGATACCCAAGAGACAGCAAAGGAGATGAAAGATAACATAGTATATTAAGGACAACAATCATTCATTATATGGCTTTTGTTTCAGTATCCTGGAGGTCCTTTCAATTAGCTTCATACTATATGGCCTTATATATCAAGGTTTTGCTCTATTGCAGATCTCTGCTAGTAGAGCCCAAGGTTTCTACTGGTTATGACAAATGAGGGAAACCATTGAGCCTAAGTTCCTTTGAGTCTAGCTTACTTCACTTAATATGATTTTTTCTAAGTCTTTCCATTTCCTAACAAATGGGGCAATGTCATTCTTTCTGACAGCAGCATAGAATTCCATTGTGTACAAATACCACAACTTGTTGATCCACTCATCAACTGAGGGACATCTAGGTTGGTTCCAAATTTTTGCTATGGTGAATAGTGCTGAAATGAACATTGTTGTGCTAGTGGATTTAGTATGCCCTTGTTTCTGGATGGTTGGGTAAATGCCAAGTAGTGGAATTGCTGGGTCATAGGGGAGTTCTATGTTTAGCCTTTTGAGGCACTGCCATACTGCTTTCCATAGTGGTTGAACGAGTTTGCACTCCCATCAACAGTGTAGTAGTGATCCCTCCTGGCCACATCCTCTCATTAAACCACAGACCTATGGCCACCTAATCTTTGACAAGGGAGCCAAAAAAATAGAATGGAAGAAAGACAGCCTCTTCAACAAGTTGTGCTGGCAGAACTGGTTAAGCACCTGCAGAAAACT
Source organism: Megascapheus bottae (assembly GCF_031878675.1). Lineage (NCBI taxonomy): Eukaryota > Metazoa > Chordata > Mammalia > Rodentia > Geomyidae > Megascapheus > Megascapheus bottae. The sequence continues at coordinate 18,153,512 of NC_143517.1, forward strand.
AAAGTTGGATCCTTCTTTGTCACCCTGCACTAGAATTAACTCCAATGGATCAAAGACCTGGAGGTAAAAGCTGACACACTGAAAACTTTACAAGAAGGAATAGGAGATACACTAGGCCTCCTTGGCACAGGTCGAAACTTTCTTAATAAGGACCAAGAATCACAACAAATCAGAGAAAGGCTGGATAAATGGGACTGCATTAAACTGCAGAGCTTTTGTATGGCAAAGGACATAGCTAGTTAATTAATTAGGAAGCCTACAGAGTGGGAGAAGATCTTCAGCAACCAAACAACGGACAAAGGCCTCATATCTAAAATATATCAACAACTCAAAAAATTGAATCACTCCAAAACTAAAAGTAACAACCATCCCATTAAAAAATGGGCCAAAGACTTAAAGAGAATCTTCTCTGAAGAAGAAACAAAAATGGCCTATAGACACATGAAGAAATGCTCAACATCTCTGGTCATAAAAGAAATGCAAATCAAAACAACTCTAAGATTCCACCTCACTCCAATTAGAATGGCCAGGATCAGGAAAACGAATAATAACAGAAAGAAAGATTTAAAAAAATGTTTTCAAATTTTCTATTTTATATGAGGAACCTTAGTCATTTGATTTCACCTTAGGAAAACAAATCCCCTCTTCTTGTTCCCTTTGTAGAACTGGGATTGACCTCAAGGTCTCATGAACAAGATACAAACCTAATACTATGTGAGCCATGCCCCCCTGTCTTTTTTATTGTGTTTTATTTTTATTTATTTTTGTGTGTTTTAATTTTCAGATAGCATCTCAAAGCTATTGAGATAGTATTTCAGGATCTTTTCCCAGGCTGTTCTATAACCAGCTCCAGTTTCTAAATAACTGAGAATTCAGTCATGAACTACCATGCCTGGACAATTATTATTTTTTAATTCTTTAAATATTAGAGATGGCATAATATTTTGTTTTTGAAATAGTATAGGAGTATAATTTTTCTTCTTCATTACATATCAACATATTTTTCCTTATGATAGGGTTTAGATCAGGATCTCAAGCTTGTATGGCTTGATGACATCTAGTCCCATAACACTTGACATACATTTCCAAGTCTAGCTTTTTGCTGGCTATTTTGCTGTTGGGATCACTCTGATTTTTCTGTCTAGACTGGCCTCCAACATCAAAAAGCTTTCAAGCCATAGCCTCCCGAGTAGCTAGAATTACAGGCATGAGCAACTAGTACCCAGCTATTTGAAAAAATTTGACATTTTTTCTAATGCTATTTTCTATACAGAAATGGAATTTTAAATCTGCAATATCACATTAATACTACTTCTTGGCTATACCCCTAACAAGGCCAAATCTAATAGTTAATAACATTTGGAAAATTAAGTTAAATCTTTGAAAAGCATAAATTCATGTGTGAGAAGTATATTCTAAGATTTAAGAAATTCTTTCTTTCTTTGTTTCTTTCTTTGTTTCTTTCTTTGTTTCTTTCTTTCTTTCTTTCTTTCTTTCTTTCTTTCTTTCTTTCTTTCTTTCTTGCTTTCTTTCTTGCTTTCTTTCTTGTTTTCTTTCTTTCTGCCAGTCCTGGGGCTTGACATCAGGGCCTGGGAACTGTCCCTGGGTTATTTCCCTCAAGGCTAGAGCTCTACCACTCGAGACACAGCACCATTTCCAGCTTTTTCTGTGTATGTGGTACCCAGAAATCGAACCCAGGGTTTTGTGAAAGCTAGGCAAGCACTCTCAATGTGCCATAAACAAACCAGGATAACTTGTTCATCCTGACCCTTGACTCCAGGGCATTTCAATGAGGAGCCCATGTCTTCCTGGGTAGAAATTTAAGTTCCACTTCAAATAAACTACAGCTTTCAAGAAGAGCATGTGTTAAAAAAATAAAAATCAGTGTTTTTATTTTGAATATAAAGGTTATGCTCAAAATTTTGTTTTGCTTTACATTTAAAAATAATCCTTTAAAAGCATTTTAGAACAGTTGTTGATTTAGGGAGTTATTGAAAAGACAAAACAGAGCTTTCCTATAAAGCTCCTATCTGATTTCAACTATGACCAATAATTTACACTAAGGTGAGACATTTGTTATAATTAATAAGCCATAATCAATCCATTATTAGTAATGAAATTTGCAGTTTACAGCTTTCCACAAGTTGTTTTTCTAATGTCTTCTTGTAGTCTAAGGTTACATCCAGAATCCTATCCAGAATGCCACACTACACTTAGCACTTCTGTCTCCTTAGGTTCTTCTTGTTCTCATATTCATGACACTTTCTGAAACTTACCTTATGTCATGACCACAATAGCATTGTGTCCCACAGGTCAAATATTTTTCCCCATTGATATTTGTTTAATTGTTTCTTCAGAAATGATTAAAAATGAAAAGAATATAGACTGGTAGCTCATGCCTTTAAACCCAGGTATTTGGGAGGCAAAATCTGGAGGACTGTGGTTCAAGGCCCTCTAGACAAAAAGTTAGTGAGATCCCAGCTTCAACAAATTAGCTGGGCATGATGGGGTGATGTCAGCTATATAAGAGGAAATAGGTGGATCACACCGAAAGAAAAATGTGAGACCATATCTGAAAAATAGAACAAAAGCTAGAAAGGATTGGTAGCATGAGGCAAGTGCTAGATAGCTTGTTTAGCGAGTCAAAACCTTCCAGTCAAACCCTGGCATAACCTTGTGAAAAATATTGAGAACTCACAGAAATAAATTTCCACTTATATCACCTATGACTTGTTAATGTTGACCTTGATGTACAAGAGTGTACCTGGAGGTATTTGTCATGTTTCTTTGCTGTAAAGTCACTCTATCTCTCCTTTGTCAAGCTTAAAAAAATAAAGTAACGATGAATCATTTGCCATTAAAAAGTAAGTTATTTTTGACCTCCTTCAAGGCAGAGTGGCTACATAAATCATTAAATGTGTGTTCATGTTTATCTCTCTCAATTCATTTATTTTTTATTATTTTTATCAGTATGAGATCATAGATAATCATTTTGTATTTGGTACAGTAACCTAATACTACATTAATTTTGCTCAAATGAGTTTAGCTTTGGCTCCTGGGAAATGTTCCAGTTGTCTTTTTTGATTGTTTCACTTACCCTATCGCTGGGGGGAGTAGTTGAGCACCATGTTCCCTAACACCACAAGAGTCTCCATTTTAATTCTGTATTTCCTGGTTTAGCACAAGAATAGGTCATTTCTCCAAGAGCTCTTATCCTTTCATTGGAAAATGGCATTAGAAACCAAGCTCTTCATCACTCTCATGCTCCCTTGCTCTTCTATACACTTCCTATACCAATATTGACAGTTATGGCCCTACCATCTACCATTCATTCACTTCATTATTTAATTCCAGAACCCATGATTGATGGTTTCAGAATTTTAACCCTGTACTTCCAGAAGTAGCTTTATCAAGCAATGCACAGGTCTTACATGCAGTTGATTTTGCCTTTACAGACTTTTTTTTTTACAGACTCTACTACTTAGGTCAGTATCCTGCTTCTCATGCCTCCAATAAGTCATATGCATATATATATACATATTGTAAAAGAATATTTAAAATAGTTAAATATTTAACTTTCAATCATATATATATTTTCCATATATTTTTATTGTAATTAATAGAAGGGTTACATTACATTCACCAGATAGAAGGTGCATTACTTCACAAACATTGATTCCCTTTCTCATGTCTTGGTCCCCATTTCCCTCCCCTCACCCCCACCCCTCATCTTGTTTACCCCCCTTCCCTATCCAATTTTAAATAAACATATACGCATATATACAATATATCAGATAACAAGGTAAAATACTGTAACAATATGAGATAACCATGGGACAGCAAAAGAGATGAGAGATAACATAGTACATTAAAGCCAACACTCATTATATGGCTTTTGTTTCTATATCCTGGAGGTCTTTCATTTAGCGTCATACTACATGGCCTTATACATCTGGGTTTTGCTCTATTGTAAATCTCTGCTAGGAGAGGCCAAGGTTTCTATTGATTATGACAAATGAGGGAAACCATTGAGCCTATATTCCTTTGAGTCTGGCTTATTTCACATAATAGGATTTTTTCTAAATCTTTCCATTTCCTTACAAATGGGGCAATGTTGTTCTTTCTGACAACAGCATAGAATTCCATTGTGTATAAATACCATATCTTGTTGATCCACTCATCAACTGACGGGCATCCGGGTTGGTTCCACATATATACCTTCCTCTTTTTGTTATATATTCTTCTTATTACTCTTCTTATTTTCATAAGTTTTATCTTATTTTTTCTAAATTTTTTACTCAATTATTTTACCTTTCTATCACCTTAGGTCAGTTGTCCTTTCACTATCCCTTTTCTTCATTATTATATTAATGTTACACTCCTATATTACTCTTTTCTTACCTCCCCTCTTGTCTTTCATACTATTTTTCTATCTCTGGTCCTCTGTTCATCCTTCAACTTTTATAATTCATGGATCTACAGTTGATGGTTGTTGAGCAATACTGTATATCTAAGTGTTCAAATATACTGTAGGTCTAGAGGGACTTAAATACATTAGAGTTTGGATTGGTGGGGGAGTTGGTCATAAAATGGTGATGGTGGTGGTATTAGATTTGTCTGTAAGTGCACAAGAAGAGAGAGAGTGATAATAGCAACCTAAAATTGTGAACAACTATTGTTTGGCCAGCTAAAGAAATCTAGGTTGGTTATATCTTACAAGTTATAATCTTGTGCAGTATTAATCTTGCTCCCATTTTCAAATGGGCAGAACAAGAAACTCAAGAAAAATGGCAAATCAAGGAATAGCATCTCCCTCCCAATATAAACAGGAAATGGAGCAGTCAATGGCAAAACTAGAGGAGAGTCCTCTAAATGCTATACAAATCCAATTGATAAACATGATTAATGAAAAGTTTGAAAGCATACAGAAAGAGACTCCTGAGGAAGCCATATCTAAACGAGATGAAACCATAAAGAAGGCGCTGATGTGAATGTGAGGAAGCCATAAAGGAGACCATAATAGAGGATATACAAAGAAAAATGGATGAATTCATAGAATCCACAAACAAAAAGGTGACTGAACTCCAACAAATGTCCAATGAGAATAAAGCTGCTGAGCTAACCACTCAAATGGAAATCAAGGAGTTAAAGAAGTCCATACACTATCTAAAATAAGAGATACAAGGCATCAAAAATGAACAATTGGAAGGAAGGGAGATGAAGAATAAAGTAGAAAGTATTGATAGAAGATTAGACAATGCAGAAAAAAGAATCTCCGGGGTTGAAGATAATCTAATTGTTATAGAGAAAGAACAGAAAATGAGTCAAACCAAATCTAGGAAATATGAGAGAATGCTTCAGGTGGTTCAAGATACAATTAAGAAACCTAATTTACGGCTAATTGGTATTGAAGAAGCCCTGGAGAAAGAGGTCAATGGTATCAGAAATATATTTTTTATGTATTTTCCTTCCATTCTTGAATCACCTTATTTCTTAAGGAGACCCCATTGAATACATTATACACTATATACATTATAGTTTATCCATTATAAGTCAAATGTGAAATACATATTGTATGAATTTCAACAAATGTATATCTACTATTACATCATACATGTGAGTCACCTATGAAACATCTCTCATTAGCACACTCTTTGAAAACTGTCTCTTTTTGAAACTCTAAACTGGGAATGAAGATTTTCCTTAAAGTCAAAACTTAGCAGATAGCTTGTCTATCTCACCTGGGAGCTATTTTAAGCCAAACACATTTAATATTTAATTTTACATTTCTTAGAGGTCAGCACTACAAACATTTGTTTTTATCTTGCTGGTATTCGTCTGACAAAATAAAATTATCTGAAGTTAGATGAAAAGATCATTGTAAAAATAATAAATTTGAGATGTCAAATGAATGAACTCAGAAGTCCCATTGATTTCTGTGCTTTAATTAAAATTATTTGAAAAAAAATTTTGAGCCATTAATCAATAAATTTAAAATTGTTACTTCTATGTTCTAAAGGGGGCCCAGTTTTTCTTAGCTCCTTTCTTTCATCTTTCATCCTTTCTTTTCTTTGCTTAATATTTTCTACTATATAAGTGCTTGTGAAGTGAGTCCCTTTTGATGAGGTAGAAATTTCAATACCCCCTTGAATGCATAGGTAAATAAAGTCACTTATGTCCTCCTGGACTCTATTATTATGAGACAGAAAGTTTGACAAAGCAAGTAGTGCATAGTAATGCTTATATTGGTGCAGAAAACCTATGTTACAAAGAAGTATGTGTCTTGGAGTGTGAGGGAAGGCTTCCATAGAGGTAACAGCTGAGCCTTGGCAATGGGTGGTCACTGAGAGACAAGAGCATATAGTGTAAGATAGTCTGTCAGATGTCAAGGTATAGCAAATTTGAGGAGCTGAGGAGATGGAAATGGAGTGTACATGGTAATATGGAAGATCAGGTTAATGAAAATGGGTGAGGAAGGTGCCTCAGTTAGACTTTATCTGGGAAATGATGGAAGAGTCCCTAACTGATTATGAGCAAGGTAATGAGGAAATGACACACTTAAAAAGTCACTCTAAGATATACTTACTGGGGAGAATTAGAAATACCTAAACTTTGGTCTTTAAAGAACTTGATAAATGGTACCTGTTGTCGTCCCATCTACTTAAAAGGCCAAGGCAGGAGGATCTCTTGAGCTCAGAAGTTTGAGACAGAATGGAAGAGAGAAAGAGAAGTGGAAGGAAGGAAAGGAGGAAAGAAGGAGGGAAAGAAAAACGGAAGGTAAAAGAAGAAAAGAGGAAGACAGAGAAGGAAGGGCAGAGTGAAATACTACAACTTGAACATGAGTAATCCGTTCAGTAAGCCCTACTGATCTTTTCTCATTCAATGATTTTTTTAATCTTTGATGGAAAATAGGTACACTTTATTCAATCTTACATTGACTGAGGATTATATATCCAAGAATCAGTGTCAGAATTTCCATTTTAAAAAAATCGGTGAAAGAGGGGCATAGTTTAAGTATTTCCCATTAAGTTTCTAAATCTGATTATAATGAGAACGTAGAAACAAATTGAGTTAAGAGTTTTGAGGTTCATGTCTCTCTGTCTCTCTCTCTCCCTCTCTCTCTCTCTCTCTCTCTCTCTCTCTCTCTCTCTCTCTCTCTCTCTCACACACACACACACACACACACACACACACACACACACACGTGTGAATGCAATGTTAAAACTCTTTGCTATGGAGGGATTTCTTCTTCTAGTTGTAATGTATGTGATTTGGGGAGGCTGAAGTGCTCACCCACACTGGAGTTCACCATAGAGGCTAATTGAAAAACAATTTCTTCTCTGGCAGGATGAATCCTTAAAGCAACTTCAGGTAGTTCATCAGCCGTGGCTCTTGCCAAGTGACACTGAAAGTGAGGGAGTGGAAGCTGATCAAGACAAACGTGAGTAGATGCTGCTGTTTACTGACCAATGCTTCTGCCTGAAGGATTTCACAATGAAGTAGTCCCTGTTCACAGCATTAACCAACCGCAAAGGGGAAAAAATACAGTTAGATTTGATTCGAAAGAACCCTATCCAATAAGCCATACCTCAGTCTATAAATCTGTATTCACTGATTTTCTAATTGTAGTACAGAGGCTCATGAACTAAAAGAAGAGAATTATTCTAGAAGACAAACATGAAGTGTCCAGTTGAAATGTCAACCTTCTACAAACACTGCAGAATACTTTCAGTAATAGCTTGGAATTATATTAAATATCTAATTATATTCAGATCAAGTTAATTGATATGCATATAAATTATCCTCAGTTAAATGAATAAATTTATAGGTACAAAAACTATCCTGAGTTTTAAAAGCTTAATATTATCATACAGCTTAAAACAAAATATATCCTTAGTGATTTAAGTCACTGAATGTTTATCATAGAAAGAATGTATAGATAATTACATGATGACTTAGATCAGGCTAGGCTTTCCAGGGATTTAGTGTGACATTGTGAATCCTATGGCTTATTACATTGCAACATTTATTCCAATGCCATAGTTGAAGCTTATGTGGCTAGTAAGAACTCAGACAAGAGACAAATCTGAGCCAGCATGCTTGGATTAAGGAAGGCAGGGCCCCATTGTCATTTAATTGGCATATTTAACACTACGTAGGAAGCGTGGTGGTGACCATTTTAGAGAGATAACAAACATTTTGAAGGCCTAACACACATTTCTAAAGTCAGAAAGTGCACTTTCAGTATCAAAAGCAAAGAACATTTTGAAAGCCCTTAAACAAGAAATCCTAAATAAGATGGGCTAGAAAGCAGCCCCGAATGCAATGAATCTCTAAATCAGAAAAAATTAACACTGGTCCAGAACGACTGTGGTATGGAAAAAATGCAACTCCCCCCACAAATTTCACTGAAATGTATATAAACTTTCATTACAGAATTTGTGTTAAATTATTTCATGAAATTCTTTGGATCCTTTCATATTTGTATGTATGTGGAGGAAAAGCCCCAAGCCCTTCAGGAGACTTATGGAGATCTGTATGGTGTGAACATATGGATAATTTGTTCTAGATTTACTCTGTCAGATCCAACAAACAGGCCTCCCAAATTGGCAAACACAGGTGAGCAGCATCTAACAGAATGAAGATGTTAATTTTATGTGTAGTATAATTTACAAGGGACTAAACTTCAAATTCAAGAAAAGAATCAATTCCAATAAAGTGCTGCATGTAATTCTAAATTCATACTTTTCCCTCAAATCCTTGTTTTAAATCAATATCAAGACTTGAAAACATAGCCTAATAATATAAAAAGAGACCCCCTCCAGAACTTTTCTTAACCCTTGTCATCAAGTACATAAAGCCTTTTTTTTTTATAAGATCTGCATAGGTTTTTGACACTAAGTTGGAATTTTCTCTTCTGCTGCTAATATGAAGATTATCTGAGGATGCTAGCTCTGTCTTTGTCATATTGAGACTCAATAAATTTTTGATAAATATCAGTCTGTGAGTAAGTAGATACATCAGTTGATGTCCTTGGGGTTTTTCCATTTGTTCGGACAGTTGGAATTAAAACAAATTGTAATCATCATAAAAGTATTTATAGTTTTATTGCATATTGATATTGAACTCACAGTTTTATCCATAGGTCTTGCTTGATCTCTTGTGACTATAGATCTAGAACCCAAACTACTTAATGTCAGCAATGCTGTCCTGGAAAGATACCCTGGACAATGATCAATTGTTTGAAATAAAATCATGGTTTAAAATAATTAGGTGGTAATAAGAGCCATCTGGAAATGGAATGCTAGCTAGCATTGTAGTCAAGTTCATAGTACAGAGATGCAATTATTTGTTAGGAGTGGCTTCCACCTGCCAGGTTCTGGGACATGTGTGATGTAGCACCACTGGAGCCCTGGAACCTTGCATGTGGTTTTGGAACAGCTCACAAGATGCATAGAGAGCATCTACTTCTATTTTCTCAGTGAGAGGAAGTAAATCACATAAATCTACATGAAGTCCCATCTGACCCAGAGTTTGCAGACTCATACTAGAAATTTATGAGTGAGGAAGAGGACAAGTTTGTCTTTCCAACCGTAACACCTGTTTCACGACTCTGCTTTCTATAAATAATACCTTGGTAGTTTGATAGAATTCTTTGATTTCTCTTGAGACAAATTATCATGGCAGAAAGTTTCCAAATAATGTCAGAATCTTTGCAGTGGTGCATGATGCTGATAACATTTTAAAACCAGAGCTGAGCTCAGATAAATTTTGTAAGTGAGCACCTTTTAAGAAAAGCTGTCTTTGAATGATTAGATAGAAAGCTTTATTAAAATTATTATGAACAGAACATTTAAGAAGATATTTTTCTTAAACTTAGTTCTAGTGGAAAGGTATAAATTATGAATATAAACCAATTTATATCTAGTGTGTATTTCAATGTTTCCAAAGTTGCTAAGTAAATCTGGAACTTCCAGAATTTATTTTCTTGTGCTAGACTTCATATCTGCTGAGTTATAATTTCATTTTTAATAATTTCTCAGGAGATCTTTGCTTATTTTCAAGATTGAAGACTTCTAGAAAGAAAAAAAGTCATTGAATCAGAAAATTATGGTTTTAAAATTTTACTCCCCAGTGCTGATAAACTTTCTTTGGGCCTTTACCCAATACATAAATTAAGTCTAAGTATAAAATATGAAATTGGAGAAGAATAATATTGAAACTTGAAGGGATAAATGTGGTGAAAAAGGGAAAACAGTTCCTGCAGTCTGTGGGTTCATTGTACACAAAGTCACAAAGAAATCAGAGTCAAACCAGCCAGCATCTTCAACTATACTTTGAACTTAACAATATGAGTAACCAAGATAAAAGCAAGAGAACAGACAAAATGTCTAATCAAGCCAACAAGCAGCATAATACCCAAAATAAAGAAAGAGGAAGTCAGCGGGAGCAGCGGTATATGCCTCTAGTCCCAGGAGGCCAAGGCAGAAAGAGCACAATTTTGAAAACAGCCTTGACTTCACTGGTTGTTCAAAGCCAACCTGGACTCCTTAAAGACACTGTCCTGTTGGGTGCTGGTAGCTTACCTAGCTATTCAGAATCTGAGGATTGCAGGTCCTGATCAGCCCAGTCAGGAAAGTTAGTGAACGAGTGATAACTTAAGTACATAACTCCAGAACAGAGCCCAAGCCCATAGCTTAAATCCACAACTAAGGCCTATGGCCTAATTATTAACATATGGGATGGTTTGACCCTGGCACTGCTCAAGGTGATCTCACACTTTAAAAGCTCGGAGAAGCTGCCTCTTGATTCAAAGGAAACAAAACATTGGTACTCTCTAGCTGTGAAAAAAGTCAGGCTAGATAATACAGTCAGGCTTCTACTTTATGGGTGGATTTAAATGTTAGCTTCTTAAATTGTTAGGAGCTATAAATTTTAATAACAAGTAATAACATTTAGTAACAATAACATTAAAACTAATATGGTATTTTTACTAAGTACAAAAATGGGGGCACTTACAACTTGTAAAACTTTGAAAATCAATCCTTGTTATAAATGAACACATCTGGGGCCAAGAGCATGATAGAGTGCCCTCCTAGCATGCGCAAAGCTCTGGGGTTCATTCCTTGGTATCACATACACATACAAAAAGCTGAAAGCTGTGCTGTGGCTCAAGGACAGTGCAGAGGCCCTGAGTTCAAGCCTCAGGACTGGAAAATAAAATGAACACTTAGCCAAGTTTTGCTATCTGAAAAGTGACAGCCACATTAGAGTTAGCAGATTATTCTGAGTTAGATTATTCTGTTTTCTAGAAAACATCATCTCAATATCTTTTCCTTACTATGTTTTATTGTTTATAATTATATATGCATATATATTTTTTTCTTTTTTCATCAGTTGTGGGGCTTGAACTCTGGGCCTCGGCAGTGTCCCTGAGCTGTTCAGCTCAAGTCATGAGTACAATGCATTTTGATAAATGGCACCCATTTTATCATTCTCTCCCACACTAACCTATCCCAACATGATTACAACAATCCACCGGTCTTTTCTCCATTCATCTTCCTATCTTTAAGCACTAATTCCTCTGTCATAGTTTCTTATTCTTATTAACTATGTTTCTATAATCTACCCCCTGGTTCTAAGTCAAAAATTCTAGCCTGCATGAAAGAAATTCCTTTTCTTTCTGACCCTTGAGGTTTCTAATTAGAAGTCAGGTATTGATCATCTGCAGGACTTTTGTTTATAATAAGCAGTTTTTCTTTCATTGGCTTCAATTTTTTCCTTGTCCTTCTAGAGTAAAATGTACATGAAAACACCTATTTGGCATTCTTGAATTTCTTGGATATATAGCTATTTTTTTCAAACATTTTCAGCTATTATTTCTTTAAATATTAATTCTGCCATTTTCCCTCTTATATGCCTCCTTATGGGATGCTCACACACACACACACACACACACACACACACACACACACACACATATATATATATATATATATATATATATATATAGAGAGAGAGAGAGAGAGAGAGAGAGAGAGAGAGGGGAGAGAGGTACTTGAATGTTCCCACAAGTTCCCCAGCTCACTGATATTCTTTCTTCTTTCCATTGCTCAGAGTTGATCACTTCAACTAAATGACATTATCTTTAATTTTAAATTTTTTTCTTATTGAAGTGTAGATCAGCTGTTACACTCTTCCTATTCTAGAACTTTCATTTTGTTTTATTGTCATAAAAAATCTCTTTCTTGATAATTTCCATTTGGTAAAAAGCAATATCAAAGATTCCTTTAGCTTTTTTTGTGTGACATGGTTTCCCTTTATTATTTGGATATTTTTATGATGGTGGATTAAAAGTCTAGCCAGCCTATCATTAGGCAACCTCATGTGCAATGGTCTATTCGCTACTTTCTCCTGTTGATTGGCTGTAACTGCTTGTCTCTTGGTATGTCACTTGCTAGTTGTTAATGTGTTATTTGCTATATTTGAAGTGGCTAGCAGTCAGCATTAGTGAACAAGTTGCTGAGACATGCCATGAGCCTGCCTTCAGTTTTCAATTCTGCTCTCTGAAGGTCAAGCAGAGGTGAGAGAGAGAGTCTTAGCAGGTCTTGCCTAGCAGATGCATAGCTGTGGTACTTCCAAGGGCCATTTTATTCACCAGATTTACTTCTAATTTTTTGTTTTGTAAGCCTTTTATTTGCTTCAAATAGCATTATTGCTATCAGGCATTTCCTCTGAAAAACTACTTCACATAGGTCTGGTTGTTTGTTTGTTTGTTTTGCCAATCCTGGGCTGCACCACTTCTGGCTTTTTTTCTACGTATGTGGTACCAAGGAATTGACCTGGGTCTTTGTGCATGCGAGGCAAGCACTCTACCACTAGACCAAACTCCTGGCCTCCATAATTGTTTTTTTTTGAAAAGTAGATTTTCTTATTCAGTTAGCATTAATTAAATGAATGAAAGCCCAAAGACATAGAAGAACTGGAGGGAAGTCTATCTACCTAGAGCAAGGTAAAAACCCCACTGATTTAGTGCTTTTCTTGAGATCTAACTGCTTTTCTTGACTTTATATTTTATGGCTTGAAACAAGACTTTGATTATTTTTTAGCACTGTGGAAAAATAATTTTGATGATTTTTATACACTATTCTATTTGCCTTTATGCACAAGTTGGTTCTTGGACTATGATCCTCAAAGTGTTTCTTCTGTTCCATTTTCCTTTTTTATTAGTCTAGTTTTCCCTTTGGTTGAGAATGAAGGGTAAAAAGTTTCACATGGCAATGTAGAACCAGATAATATCTACTTTTCTGGACTCTAGTTTGATGAGAAACTATTAAAAACAATCTGAGATAAAACACGTTTTGGTTAATTATGCAAATATTGCATATATGCAAATATTGGATTTGAGACTTTCAGTTATATTATTTTAGATATAATAACAGATTGTCAATAAGAACCAGACAACATAAGTTTAATTAAACTGATCAAGTCTTATTACCATGATGGCTAAAATGAGGGAAAAATATTGTCTACTCTTAGGCTTAAGGAAATGTTGCTGAGAGTCTTCTAAAATATTTCCAGAACAAAATTGAATAGCAGTAGTTGAATAGTTCGTAGTAGTCAAATAGTAATGAGATCTATTTATAGTATTTAGAAGTGTTTGTTTTATTTTTTAAATTAAACAGTGGTTTTGCATATATATATTTAAGTTGTTTGGGGGAGAATACCTGTCAAATTCTATTACAGAATCCCTATAAATTCAGAATGTGCATTGCTCTAGAAGACCAAATCGTCTGGTTTTTGACTAGGCCATTAACGGACTCCATTCATTCTGAATTCTTTCAATTTTTAAGTGATGGGAAAATTAAAGTTCCAAATGATTATCTTGTTGATATCACCTAGTTCCTGTTAGAGCAAGGAGTAGAACCAAAGCCTTCTGATTAGACCTCATGGCCTCCCTCATTCCTAGTGTAAGAGTAATGCCCAGTTTAGGCTATATCTTTTTCCCTTCTTTCTGACATACCAGCTTTTACTCATGGTCTGCCTGTACTAGCTGTATTGAGCTGAGTACCTCAAGCCATTCTTGAATTCTTTTTTCAGATAGAGTCTTATTTTTCCTAGGCTGCCCTTTGACTGAGATCCATCAACTTCTGCGTCCCAAGTGACCAGGATTTCAAGTGTGCCCAACTACGCTGATTTTTTTTGGAGGTAGGGCCATGCCAACTTTTTGTCTAGGCTGGCCTTGAGTTGTGGTCCTTCTATCTCTGCCTTCCAAGTAGCTATGATTATAGACATGTACCATCATACCCAGCTATGTTATAATCAAGTGGGACTCATATTTCCACAGTCCACCTAAAATATAGTTGGGCTTTCCACTCTGAAGGAGAACCTTTCTTTTCTTTAAATACCCCCAACTTACATCTTTATAAGTAGTTTCTCAAGATTTATATTTAAAAATCAGTGAGTCTGGGCACCAGTGGCTCACACCTGTAATCCTAGCTACCACTCAGGAGGCTGAGATCTGAGAATCAGAGTTATAAAGCCAACTGGGGCAGAAAAATCCCCCTGAGACTCTTATCTTCAATAAGACACCCAAAAATCTGGAAGTGGAGCTGTGGCTCAATTGGTAGAGCATTAACTTTGAGCACAACGAGGCCCAGAGACAGGGCCTAGGCCCTGACTTCAGGCCCCACAACCTACAAAAAAAAGTGAGATAGTTGTATATGAATTTATCTGCTTACATCACTGTCCAACACAAGGCACTAATGCACTGATCTAAAATTAAAGCAGAGGTAGAGAAGCAGTAGACTGCACAGAATCCGAAAACAAAAATGGGTTAGTGAATAATTCGGTTAGATGGGTGTAAGAATTTCTTTAGCTTTGGAGCTGTCAGGATTTTTAATAATATTGGGATTGTGGCAGCAAGCATAGAGACTAGGAACTAGGCTATATATGCCTCAGGAGCTAAATGAAGTAGGGAAGTGGTGCTTTGTAATTATTACAGGGTCAGCTGGGTTATCCTCAGAACAAGAATATTTGTAATGAGAAGACTATTACACTGGAAATAACTAACAAGAGAAGAATAATAGCATAATAAAAATAGCATGGACATGCTCAGGAAGATGGATGAGCTTTCAAAGTGAAAAAGACAACCTTATAATGGACTGTAGTAGGTGCTTTTTGAAGATAAAAAGATATAGATAGATAGATAGATAGATAGACAGACAGATATACATTAAAGAAATACCTACATGCGTGCATATACTTACATATTTACTAAAGAAATTCACACACACACATATATTTCTTTAGCTTCTTTCTGATGCAGTGTCTTATTAAGTACTCCAGGCTAGCCTCAAAATTCACTTACCTCCTTCCTCATTCTCTGAAGTGCTGGGATTATGGGTGAGAACTACTATGTTACCAGGTCAAAATTTTGCTAACATTTTAATATTCTACATTTTAATTTTCTATTATCTTTACAAAATTCCCACTGCTTCTAATAATTTAGAGTATTTAAAGCATATAAAAATCCATCTTTTAATTTGACATATAAGACATTTGTGTGATATCAATAGTTGTAAATATTTTAGACTTGATCTTTAATACAATAAATACAAAAGTGAGGCAAAATAATTGGTGCCAGTTATCTGTTAAGAGTAGGTTATTTTAATGCTAAGTTGCAGTTTTCTATTATGATATCAATTGCTTGAAATTATTTTGGCTATAATTGGTTTGCAGACAATGAATAATTGTGAATCCTTTGTGTGGTATTCTTATGTTGAAATATTTCCTCCATCTGTGGTGAATCTCTGGTATTATGTAAGGCCTAATTGATTCCTACAGCCCTAGAAAAAGGATGTAAAGGGTACCCTTTAATAACATAAAACTTAATTTCACCAAATAATTAGTAAGTATATTGGGAAAGAGTTAAATAGCTCAGCAACATACATGCTTCAGACTTCCCACTTCGGCACTAAAACTTGGCTGTCTCATGCAACTAGTCCTCAGAAAATTTCGTAGCAAGTATCCAGAAAGGCAATATTCAAACAAGACAAATGAAATGTTATTTTGCAGTGCCAAATTCTTTGGACCAGTTATTAAATGGACTTGAAATCTTTAATAACTAAGAGATACATGGTCTAATTTTCTGTGTGTGTGTTTGTGTGTGTGTGTGTGTGTGTGTGAGCGAGAGAGAGAGAGAGAGAGAGAGAGAGAGAGAGAGAGAGAGAGAGAGAGAGAGTGTGTTTTAAGAAATCCAAATTGTAAATGAGTATCACATTGTTTGAAACCTTTCACTAAACTCTTTCTGCCATTTTTTTGTGTCTTGGAACAATTTTTACATTTGTTCTATGTGTGGCCTGGAGCAGCAATACAAAATAGTGAAAAGAAAATAAGAAAGTTAAGAACATTCGTTAATCTTGATGAACACAGGTTTGGGTCAGCTATGTATTAGATGGAATATATCTTATATAAATGCAGAGATTGGTGTCTTCAAGAACAGCCTTGTCTTTTTTATCTCTATGGAATTTTTGGTGTATTTTCAATAACGGCACAATCTTGAGCATGTTCACAACAGCTGAACTGTGTTATGATTTTCCTTGGCTCTTTTTTTTCCACCAGTAACCTGCTTCACTTTCACAGTTTAAACAGAGTCTGACATTCCTTGGTCACAAATCATAAATTTACTTAAGATTCTCTGACACAAATTCCCTTGCTCAAAAGACCAGATTTTCTTAGGACAACCATGTCTGTGGAAAGGCAACACATTTATGGTTGATGCGTTGGACTGTACGGCCTGGGTGATGCGTAGATAAATAGGATATTTATTAGGTCAGTTTTCTACTACATTTCAAGGAACTATATAGGCATTAGTAGCATTAACTTCAGTATTTCTTAGGAGATAAATAACCTGCTAGGGACAGCAAATGAGGGAAATATCATTGGGAGCCACCAGTAGAACATCACAGTTGACACCATCACAAGACAGATGGTATTTTCATTGGTAAATGGGTAAAAACTGAGCACAAAGGTCACACCAGCAAGAATAATAGCACGAGCAAGGGCTCCAAGGCAGGAAGTGAAGATTCTTGTTCTTTTTCCTTTTACTAATAAGTATGAATTATATGAATTTTTATTATACATTAAGCACAAGGGGAAGATTCATGGCAACATATTCATACATGCATAAAATATTCAGATTGATCTCACCATCCCTTCACTTTCCCATAACACCTTCCCCATTCCAATATTAAGTCAACAAGTTTCATTGTTCTGTTTTACTATATGTAAATAAACTACTTCAACCAAATTCAGTCACCTTCATTCACTGTCTGTTTACCCTCCTCCTTCTGATTGATACCTACCCCTGCTCCTTAATAGAGCTTGGTGTGCTTTCCTGGCATTCTTTTTTTTTTTCCTGTCCTGAGCTTGAGCTCAGGGCTTGAGCATTGTCCTTGGACTTTCTCAAGGATAGCGCTCTACCACTTGAGCCTTAGCACCAGTTCCAGCTTTTTCCTATGCATGTGGTACCAAGGAATCAAACCTGGGTCATGCATGCTAGGCAAGCACTCTACCACTAGGCCAAACTCCCAGCCCCTGTCATTCTTTTCTTGGATGCATTAATTGGGGCTTTCCAACGTTATTTTAGACAGGCATATATTATATTTTAAGAATAATAGTTTTTAATGCTCTTTCCTTTGGGGCTGCTGTAGCCCCCATTTAATCAACAGTTCTCATTGAGATTCCCTATCCATCTTTATAAATAGTTTCAATCTGTTTTGAAATTATTCACTCTCTTTCTTTCCTTGCTCCCCTCATCTTCATCTTCTTAAATAGTCATATTCTATGTATGCATACATGCATATATACATGCATGTATGCATGTATATAATAAATGTAGGTATATTCATTATGTACATGAATATGCATTTTCTTTAGGTCTAAGTTTCATACATGAGCAAAAACAATGCGGTTGCTATTTAGCTTTATGTCATCAATTATCTTGATCAACGTGATGTGCTCCAGTTCTACTCTTTTTCTACAAATGACGTGGTTTCATTTTTCTTTATGGCTGTGTATCATTCTGTGATATATTTGCACCGTATTTTCTTTATCAGTTTATCTGCTTTTGAGCACCTTGTCTGATCCCACAGTTTGGCTATTGTGAATATCAAAGTGACAACCCATGAAATGTAGCAATTATATGGAGCTGATACTGATTAAAGTGAAATAAATCTGGAGGATAAATTGTAAGACCAGAGAGGGTCCAGGTTATAAGAATATAAAACATAAGCTGATAATTAGATAGTGAAGAATTTTGCATAAGAAGGAACTCTGGTAAGAGCACTTTTATCTGAAACTTTGGCTTTATAAAGTAAGGATTCAAAAAGAGTATTTGGCCATTTGTATGTGTCTTTAATTAATGAGATAAAAAATATGTTCAAATTCTATCTGTACTAGTTTTCTTTGTCTTTTTTATCCCCTGCTATTTCAGGATGACAGAAGTAAGTTACAAAATAAGAAGCTCATGTCTCCTAATTCTGGGACCTATGATATTCATAATGTTATCTTTTGGTGAGAGTCTCCAGGCTGTCCACCTTGGCAGATGAACAAATGAGCGAGAGTGAAATGTAGAGCTCACTTTTATGGCAAAAGTATTTCCAGATACCAAACACTTTCTGTAAGAACAGCACTTTTCCACTCATAACAACAGCCCCTCTCATCTAACCATCCCAGCAATTAAAGGGTCCCCGTAGCAACTAACTTTCAAAATTAATTTTGGAAGTGCCATTAATTCACAGCAGTAGTGTTATCTAAGACAGAAATTGTTTCTCTAATACAGTGCTATAATATCCAAATAACTATTTTCTTCTTTACAAGACGAAGAGAGTAAATGTCAGCCAGTGCTGTAGCCTGCCTCACACAGAAAGTTTCAAATAAATGAGGGTGGAGTGCTTTCTAAAACTTTTGTTATTGAGTAGTTAATCCATTACCAATATTAGTATGCATATGCACATGCTTTTGTATCTTTCACTCTATAAAACATACACAATTTTTGAAGGAACTCTTACCTAAAGTCTCCCTCTCTCCCTGCTGCCACAGAACTATTTCCCATGAAGGGGTTAAAATTATGTGTAACTTGTCTCTCCATATATAGGGAATCCCATAGATTCATAAAATTTCCAGAATGGTAACTTCTTCATTGTATAAGTGAGAAGACTGAAGGCCAGTGGAATGCCAGTGACCCATCACAATTCTTCAGCTAGTTGGTGGATCAGAGTTTAGAATGTGCTCTGTAGAAGTTCGCGCGCGCACACACACACACACACACACACACACACACACACACACACACTACTTTTTACTCGGATTGATTTTTGCTTTTGGTGTAGTCTTCATATTTATTCTGCATCCAGAGAAAGAATTCAAATTGAGCTTCATTTGCTGAAAAATAAACATGTACACAGAGGAGAAAATAAGAAAATTCTTAGATATAGGACAATGTTTACACATTCTCCTTGTTTAGATTTCTTTCTGAATTTAGATATAATTCTTTAGTGGGGAAAAGCAACTCTGCAATTTTAGAATTGCTTTCTACTTTTCTCAAAGCCCTTATATATGTTTACCTCCATAACTAAGGCTGCATTTTTGAGGAACACTTGGGAACTGCATATATATTAATAATCAAAGGCAAGAGGCAATTTGAATTTGCAATCTACTGGCTGGAGTCTTCTATACCTATTCTTGCTTCGGTCAGATAAATATTTTAGACAAAAATAACTTTCACATGCAAGATTTAGGAGATCCAATGGAAAAAAATGAGATATTTTTCTAGATGAGAAGCAGAAATAAGACAAGGTAAAGCAGTAATTTCCTCACAGTAACACTTGTTTGGAGGAAGAACATCAGATGATAACACTCTACCCAGGTTGTCATAGCAACTGTCATTTATTAATGTCTTCTACTCATTACTTCACTCATTTCCATCTTTTTTGTGGCCTGACAGGGATTTAAGGTCTCTATCTCCTTTTTTTGTTTGTTTGTTTTCTGATCAAAGTCATAGACTCTAGGTCTCTTTTGTTGGCCAAAATTACCTTATTCTTGCTAACCAATTTTTTTCAATTCACATTGTCATACTGCCTGAAAGAAAAATGTTGCCAATTTCTGAATGTTTTTTTGCTGATATGCAATCTCATATATATGTTCTACACTATATATTAGACATATAATGTATATAATTCACAGTTAGAACTCAGCGTTAATTAATCTTCTGATAGTATTTGCTTAATATACAAACACAATCTAAGGGGAAAAGATATATAATATTTTTGTTTTGACAATACATGTTATAAGAATTAGAAGAATAATAACTAAGACAAAAATGATCTATAATCTTACCATTCCAAAATATTTTCTGTGATTATTCTGTTTTCCCCCCAGATGTTAAAAAGTCCCATATGCTTTCATATGTATGTGCACACATGTACATACCTATAAAATCATCTGTAAAATTACATATGATATATGTCAGTTTTATAATGTTACTTATAATTACATAATAACTTCATATCTTAAATATTTTCTATATTGTCAGTATTCACTTATAGGTTTACTTAAAAATGAGTGTATTGTATTTTACTCTTATAGATATAGATATATTTTATAAACATAGATGTATTTTATAGACATATAGACATATATGATATCTATAGATATTTTATAGATATATATTTTATAGATTTGTCATCAGATTTCTGTGGTTCATATCTAATATATAAAGTTATTTTAAATGATTGCAGCAAAGTCTTTGTGAGTTATAACTTTTAATTATTAATTTTTAAGCTTAAGTAAATTGAAAAATTAAATGAAATATAGAAATCTCTAGAAAGAATAGTTTTACCAAAGATGACAAAAAAAGAAATAGAAAATTTGAGTACTAGACTATTTAAAAAATTAAACTCTGTAAAATATCTCCACATGGAAAAATGTTCAGGCCAAACACCATTGAATTCTCCCAAACTCCAAAATTACAAAGCTTTTTTTTCTGAGAATCAAAGAGGAAATTTTCTTAACAATTTAATTAAGTAACTAATCTTGATGACAAAACGTAAAAGAGGTGTTCAAAAAATAGAAACCTCTTTGAAGCACAGATTTAAACAAAAGCCCTAAGCAAATTGGTACCAGTCCAAAACCTACCATATGTATGTGATGGTTCTCTAAAACTGACTTTTTTTCCTCACAAAAGTGCAAAAGCAGATTAACTTTTGAAAAATCAATCTGTGGAACTAACCACTGTAACATAATAAATATGAAAAATAATAATGCCAACAATGTATACAAATTTTGATCATTAAGACTATTATTTTTATAAAAGCGTCAATGGATTAGAAATGTATTGGGTTTGTACGGTCTCTTAATCTAAAAAATGTTAATTTGCAAAACAATTCTGCAAATGTCATACTGGATGTAATATTGAAATTTCCCCTTTAAGATCGGGAATGAGACTAAAGTTTCTACTATTACCAGGTGAATCTAAATTACAATGTATAGTAAGCCTTGTGCTGATTTTAAGAAGAGCAGGAAATGTTTTCTGTTCCATGGTGGTCGTGTTGTGTAGGGATGAGTATCTGGGAGAAACCATTGGGGCTGGCAAAGTTCTGTCTTCAACCTGGATGGTGGTTAATAATGGGTGTTTACTGTATCATTGCTGTCGACATTTTTTTATACTTTTCTCCACATACATTACACTTCACAATTTAATAAAAACAGTGATGAAATGTTCTTGATTTCCCAATGGTTTAACAATAGGTTTTTTTTTGCATTGCTTCTAAGTGTAGATTAAAACATTTCTATGCAGAAAGTTTTGCTTGATAGTTCACAAAAGGTTCATGCTGTCAACTTACAATTGTTTTCTTGAAAATCACTGATAACATCTTCAGTGTATCTGAATCTAGTTTTAGAAACAATTGCAATCTAACCAAAACATTTTCCATTGCAAATCAATTTTCCCCAGCTTTAGCACATCCTTTTCTCACTTAAAACCATATGTAGTGAAATTTCATACATAAGAATGAAACTTTTCCTCTTTAAACCTTTCCAGTGGTCTCTTCAATTAAAATAATATATTCTTGAAGACTGATATCAGATCTTACTTAGTGTGTATTTTTATACGCACTATCATAGCTAGAAATTCAATACCTAAGTATTATATAATATAATCTTAGGGTCAAATCAGATATAAGCATTTGTGAACTATTTTTGAAAAGTATACTAGTATTTCATCAGCCAATATATTCAAACTAAGTTTCCCCTTTCATTACTTGCACATAGATTTAAGGAAAAACAGTACTGTGGAATACAGGCGATTTGTTCAACAAACTTTCAACAGTCACCTTCAAATGAGATACAACTCAAATTAAGATGAGAGAATATGCCTCCTAGAATAAATAAATGTATCATCTTTCCTTCTTTCAATCTTGGACAAGACTCCTTATCAGCAAAACCTACATATAAGCAGAGAGTTTGAGAGCTATTTTGATAAATGGACCATCATCTTATCCTCCTGTGACAGAAAGCTGGGTTCTGAAGTCAGAGTCCATCTGGCAGAAAAACAGGTCACATTTGACAAAAGAGGGAAGTGGCCTCCCTGATTTTCAGCCTTCCTTCATTTCAGAAATGTGGATTCAAAGTTTGAATGTTTCTTCTGAGTCTAGCTTTATTTTCAGCTTATATTAAGTTTTTTTTTCAGAGAATAGTCTCTATCTGGAAAGTTAAGTCATATGAAATGATTTAAGATTTCTTACTTGTTGATCCACTGTCTGACCAATTGACCCAGTGTCTAACCAATTTTAGAAAAATGTTTAAAATTACCAATATATGGTTAATAATAATAATACCAACAAAATAATAAATATATTCTGTGTGGGGGTGATTGTAGAGTTGAGTTTTGTCCAGATATTTAATATCATTTATGTTGATGTTGTTCAGTTTATGCGAAGTTAGAAGTATATCTTCCAGGTGAATTGAAACTTTTTAATTTTGAGGAAATGGTACTGGGGTTTAAACTTAGGGTTTCATGTTGTTTAAGCAGGTATTCTACCACTTCAGTCCCATCTCTACCTCTTCTTTTGCTGGTTATTTTGGAGATGGAGTTTAGTGAACTTTTCTGCTTATGCTACATGACCTCAGGCTATGATTCCCCGGATCTTAGTTTCCTGAGTACCTAAGACTAGAGGCATTAGGTCTGAATTGGGACTTCTTTAAAAATTTTATTGTAAAGGTATTGTACCGAGGGTTAATAGTTACATAAATAAGGTAATGCATACATTTTTTGAACTGGAATTTTTATTTTACTTTATTTTTTTATTATTGGGGTAATGTATAGAGGGCTTACAGTTACATTCACCAGGTAGTAGGTGTATTACTTCTCACACATTGATACCACGTCTCATGTTTTTGTCTCCATTTTCCTCCTCATACCCCCTTCCAATCATCTTGTTTCTCCCCCTTCCCTTTCCTATTTCAACTATACAAATACACACACACACACACACACACACACACATACACACACACACACACACACACACACACATATATATATATATATATATATATATATATATATATATATACCAGGTAACAAAGTCAGATATGGTAACAATATGAGATTAACCAAAGGGCAAAAAAAGAGGAGAGAAATAGTGTATTAAGAACAACAAATCAGGGCTGGGAGTTTGGCCTAGTGGTTAAAGTGCTTGCCTAGCATGCATGAAGACCTGGGTTCAATTCCTTGGTACCACATACATAGAAAAAAGCCAGAAGTGGTGCTGAGGCTCCAGGGGTAGAGCTCAAGCCTTGAGAAAGTCCAAGGACAGTGCTCAGGCCCTGAGCTCAAGCCCAGGACTGGCAAAAAAAAAAAAAAAAGAACAACAATCACTCAAGATATAGTTCTTGTTTCCATATCCTGGAGATCCTTTCATTTAGCATCATACTATATGTCCTTATGTATCTAGGTTTTGTTCTATTGTAAATCTCTGCTAGGAGAGTCCTAGATGTGTACTAATTATTACAAATGAGGGCAACCACTGAGCCTGTGTTTCTTTGGGTCTGGCTTACATCACTTAATATGATTCTTTACAAGTCTTTCTATTTCTTTACAAATGGGGCAATGACATTCTTTTGATGGAAATATAGAATTCCATTATGTATAAGTACCACATCTTCTTAATTCAGTCATCTCTTGAGGGGCATCTGGGTTTGCTCCATATCTTTGCTATGGTAAATAGTGCTGAAATGAACATCGTTGTGCTAGTGGATTTAGTATGTCCTTATTTCTGGACAATTGGGTAAATGCCAAGTAGTGGAATTGCTGGGTCATAGGGGAGCTCTATGTTTAGTCTTTTGAGGAACTGCCATACTGCTTTCCAGAGTGGTTGAATGAGTTTGCACTCCCAACAACAGTGTAGTAGTGATCCCTCCTGGCCACATCCCCTCCAGCATCTGTTGTCATTAGATTTCTTGATCGTGGCCAATCTAACTGGAGTGAGGTGGAATCTCAGAGTTATTTCCTTCTCTTCCTCTCTACTTCCTTCTTCCTCTTTCTGTGGCTTTGCTTCCATTTAGCTAATGCTGCATAGCATGGCACCCAAAATTTAGAAGTTTAATGTAAAAATCATTCATCTGTCCCAAATTTGCAGTTGAGTCAGGATCAAGGAAGGTGTATACATTTTCCTATGCATTATTAGCTGTAGTGGGAGACAGTTCACACAACTAGCAAGCTGGTCATCACTATTGGCTGAAGGTTCACTTGGGGCTGGAAGCCAGTATATGATTTCTGCGTATGCAAACTATTCTTCACCCATTTCCTCATGGAAGGTTAGGGTTTTCTCATTTATTGGAGTTGGATTACAAGAATGTTTGTCTCCAAAGATAGGAAGTAGTAAATATCCATTTTCCAGAAAATCGTATTTGCATCTCTGCCATTTCTGTTCATCACAGAATCACAGATCAATGGACAAAGTGTACAACATAAAAAAGAGGAAAAATTGTTGAGTTACGTTTTAATACTCATGTCCTACAGATAAATATATGTTGATTGTATTCAAAATAGTTACTAAGTTTTTTGCCCCCACTTCAAATTTTTCATCCATTCATTCTAAGCATCATAATTAGTTCATTGTGATTTAAATCATTTATTATTTATTCATCTTTCTCTCTAGTTCGTTCACTCTTTCTTTCTTTCTTTCTTTTTGGGTGTTGGTCCTAGGACTTGAACTCACAGCCTGGGCTGATCTTTATTAGTCAAAACTACTGCTCTATCACATCACACTTCCAGCGCTTAGTGGTTAATTGGATATAAGAGCATCACAGACTTTCCTGCTCAGGCTGGCTCAGCATCTTAAGTAGCTAGATTACAGACTTCTGCCACTGGTACCTGGCTCGTTTCTTTTTTAATCCTATCAAAGTGCTAATTAATATTCAAATTTAAGAATGTAAAATATTGTATTTCTTTTTATTTTGACATGTTTATTGGCTTATTTTTAGTTTCTCGTCCATTCACTACTAATATTGCTTTTCATTTTTCTCATTAGTGTTTTGTTCATCTTTATGAAATGCACTTAGCTAAGCTCTAGGATGGAAGATCTCAAGTGTTTCGTCATGTGAACTTTCAGCTGGCACACCTACACTCCAATTGTCATTAATCCCAAAATAACTTATTCTTTTTCCCTTTGATCTAGACTTATGTATAACTTTTCTCAGACTAAATTAAAAAATCAAAGAATAAACTATTATCCTCTGGAAATGCCATATTTCCATTATTGAGCTAGTAAAAAGCTCTGTCATTGTGTCAGAAGAAGTGGGAGAATATTTGCTCTAAGGTCTTATAAGAGATTGTGACTTTAAGTAGACATTGTGGTGAATGAAACTGCCTGTGTAGTTGTAACAGAAAGGGTATGTGAAGGTAGAATAAGAGTTAAAATCACAAAATACTAAAAGTATGGTGTATGCATATTTCTCAGTAAAAGAATTAGTATATGCTGTGAGGGATCTCTACACTGATATTTAAAAGAATTGTCAAAACCACAAAATATATTTGGAAGATGCATTTAGAAGTATAGCAGTCCATTTATTGTAAAAGCCCATGATGAGCCATTTTAAGGCTTACAGAGAAGCATATACATCATCAAAGGAGAAAACTTGGAACAAAATTGACACACATTAGGCCTTTGTTTTCTATGCTGTGCAAGGTCTGTTTTCTGTGACAATTTAATGTGTGTATATTCTGGCTCTGATTTTAAAAACCAAGTTTTGTGATATTCTTTTTCCAAGAACACACAATCAATAAGTTAAATGTATATCTTCACATAATCTAATGCCATATGTTCTACTTAAGAAATTTCACTGGAAATGATGGGTGGAAAAGTTATGTGTACAGATAGTAACAAGACACGGTTTGTTTCACTGAGCCCTGAAAAGGTTTGTATTATAAAGAAACTTCTGAAACAAGAAAATAAGGCAAAGCACTGTATAAAGAAACTGAAGTAGTAATACATTTGGGTAGGAAATCTGCTTTTAATAGAAACTTCATCTTGATTTAGCTAAATTTACCCTGTTCCAAATTATTATCTACAAGCAAAGTCATCCAGAAAATTAAGGGAGACATATATGATAAACATAAAAATTAAAATTTTGACAGAATAAAATAAATAGCATTTAGTAATTACATTAAGTTTGTTTTCGGTCCTGTTGTAAGCTATTAAAAGTAGAACAACTGTTCAAAGTAGGCTGCCAAATTCCTTCCAAATGACTTGTTTTGAAATATTGACTAAATATCTTCAAGCTGTATATCATCTTTAGTATAATTAAACATTCTTCAAACCAAAGGCAGTTTTGTTGTGTTCTGAAATGTAAATTATATATAACTCTTCACATTAGGACACAGAGAATTATACATTTGTTTACATTTAAAATGACTTTTAAAAAGTTTCTCCCACTTATATAAGTTGATACATTGCTTCCATCTATTTATTTGAAAGCTTAACCTATAGAAAAAATTTAGCCTTGATAGTCCTATTTTACATTTTAAATGTTTGGTAGGTATTAATTTAATAGATATGCATGTATGGAGTATTTTAAATAAATATTTAATAATTGACTTTAGCTAGTGGAGGAGTGAGTAAATTTAGTACAAATTAGTTTATCCACTTTTAAAGACAGTTCTAGAAATTGTCAAGCTTGAAGTTCCGTCTCAGTCCTCTGATTATTTAAGGAGACACAAACATGCATGTAAGTGGTTTACTGGCATATGGTACCAAACAGGATATATTCAATGACATGCCATATGTTCAATGTGCTGTTTTTCTGTAGTCATGAGTGTTACAATGAACATGGTGCATTAATGAAAATTTCCTTCTGTCCCTATGCATGCATTTGTAATGCATTGTGTCTGGTGATTTGTGTTGCTGTTATTTTACTGAAAACCGGCTGAAACCAATCCCATTAACATTATACTCAAGAAAAATGAGTGTTCTATATTGAATATGTACACATAAATACACATGTATGTCTGTATAGACACATATATTTCAACATATATGCATTAGTTGCATATCCAAGTGTTAATATCCATACAAATTACAACCATACATAATGCTATAATACATAGCATCCGAACCTATTACATACTTAATAATGTATATGTATATCTACATATTATACATCTATATATCTATCATCTATGTATCTGTCTATCCATCATCTATCCACCTTTATTTCTAAACTTGACAGCTACACTTACTTTGTTGTTTCTCCTCTCCAATCAGCATCACTTTTTATATTCCCATGAACATTGCAATAATGACTTATTCTCATTGTCCTACTTCAAAACAAATGAACAAGATAAAAAACTGGAGCCCGAGTCATTTTATGGACAAGAACATTACACCAAAGTTTAGTTCAGAAATGTGATATGTGATACAGGTTATTTCTGCTTTTCTTTTTTTTACTCCTTGTTACCCGTGGCTGCTCTGTCCCTGTCCAACTACCCCTATGAACGAAAATTATTTCCTATATTTGCACTATTCCTCACCATGCTGATATGTTTCTTGAACCTTTTCACTGTGCCCTCTGAGACTGAAATTTGATTTTTAATGGATTGTCTTTCATTGATATTCCAAAAAATACTCTGCAGACCTTTTCCTATTGATTCATATAGCTCTTCCTAGAGGATACTGCATCCTATAGCCTCTGCAGGGGAAGAAGCTCTTCTCCAATTGCCACTTGACAATAGCCACCAGGCCAAGCCTGGCATGCCACCTGTAATTCATCTTTTATAGGAATGTGTCATTGTGTCATGCTGCCTTGTTTCTTGCTCTTTGCAAGCACTTCCTTTCCTTGTCAGAAATGTTCACATCTGCCTCACTCTTTTCCCCTAGTTCACCAAGAAATTTTATCCCCCTCTTGAATGACTTCCCCTTCATAATTCTTTGGCTCTCACATTTTAAGTACTCTTTCAAGACTATTTTATATTACTATGTGAAATATACTTTTTGTCCTAAATTGCCTTAATATTCTCTATTCCTAGTAAGCTTACATTTTATCTTATTTTGTTACCAAATAACTTCTAACATTTGTCTCTGTATTTCTCAGATCATAGCTGGTGTCATATTTCATACTGAAATCCATACTATATAAAACAGTGATATTTTAAGTATGGCCCCTAAGTCAATATCAGCAGCCCTTGGAATTTGTAAGAAATGTAATTTCCTTGGACTGTACCTTAGATCATTTGGAATTAGAAGCTGATGATATAGGCCAGAAAACTATCTTCACAGTCCAGCTAGGTGATTCTAATGTACTCTAAAATTCAAGAGATACTAATATAGAAGATAATTCAACTGCTCCCTTCCTTGAATTTTTTGGACAGTCCTGGGGTTTGAACTCAGGGCCAGGGCACTGTCCTTGAGTCTTCTCAAGGCTAGAGCTCTACCGTTTGAGCCACAGCACCACTTCTGACTTTTTCTGTGTATGTGGTACCAAGGAATTGAACCTAGAGTTTCTTGCATGCTAGCAAGCACTTTATCACTAAGCCATTCTCCCGCACTTTTAATACCTTTGGATGGTGATAAATAGTCAACTATGGCCATAATGTTATTTTGGCTTTCCTTTGTAGGATATTTTAACACTATAACTAAGTCTTTCAGCTTTACCTGTCATACACTACATAGGTATGCACACCACCACCAATCCAAATGTGTTTATAGTTCTTTGTCATGAAATTTGGATACTGTAAAATCACTAATATGTTTCCAAAGACATCCTGATTATCACCATCCTCTGTGAAAGAGGTAGAAAGATGTTAACTCTCACACAGGACAAGGTTTGAAGTCTAGCTGACTATTGAACCCATGCTTTTCCTAATTTGCTGATGAATCATGTAGAATAACACATAAGTCAATATGCCTAGGCACAGTAATAAGTAGGTACTTAACCAAAAATATGACCAAATGAATTGCATGAAAATCTATTAACAAATATTCTAGTATCATGTTAACTTTATTTATTATAGGACTTCTATGAGCTTTTGAAGCATGTCATGTAGTTTGACTGAATGCCCCTACTCCTAGAAAAAAGCATAGATAAGGAATGGTACTGCTTCAAATTTACTCACTAGTGAATTATTTGCTTATGCGTGTCTGTCTTATTCATACCTTGTAGGAATAGTATTTCTAGAGCTGTTTGTTGAAAGTGGGGCTTATTTTCTTTCTCTTTAAGACATCTGAAACTGCTGACATCTCTTAGGTTTCTTTTTATTTCCTCTACCTTTATCTCTTTGCTACTGTTTTTGAACCTGAATGTGCACAGCTCATTATCCTACCAAATGCTATTTTCTCAGTCGTCTGAGATAGTCTCACATTTTCTTTTACCTCAGAGTTATGCTTAGAAGAACTACATTTAACAAGTAATTTTACATGCCTGGCATATGCATATAATTTGTTTTTATATGATCTACCTAATGTAAATCTCATCGCCTCCTGGTGATGCTGAATGACCTGGGATAGGGCGCCTGACTTTCTTGCTTATTCCATGCTGAAAATAAGAATCCCAACTGCAATGTAGGCCAGGGGCTTCCTACAGACGCATCTGCACACTTTCTATTCTATTCTATTCTATTCTATTCTATTCTATCCTATCCTATTTGAAAAGAAAACAACAGAAGTTTACATTGAAAGCAACTGAGGTATGAAATGAGAGAACACTCACTGAGTTAAGTATCTCAGACTCAATGGCAATTCATCAACTACAAATGCAGTTGGGTACTAATTCCAATTAGTCTCTCAGAAATGGATTCAACCAAGAAGGAGTTACATTTACTAGGTATCCTGTCCTGTCCATCATGTTACCTCTTTTTCTTTCATTGCACAGGTTCTGCTGATTTTCTTCTTTGTGTTCCGTGCCCTTCTTGTCCTGCCTTGGTCCACTCTGGTAGGTTGGCTCAGGGCAATTAATATCAATATCAGGTAATTATGGGTACCATTTCCAACTACTCAAGGTTAAACATTTTAAAGTATGCATTATTCATAACCAAATGAAAAAACATTTTGAGCCAAGTACCCTGAGTTACATTTCTTTTAATATATTCTCTGGGTGGCATGTCCCCATGATGACATGTTAGGTTGGTGAGACCCCTTTTCCTCAGCAGGACAAAGGACTTTTCAATAATTATGAAGTCTCTACTGTGTAGGACCAGGCTGCCTCCATGGCTTTCCCTTGGGGGTGTATTTTAACACTGTAACCAAGTCTTCCAGCATTGCCTGCCATGCTCCCCATAGGTATACACCCCAGCTTCAATCTCATATCTTATGATTTCTTGGAATTATAGAAACTCATGAGAATTCAGCACAATATTCTCTCCATATATCACAGAGAAAAGCAAGCATGTTGACTTTGTCATTAGCACTACCAGAATCAGAGTAATACACTGAGAAAATTCTTCGGAACCATCTATTCCTCTTTTCTCTCAGTACCCCTATCAAACAGTCATCCAGACTCATGTAAGCTCCTTGAGTATTTGAGAGTTCACTTTCTTCCATGTCTGCTCATTCAGTTCTGTTCTACTCTAGACACTCATTTACCTAATAATTCTATCTCAGGATGACACCTAAAGAAATACTTTCTTTAATGCACCACTATGTACCTATTAAAATGGTATGTGCATTGCTATGCATTTTTTCATGAAACATGGTAAATGTTTTATTAAAATAACATGAACATTTTTTCCAATAAACTATAGAAAGTATCTACAATAAAAGAATCTAATAACTAAACAAAAGAGGATTAAACACTATAGTAATCTATATGGCAAAACGGTGCGTATCCACGGAAGAATGAAGATGTAAGAGATATAGTAAACCACATCTATATTCTGATACTAATTGGTATAAACCTCCTCATATTTACAAAACAGTAATTATCAAGATGAATACTAAATATAATTTTGTTACATAGTGAATAGACAGAAACAGTCATACATTTACACTTACAAAATACTCTGGTTACAAAGAAAAATGGCATTGCTGTCTCACTACGTTGTGCTAATAGTGTTTTATTATCTATAATACATCCATAGTGAAACATGCAAAAACCCATTACTATACTTAAAATGGTTTTGATATATTTACTCCCTTATTTTTCTCCAAAATGTGAAAACATGGATTCTCTTTGTCACAGAAATCCATGATCTCTTAAGGCCATAGATTTTATCTGTCTTATACCTGCCTGATAACTCTACCAGCAGAGGTAGACAACTATCAAATATTTCTCTGTTGTAGTTTTCTAAATGTTTTTTGTATGACACAGGGGCATGCTGTTCTTCAGGCCAAGAGCTTTAACTACACCCATTGTTCATGTGATTTATATTTAGTAAAAGCCTACAGTGGGTTTGGAAATTTGGTGGAGAAAAACCTGTCACTATTACATCACTAACATAACCCAGTAACTACAGTGGCTCTTTTCTTGATGGAACTCATTAAATGAAGAGGTTATATAGTAAAAAAAAAAAGCATTTAGTTAAAACACTGATGGTTAATGCTAGAAGTTATTAGAAAGGAGATAAATAGATGCAACAGAAAATACTAACTTTCCTGGTAATTAGGGATCCAGAAAATAATATTTAAGTCTATAACCTAAGGTTGAGGAATTCATCAGATAAAACAGTTAGCTGGAGTTGGTTGGGAGTAGAGAATCCAAATAAGGAGAAATTACCTGCAAATCAGTGGGATTTCTTTCTTCATATTCTCCTTCCCCTTCATCCTTTATTCCTCTTATATCAAATAAATATTTACTAAGCAAATAACCACATGTTGAAAAGAGATTGGCAGTATTCTTCCAAAATGGTTGTGATCTAACTTGTGCTTCAGAAGTATTAAATGTGATGATGGTTCAAAGTAAGAGGAAAAAAAACACACAAAGTATTTTAGAAACATAAATGGTTTCCCTTGTGATCCCAATCTTAATAAACATTTTTGTAGATATCAGAAACTGATACATTGTAAGAAAAATATGGGTACTACAAGTAGTACTTTAAAATCTCTTATAAAATATATATACTTTGATATACTGCTCTGTAGACTTATTTTTGAATACATTTTCTCTTTTTCTGTTTCTCCTCCACAGGTCTTTGAAACATACAGAAGAAGTTCCAAGTGGTCCTTAAAGTAATTGCAGTTAATCAAATCCTCATATATAATCCTTATCTATTAGTATATATACTCATTAGATTATGTAGATGGTTATTTTTATAATGTTAGTAATAAGCAAGTACTTTAATAACCAGGGATATTCCCCCATGTATAACCAGAGGACACTGGCATTGATGAAGGAGTCGGGGTGATAATGATGCCTGCTGCCTTTTGTCAGAGTTAATGCCCTCGGTTGATGTTACTTTGTACAGAGTTATTAACATTTGATACATTAAATATTGCCTGATTCAAATAACTTTGCTGAAAAATTTTCAGTATTTTAACTTGTCTAGGGTTTTCTACTTCTATTTTTTATAATATTTTCTCATTTTTTAGCTTATGGAACATACTTACCCATATATGCCAACATGTGCCATTTAGAGCTCAGAGGGACTGAGCTGTATGCGGTCTTCACCCACCATCCATGCAGTGTGCAGCTGTGAAAAGTGTATTTCCCTCCTTGACCGTAGCCCCTTTTCTATTAGAAAAACGGACTGATATGTTAACTCAATAAAGCCAAGCAATAGGGAATGAAATGCATGCCCCAGATACATTTAATAAAAATTGTTTGACTACTTGTGCAACTATCAAACCCAATTAAGAGTATCCATTTTAAATGTGATATGTAC
This sequence comes from Megascapheus bottae, assembly GCF_031878675.1. Classification (NCBI taxonomy): domain Eukaryota; kingdom Metazoa; phylum Chordata; class Mammalia; order Rodentia; family Geomyidae; genus Megascapheus; species Megascapheus bottae. The sequence goes on from NC_143517.1 coordinate 18,186,885, forward strand.
TAGCTTTTGAAATGTGCTATGCATATGTTAAGTGAATGGATCTAAGTACATCAGTTAACTGTATCTACTGTCTCATTTTATTTGTCTTAATCTAAATCTTAGGTCTTTTTGGACCCTTAAGGTATTAACATTAAACTAGAAAAATTACCTGTATAGCTATGAATGAAACAAACATTAAAGGTCAAACCATGGATAAAGAATAAGCAAATTCTATTTTACAAATTGTCATATTTCCAAATATATATATATGTTACAAATAATACGATAAAAATCTCTTACAGTGCCATTTTCTTGTGAACAAAAACTCATGAGACTTATGTAAGTTATTGTTTTTTCATGGTCTGAAATAAATTAAAGACTTGTCACCTTCCATCTCTGTGACAAAATACCTGAGCAAATAAATGTAAGGAGGAATGATTTATTTTGGCTGGCAATTTCAGAGGTTTTCCCTCTGGTTCCCTGGCTTCTTTGTAATGGGTCTGTGGCAAATGTCATGAGTGAAGGATCAGGTGACAAAGGAGATGGTTTATTTACTTCATGGTGGTTTGGCATCAGGAAATAAGAAAAAAGGTTCTGGTCAGGATAAACCATTCGAAGGCACACCCTCAATGAATCTACCTCATCCAATCATACCCCACCTTCCACCAACTCTGCATAATCCATTCAGTTATGTATCCAGCAGTGAGTTCATCCACGAGCAGGTCAATGTTGTCCCACCAAGTCCCAACATGGCATTGGAGACAGTCTCCAGTGTGGAGGGGGAGGGGAATTCACATCCATGCACAACAGTTTAGAAAACAGCCAGTTCTTGAGTAGCTTGATGAAACAGCAAGAGAATAAATTTATGGGATCTGAATATTCCTTATTTTAGGCCTTCTGCTGGTGGCTCACACCTGTAATCATATATACTCTGGAAACTTAGATCTGAGAAACACAATTTAAATCCCATGAGACTTTTTATTTCCAATTACCAAAATAAATTCTTTTGGCAGCGTCCTGCTTTCCCATGCAGAAACTTGGAATTGTTGTCCAGTGTATACAGCTGTGTGCTGTTAGAAACTAAGTATTGGTTGAAGTGCCTTTTCATGGGGGAAAGGGAAGTGGTTTGTGATGAAAATTTTGGGGGCTGAAGCTTAGCTTAAGAAGAGGGCTCATAGGATCCTGAATGCCACACAGAAAAACCGAGTCTCTTTGCATGCATCTTCACTTCCATTGCTCCTTTGGCCTCTTTTGGGATGCCATCTTAAATTATTGCAGTGAAAAAGCTTGAAAACACAACACCAACAGCTTCTTGAGAAGTTCCTCAGATGCCCCTCCTAAAGCACTAGTGAAGATAAATACCTTTGGGCCCTATGTCATGCTCATGCCATAGCTTCTGTGGGCTGTAGTCTCTGACCCTCTGGACTTGCAGAGCAGACCCTTATTCTCAAGGGCATTACAATCTAGAGGAGATTACCTTTCAACAAAGGATTTTAGATTCAAACGTATTCATGTGCAGTGATTGGCAGTCTAAACATCCACAAATGTGCCTACATATGTGACTACATGTGGGTTCTGGCCTTCAAGAGAGTGAGTTGGGAAGTAGGTGGGAAGTGAAATAAGGTTCCTTGGAACAGGTGGTGCTTCAGCTAGTTCTCTAATGATGAGGTGAACCCCAGTGTGTGTTGATGGTAGGAGTGATGGTTTAAGTTGGAGCACAGAATGAACCCTGAGTGAAGTCTGAGTGGACAGTGTGTGTGGGAATGAGTTCAGCAAGGTCATGGAGATGTTTATCACTGGAGCAGATAGAGAGTATGAGATGCTGTGATTGTTGGTGGGATGCACAAGTGGACAGGGATTGGACTGGGGAAAACTACACACTTCCCTGTGATCCGAAACTCAGAGTGTTCGTTGGTCAGACATGTACCCTCTCTTTGGGACATATTAGAATTCAATTCAAATCTATAGAGCTGTATGCTGAACCTACATATTAGCTCAAATTTTATTTTTCTTTGCCAGTCCTGGGGCTTAGACTCAGGGCCTGAGCACTGTCCTTAGGCATTTCCTCAAGAGCTAGCATTCTACCACTTGAGCCACAGTTCCACTTCTGGCTTTCTTTTCATTATATATGGTACTGAGGAATCAAGCCCAGGGCTTCATGCATACCAGGCAAGCACTCTACCACTAGGCTATGCCCCCAGCCCTTAGCTCAAATTTTTTAACATGGGGGATGTTTCTGACTTGGTTCTAATGAACAGCTAAGGATGGCAGTCCTTGCTGAAGAAAGCCACTTATCATTTTCAGCAGATTAGGTCAGTCTAAGTTCTATGTGGAATTGGTAGGCACAGAGAAAAAGCAAGTTGGTATAGGTGTGAAAATAAGGAAAACAATTAGAAGGCTATATCAGAAACTGAAATAAAATGGCAAGGTTCTATGTAAGTTTATTTAAGCAAAAGAGGATGAAGGTATATGCATAATTGAAATATGACAGAGCTGGGGAATGGATAGAAACAACACTTGTGTGCTCTTGTGGGATGTTCACACACCCAAGGTGAGAGTAACTTCATGATGTACTATGCCTCCTGTAAGAGTTGCCAAAAGCAAGCTAACACACAGATCAGACAGATGAGAGTTTACTGGGAGAACCAAACTGCCAGCCTGGACCAGATGTCTGTGTGCAAAGCAGAGAGTTGATGGTAGAGAGAGATTATATAGAGATCATATAGAAGATGTGGCCACAGCAGGTACAGAAATGACCTCAGAGGATAAGGGGGTAACCTCAGAGGCTGGGGGCCTTTTGCTCACACACAATCAGCGGATTGAAAATCAGGTGATTACTGGTTTCAGGCAGGTGATTTCTGGTAAGGCAATAGGCTGTCCTTCATGAAGAGGGTGACAGGAAGGGGCTATTCTCCCAGGCAAACCGAAGAACTCCCAGGTCTACAGCTTGGGCCCAGGATTACAGATTGGACACCGGAAGAAGCGAGGGCTTGTTCCTAGACATAAAAGAGATGGACACTGAAGAGATGTTATGACTGTAGAAGAAAAAGTGGTTTTATCCTGTAATCCCAGCTATTCAGGGATTCAGTGTCAACCTGATCAGAAAGTAAGAAAGACTTCATTGATTAAGTAGATGTGGTGATGTGGAGCATGAGCCCAGCTATGTGGGAGGCACAGGTAGGAAAAGTCTGATTCTCAACCAAAAGTCATGAACTTATCTGGAAAATAATCAAAGCAGAAAAAAAATGGTGGGAAGATTTGTCCGGGAACATGGCTTAAATGACAGAACACCCACATAGAAATTACAGAACCTTGAAATTATAAAAGAAAAAGAAAAAGTGGTTATATCTTCCACTGAACTCTGAGAACAATATACTTCCTACTTCCTTTCACAACTATTTATTGAGCATTGCTTGTGTGTCTAACACATTTGTCTCCGGGGGACCCAGAAGTAGAAGGACATACACGGGCCTTGTATTCATGGAGCCAGGCGACTAGGGAGTGTTTAATATTCACAAGCAGTTACTTAAAGTGGGTCCTAGGACAAATTAGAACTGCATACAGCACCATGCCTGAGGACCAGCCTTAAGAAATCTCGAGTTAGGTAAAATAGGAACAGGTTGAGGGGAGTTATGGACATTATTGAAAATGGTAACTGGGGATTGTTTTTGTGAGCCTAGTGTGTGTGAAGATGCAGAGGCCAGGCCAGGTGTGACTTGCCAGCTGCCAGGGATATGTGTGTAGCTGAAACACAGGATGTGCAGCTTTGCTGAGCAATGCAGACAAGAAGTTAGTAGCAGCCATACCATTAAGGTAGGTGTGAGCTCTGTTATATCCAGAGGGTGGGACAAACACTGGAAGGTTCTGAGTACATAGTGAGATTTTCATTTAAGGAAGGCAATTTTTGGTAGAATGAATTTAGAGGGACAAGACAAGAGGCTGGGAGAGCGATCAAGATACATGTGCAATCATTAACACTGGAGACAGAGAACAGAATAGGTAGGGGAGGAATTCAGACAGCTAATTTATTAAAGATGGAAGGGAGGGGTTAGCAAGGAATGGTCAGATTTCTTGCCAGGACACTTGGTTGGGAAAAATCTGTGTAAGATGATGTACAGATGTTCAGTTCACTTGGGGACACAGCCACGGTCCTGAACAGCATGAATGTACAGATGATCAAACAGAGCCTAATGGAAATCAAAGCAATAGATGACACTTTCCAAGGAGAATGGGAGCTGTGGAGCAAGGAAAGAAGTCTCAGAGCATAAGAGTCTGAAAACCTGTTTCTAAGAGTTTATGAATACTTGACCATGTGGGTGGCCCACAGAGTTTCAAGGAAGCAGAAAGTCAAAACCCTTGTAGTCCAAGGTCCCTGGACACTGCACAGCTGGACTTCAGGGGAGACAAGGATGAGCTCATTTGCTGAACAATCTTCAGTAGAAATTTCCTGTGGTTGGATGTAATAAACACAACTACATGGGAATAGGTGGGGCAACAAGGAACTTAGAAGGGCCCTTCTTTATTTTGTAAATAAGGAACTACAAATCTGAGGTCCTTTCAATGTATGGTGACATCTAGTTTAAAAGTGTTATTACTTTGGTTAATAGCCTTCAGAAGGCTTAGTGTAGTCTTTTTTATTTGAATATTTCTATCCATCTTTAACTTTACAACTTTAAGCATAAAAGTTCTATCAGTTATAAGGAAAGTAACCCTTATTAGCTGCTGAGGTGAGTCTTTGAAGAGGAGGCAGGAGCATTTACCACCATTCTCCATGCTTGGATGTTTTCCTGTATGCTGACTGCAGCTTGTCATACTGTAAATATTTGTTAACTTTTCAGTTTGGATTTCATTGTCCTGGTTTTTGCTGTTGTTCTTCTTCTTTCATTTCTATGAAGGTTTCTTGCCCATTCTGTCATATATATTTACAGAACCCTACTCAAGAAAGCCAACAGAGGTGAATTGGAGACCCGTGCTTTGGCTTCTGTTCTCTCCGTGGTGAGAATCCTGAGCGCTACCTGAAACTCTGCAGGAGTATGAACCAGTATCTGAACCATCCAGGAGCCACACAAGCAATTTTCTCCCAGAAATAACCTAGCACAAGGCAGAATGGGATATGCACCCTTGAAGTTGTTTACAAGGCAGATGGCTTCTTAGGGACAAGGGCCAATGTCTGTGCTTTCAAAATAGAGGCTTTGAAAGCACTTGCAACTAACCTGGTATGTTTGCATTTTGCAACACAAGCATGCCAGCTGGGTCTGATAGCAGATGTGGGATTGAATGGTTGATTGGATGCTTATGGTTACCTCATTGCATGGACTCTTTGTGAAAGGGGAGTTATGCTGCTGGTGGCATTTTTTAACTACCAGATCTTACAATTTTTTAAATGCAAAAGTATGTACATAGGCAAATGTTCTTAGAGCATGATCAGAATCACATTACCAATGGGTTGTATTACTGTTTTAGTGGTACTGGAGTTTGAACTAACTGACTTGCTAGTAAATTACTCTAGTGAGTCACATCTCAGCCCTTCTTTATTAACTTTATTTTTCAGGTAAGGTCTCACAATTTTTTGTGTAGACTGGACTTGGACTGTAGTCTTCTGACCATGCCTCTAGAATGTCTAGGATTACAAGCGTCAACCTCCACACCCAGTTTGTTGAGGTCTAACTACATTTTTTAGCCCAAATTAGCCTTGAACCATAGTCTTCCTATTTTTTTTTACCTCCTCCTTATCAGGGATTAGAGCTGATAATTTGTATTTCAATATGACAAACAAACATATCTATATTAATAAGGTATAAGTCAAGGATTTTGAACATTTCTTATATACAAATTATTTGAATTCACTGAGAAATATTTTTGGGTCTATGGTAGTGCTATTGTTTCTTCCTGTCATGTTGTCCTCTTTAGATCACATACGAAAGATTTCAAAGCAGCCAGCATTTGTCAGTGACATATAACTACAGAGGTCTGGATACTCTACCTAAAGATGGCAATCAATAAAGATGTTTAGAACTACCAATGATCATACCTATAATTCTAGTTAGTTACTCAGGAAGCTGAGACCTGGAAGACTTGAGTTTCTGAAGCCAGCCAAAGCAGAAAGGTCTGTGAGATTCCATCTTCAGCTTGATTCAAGTGATAAAGTACCAACCATGAACAAGCAATCTGAGTAAGAACATGAAACTCTGAGTTCAAGCTCTGGTACAGGCAGATACATAAAATAATGTTACATTTATAGATGCATGAAAGAAAGTTCCCTTGGTTGGAATGGAAGAAGAAAAATATGAATCATAAATCTGTTCATCCACTGAGTTTAGAGCTTATTTGTTTTTGAGACACAATCTGGCTTTTTTTAAGAAACATTGTGATCAGATTCTACTTTTGCTAAAATTGATAGCACCAATAAAAACCAGCCACACATTTTGAGAAAGTACCATTTATGATGATTTTTTTCAAGAAACGGATCATCTGTGTATTGAGAAAGATCAATTGCAATAGAATGTCTGTTTTAAATCAATCTTACCTTCACAGAGTCCAGGTATTTTATTGATAATCTTAAAGAAATTAGCACGTGTATTTATCTGCTAGGAATGGTGACCATAGTGTTCCATTTAGAAATATATCACATTAGCCTTTCAGTGATTGGATTTAGGAAATGAGATTTCAGATGGAAAATGTGAAGAGGTGGCATATCGCAATAAGACTTGCCAAGTATAATAAAGGGCATGTGTCTGTAGACAGGCCCAAGCTGCAGAGCAAGGGGCTCATGAAATTAGTTATATTTCAGATTATTTTGTAGGTGCATTGACATATTTTCACATATTATTTTCTGTCTTTAGTTTATCATGTTCTTTTTTATTATAATTATTAGAAGGGTTACAGTATATTCACCAGATAAAAGGTGTATTACTTCACAAACATTGATACCCTTTCTCATGTCTTGGTCCCCATTTCCCTCCTCCCATCCCCGCCCCTCATCTTGTTTTCCCCCTTTCCTATCCAATTTCAAATAACCAAATTACATATATGCAATATGTCAGAGAAATACTGTTAGTTTATCATGTTCTAAAGCCAGAAATGCATGCCTCGGGAGACTCTTAAGTTCTGAAAGTCATGGAGAAAAAAATTCTACATAGATGATCTTTGCCTATGATAGCCAGTTTTCAACAGATAGCCCCTTTAGAAGCCATACTATTGGCCAAACAGTGCTCTCTTAAAGGGAAGAAAGAGATAGTATTTTATTATAATAACACCTTGTGATTTGTTCCACATAGATAGGTAAATTTAGGTAATGTAACTAACCCTCTCAGTCTCAGCCAGATAATGTTGTAGTTGTTGTTATTGTTGCTAAAGCATCTGCTCAGTTGGGATTTCCCTGTGCCTGGTAGACAATGCTTCCAGTTCTCGCACACAGAATAGACACAAGTACAAGCCCAATATGTTTTAATACATTGCTACTAATTACTTTGCCACATCCACATTTAAAAGAGGTGCTGATAAGCCGGGCCTGATGGCTCACACTATTTAGCAGGCTGAAATCTGAGGATCAAGGTCAAAGCCAGCCTGGGCACAAAAGGACCTGAGACTCTTATCTCCAAATAACCTCTAGAAAATGGGAAGTGGGGCTTGGCTCCAGGGGAGGGCAGTAGCCTTGAGCTAAAAGCTCAGAAACAGTGCCCAGGCTGAGTTCAAACCTTCAAGCCCCATGACCCACAAAAAAAAAAAAAAAGAGGTACTTATAAAAGGTTAATGAATTAAATGAGCTAATGTTTTGAGTAAGTTTAGATAAGTCTTTGGACCTTCATCACAATATACCGTATATTGAGTGGCCTAAAAAGATGATTATTTCTCATAATTGGGGATGCTAGAGGTCTACGATCAAGGTACCACTATGATCAGTTTCTGGGGAGACCACTTTTTTTTGGGGCTACCAATGGCCTCTCTCATTTTCTAAAAGCACTAAATCTGGGCTTTATCACCCTGTCTGATTAGGGGTGCTACCTCAACCACTGTCACATTGGGAATCAATGCCTCAATATATCTCTGGGGAGTTGCAAGAAATCATTATGTAACAGTCTTGTAGTGTATAACATATAGTAGTGCCAAGTAAGTTAGCCATTACCTTTGTGATGGTGTTGGTATTAGTATTTACCTTCCTAAGATTTGAATATGAATATGTAGAAACCTTCTCTGGAAACTTGGGTGTTTTGTACTCTCTGAGAGTGGAGCAATTCTACCTGACCCTTGTAACATGCCTACACCAGAAAATAGGAATTTGGTTTCAATACCACATTTTGCCAAAGACCTACTTGACTGTGACATTCCATATCATCCACAGCAACTAAACTATCAGATATAGCAGAACGCTGAGGCAACTGAGCCCAATACATCTCAACAAAGATTGATTTGATCATGTCATAATGTTCTCAAAACTAACGGTACTATCTCAGCATAGGGAGAGATTCTCAGAAATAGCTATGATTATTTCCAATTCCAAAGTAATTGATCAGAAGATCGAGAGGTAAAGCCCAGGCCTGGGTACTTATAAGTTACCTCAGCAGATCCTTGCACGTAGCTAACATGAAAAACAAAACCTGAAATACTATGAATGAAGTAGCATATCACAGAAATGTGAAGGGTCCATCTGACTTTAAGGCACAAGATGACTAGGTCTAATCATTTTATTTGAATAAATGGACCTGTAAATATAAGTGTTTTATTGGTGGTCCTGGGAGTTGAACTCAGGGACTTAGTCTAATACTGTAGCTATGCTTCTGGCCTGTTTTTCTTTTAGCTTACTTATTGTTTGTTTATTTAATTTTTACAGAATCTTATAGTTTTGTCCAGAATTGGCCAGTGATTGACCTATGGTCTCCTACATACCTAGGACCACAACTTTGTGCCACTATACATGGCTTATTTTTGAGATAGATCTCTCGCTAGATTTCTTTCCTAGACTGGCCTGAAACAATAATCTATCTCCTCAGTATCTGGGATAGCAAGCATGAATGATTAGTGTACACAGTCAAGACTCTGTGTGTGTGTGTGTGTGTGTGTGTGTGTGTGTGTGTGTGTGTGTGTGTGCATGGTATTGGTGTTTTGAAGACAAGGTTCTGGACTTGCTGCTTAAGTGTTCTACCATGTGAGCTATGTATGTTTCAGACCTTTTGTAAAATTACTATTTTTCAGTAATATGTATCACCAAGGGCTTCTCTCATATCAGGTCTCTCTTTGGGGTTCTGTGTATTCATTATATCTTCTATTTTTGTGTGTGTGCTTGTACAGTGGGCTTAAACTCATGGCTTTGCCCTCTCACTTAGCTTCTTCTGCTAACAGTTGTCACTATGCCACTTGGGCTACCTCTCATTTCTGCTGCTTCTTTTTTTTTCCTTTCAGGTTAATTGGAGGTAAGAATCTCCCAGATTTGCCTTCCAAGGCTGATTTGAAACTGAGATCCTCAGACCTCAGCCTTTTGAGTAGTTAGGATTATATATATATATAGATGCTACCTCATGTAATTTTTACAGTGGCCCTAAGAGGTAACTCAGTGACTAAAAGAGAAACATGAGTGAATTTATGTGGATTAAGTTGCCAAGATAAACCAAGAGTCCTGAGAGGTCAGGACTCTGTCCTGTGTTTCCACCTGATGGATTAGCAAGGTTTCTAGGCCAATCTAACCTGAGTAACAATATCATGAAGTTTGGTCCTGAAAACATGGAGATTCAGAACAATGATTCCAGAGAGTGTGCTGTGTGTCCTTTTGGCCAGCAATACTCTAAGCTCTGACTCCCTTTTCCTTATATTGTGTATGGTGATGAGCTGAGTCTCTGCCATCTGGTCCTGAGAAACCTAGGCCTAGGTCCAGGGAAGACTCAAAGAAATTTCACAAATGTACAGTAAACAGCCCCAGTGATCCCCAAGGGGAATTCCCATAAGCTTGCCTCTTTCCTGTGAAGCAAACCAATATTTCTTTTTCCCAGAAGAGAAGTTGCTACATTCTCCCACCTGGAAAACCCAGCAACCTTGATCACTGTTGGAAGAACCAGGAGCAGCTGGAATAAATAAAATGATATTAATGGCACTATGAATGCTGAGTACTAATTACAAACAAGTAGCATTAAACCAAAGGGTCAGAACTGCTGGCGATGCCAAAGGATACTGCAGTTTATCAGTGGAGAGAAGTAGTATGGGGCGCCAAGGAAGAAGCAGAATGTGATGTTAAGAATTTTACCTGGGCACTAAGCCAAGGGCTTCCCGTTAACAGTAAACATTATAACCTAGAGGCATTTTATCTTATACACTATATTGGGAAAGGTCTCATTGGAGCTATTTAGTGATAACAGAGGTAGGTAAAAGTGCTTACTGTGAAATAGACATTTCTTGAGTGTCTCATGTGCACTGATGACTCACTCTCAGTGAATCAGTGCATTATTACTCTCCTCGTTGGGTGAGCAGAATAGGCCCCCACCCTCTAAGTCACTGCCCAGACCAAGAAGTCCAGGGAGGCACAACTGTGTGACATGTATAGCCCTGATGTGACCGATAGAATGGTCTCTTCCTTAGTATATATGTCCATGCACTGGTCTACAAAGATTAAATGAGCAAACCAAGATGTGACCCCACATTCCCCTCTTTCTCTCTTAAAGAGCCCATTAAATCACTTCTCCCACTCATTTGATGGAGTCTGAAAAATATAGGATTCAAAGTAAATATTTACGACTCTTCTTTAAAGAGAGACTTACAGGTCCTCTCCAATTCTTTAATTCAAATTTTTAACAAGCTTTGAATATCTATGTTTTAGACATAGATATAGATTTACATATGCTATCTATATAATTATATAAAGCATATTTAATTATACAGAATGCAGAGAGAGAGAGAGAGAGAGAGAGAGAGAGAGAGAGAGAGAGAGAGAGAGAGAGAGAGAGAGAGAGAGAGAGAGAAAGGGAGGAGGGAGAGAGATCCAAGCAGGTCAAAGTTGAACACATAACAGATATTCAAAAACAATCTGGGAATAAAAGTTGAAACAGATACCCCTGGAGACTGTGAGATGAAAGTAAAGGGGTCCCCATGTAGTGTCACAACTCAGCATCTTGGAGCACTGATGGATCTGAAGAAGGAGACTATAGCTAATCTTGGCACATCTCCCAACATGGTACCTCATTCCCTAACATTCCTAGACATCCCTATCCAGTTACACTTCTCGTGATTAAAAACAAATATTGTGGTAAAATACTCATGGGTTTCTCTTTCCATGAGTGTTAGAAAGGACCTTTGCTAGTTAGTGAAGGAACAGAAGTGACTTCCTGTGTTTGCATCAGCTCCTGCCATTCTGCCTGGTTGTATGCACCTCCTGTTTCACAATGGACATCTGCAAAGACAGAATGAGCTCACCAGACTGCCCTTTGACTTGTTTTCAAATTGCATTTCAACAGAACAGTTACATATTCAGGGAGCAAATAAAGTGCCTTGTACGCTCTGATCACATGTGCATGGAAACATATCAACTTTACTTTCTCTACAGCATAAAGGTCTTTCTCTGCTAAGTTGACTGGTGCCAAATGCAGGTTCATGGCCTCTTGCCAGCATTCCTCATGGGAGCTGCCATAAGCCGAAATAATAAATTCATGGCACCAGCTCTTCATCTCTGTGCTGAAACCTTGCAGAGTGGAATGTGAAGAGATGAGAAGAACTGGGTAAGCTTGAGTTGATCTAAACTCCTCGAGAGTACTTGCCATGAAAACCAAACCAGATCCACACTACCGGTGAAGGCATTGGTCACATTTTCTTCCTGTTTTCCTTTTCCATGTGCTCTGTTTTGTTTGTCTGATCTTTTCACTGCATAGTTCTCATGGATTCGGAAGAAAAGCAATACCACAGAAGAAAGTAACTTCAGCTTGTGGCTGAGCCGAACCCAAGACACATTTGAACTCCTTGTTATAACCCACGTTTGTGACATTTCCAACCTGATAGCCAGACCATGTCGATTTGGAATAATGCATGAACCACCTGATTATTACCCTTTGCAAATTTGTACTCTTTATTTCACACATCTGTCAGGGGCATTCACTTTTTGGATTAGCCTATGTTTCAGCATGAATACACTTCTAATCAACCAAAAAGATACAGCAGTGGAAGGTGTGAAATAATACAGAAGTTCTTTCCTCTGTAGATGATTATCAGAGTTCAGTCACAATGCATATTTGAGATTCTGTATTGGTCAAACTCTTTTAGGATGCTAGTTTAAAAGGAGTAGGAATACAGGTATCAAGTGTAAGAACTGGTGATACATTCTCATTCCTGTGGTATACCTGATCTCAGGGTGCCTGATTCAAGAGATCATCCTGGACGCCCAGATGAGAAGTGAGGTGCATAATGGGTTCTTACCCAGTACTGAAAAGTGCTCTTAGAACTTAACTCATTTTACATCCCGTCTAGAATGGTGGATGCAGAGTTATGAAGGTTCCTTATCCATCCTACTAGCTGCATTTAGAGAGAAACCAGGAATGGGAAGACTCCCATGTAACTCCCATGTAACTCATGTGACTCCATGTAACTCACATTTTAATCATCGGGGTACACATGTAAAGTTTCATTCTGTGTTGGGAAAATTAAAAGCAGTCAGGATAACTGTTTACTTCTCTCTTCAGAGAATTACTTACAATGTAGTAAAATTATCTGGTTTACGGCAATGGAAGCAGACTGAAGTTAAAATGGGATCCCGAAGGTGGGAGGAATTTTAATCTTTAGATGGTGAGATTTAAAAAATCATATGCCTGCAAATGGGCTATATGCATGGATTTTGGTGGAAGTATGTCTGATTAGCATTTATCATTAACATAAGATAAACATGTTGAGGTCTCACAGGATATTTCAGTCCTATTATCTAGAAGCCTGTAATACTACCATCTGAAATTGTTCATGGTAAAAGGGAGAATTTCAATAAATTTCATAGTAATGGTTTGGAAATACTTCTCTTTAGGGCAATATTGTACTATCTTATGTCTAAAAATATTTCAACAATTTATTGTGAAGATTGTCACATTTTAAAATATAACTGAGGCTTTGGCCCATCTTTTAATGGGATGGTTGTTACTTTGGAGGTTAGTTTTGGAGTGATTCATTTTTTTGAGTTGTTGATATATTTTAGATATGAGGCCTTTGTCCGTTGTATGGTTGGTGAAGATCTTCTCCCACTCTGTAGGCTTCCTAATTAGTTTCCTAGCTATGTCCTTTGCCATACAAAAGCTCTGCAGTTTAATGCAGTCCCACTTATCCAGACTTTCTCTGATTTGTTGTGATTCTTGGTCCTTATTAAGAAAGTTTCGACCTGTGCCAAGGAGGCCTAGTGGATCTCCTATTCCTTCTTGAAAAGTTTTCAGTGTGTCACTTTTTACCTCCAGGTCTTTGATCCATTTGGAGTTAATTCTAGTGCAAGGTGACAAAGAAGGATCCAGCTTTAGTTTTCTGCATGTGCTTAACCAGTTCTGCCAGCACCACTGGTTGAAGAGGCTGTCTTTCTTCCATTCTATTGTTTTGGCTCCCTTGTCAAAGATTAGGTGGCCAAAGGTCTGTGGTTTAATATCTGGGTCCTCAGTTCTATTCCATTGGTCTTCAGGCCTGTTTTCGTGCCAGTACCAAGCTGTTTTGATGATTATAGCTCTGTAATAGAGTCTAAAGTTTGATATTGAAATTCCTCCTGCACTGTTCTTTCTGCTAAGAAGTGTTTTAGCTATACGGGGTCTTTTGTTATTCCTTATGAAATTTTGGATTGCCTCTTCTATTTCTTTAAAGAATGACATTAGGATGTTGATGGGTATTGCATTGAATTTGTAGATAGCCCTTGGCAAGATTGTCATTTTCACAATGTTGATTCTTCCAATCCAGGAGTATGGGAGGTTTTTCCATTTCCTCAGTTCTGCTTTAATTTCCTTTTTCAGGGTTTTGAAGTTTTCATCAAAAAGGTCCTTTACATTCTTAGTTAAGGTAATTCCTAGGTAATCAGATATATTTGTATTTGGTTATTTGAAATTGGATAGAGAATGGGGGAAAACAAGATGAGGGATGGGGGTGGGGAGGAGGGAAATGGGGACCAAGACATGTGAAAGGGTATCAATGTATGGGAATTAATGCACCATCTATCTGGCAAATATCATGTAACCCTTCTATTAATTACAACAAAAAATATATGAAAAAGAAAAAAATAAAATAAAATATAACTGAACCCAGAAAAATAAGTTTCAAAGTTTGCACTACTACTCAGAATAGGACCATGTTCACAAATGGCTGTTAAAAGCCTTTGCAATCATAAAAGTTTCAAGCTAATGTATTTACTCATCTAGAGTGCTCCTTTAGTCTACATTCTGGGACAGGAATAAAAATGACAAGGTCTTTGGTTCTGGAAGCTTCCCAAATCTAGAGGAGAACTCAAAGGGTTCTAGTCCAGTAACTCTCAAAAGTCCCCCCTCCAGGGCCAAGAGTTTAGCCTAGTGGTAGAATGCTTGCCTAGCATGGATGAAGAGCCAGGTTCAATTCCTTGGTACCACATACATAGAAAAAAGCTGGAAGTGGTGCTGAGGCTCAAGTGGTAGAGCTCTAGCCTTGAGAAAGTTCAAGGACAATGCTTAGGCCCGGAGTTCAAGCCCTAGGACTGACAAAAAAAAAGAAAGTCCCCCCCTCCTTCTCCCTCTTTTTCTCCATCCATCTCTCCCCTTCCCTCTGCCGCCCCCTCTCCCTTGGCCTCTTCCTCTCCCCAACTTCTAGAAGTCAGCACCTGAAATTGATCATTCTTTGTGGTTTAGGCTGTCACAATGTGTGATGCAAGGATGCGACATAATCAACCCAGAAGCAGGCTCTGTGTTAGAAGGAAGTTCAGGTCTCAGTGTCAGTGACTGACCCCTTACTGTACAGTCATCCTCCCTAGGGGAAGGGTTCAGGCTCTGGGAGTGATTGTGGCTCTACTTGAGCACACATTGAGCAATACATTGAGTATTAAGGTTATACTGAGTGATGACTCGATGACATTAATACTGTAAAGGAAGGTGACTATGACTTCTGCTATATCACTGACTGGCTTGATTGACATTTATGAGAGGTCAGTTCACCTGGGGTAGGAAGAAGAGATTATTTTTGTGACTGTATCACTGGAGAATCAGATAAGGAAAATCATTCCACTAAACACACTGAAGAAATCCTTTTGGAAACAAGGAATCAACTTCAGAGCTTAGATTAACAGCTAGTGCTGATGTGTTATTTAGGAGGAGATACATAGCTTGTCTGAGTTTTCATTTCATCTTTAAAATGGGATCCATATTAACCAGGAAGCTAATCTAATGACATTTAGTCATTACACATGCAAATACTTTAAAAATTGTTGAGAGCTTTGAAAGATAAGCAAATTAACATGATTTAATAAATGTATATTAAGTGTTTGGATAGGTATGCTGCTGTAATCAAGTGCTGTAATTTAGTTACAACAAAAGAGTACAAATACTTTAAATGTTAAACAACATAATGATAAATATTTAAAATGTCAGGCAGCAGGCTATAATTAAATGAATGTCCCTGGCAATTCCCATAGGAATTTAGAGGAATACAAAATTAATTATGAGTCATGTTTTTGAAAAGAAGAATGCTGAGAATGCTGAAACATGCCTTTATATAATGGGAAGAATAGGTAAGAGGATCTTGGTACAAGGCTGGACCTGGTCAAAAAAAATGTTAGGAACTCCATTAGAAAAAATAACTAAAGCATAGTCAAGTGGTAGAGTACCTGCCTTGCAAGTGTAATGTCTTACATTTATATACTAGTGCCATTTTTTTCAAAAAGAGTGAGAAATTACTTGAAAGACATTGCAGATTAAATTGCATTTCACCAAAACTCTTTTGATAAGTTTGTCTCTCCCTATTGTATTGAAGTGTATTGCATTAGGAGTTGAACGTTTAGAAAATCAAAGTGACAAGAATAGAGAAAAAAATCAGAGGTCGGAAATGACTTGCTACCAATAGATAGTTCTTCATTCTGTAGCAAATATGAATACCATCTCAAGCTTTTAAACAGGGAATGAAATGTTCAGCAGTAAACCAGAACTTTAATAAGAACATTTCTATAAAAGTAAGATAGGTGGATTTGATACCAGCATTTAAATTCTTTTAATTTGAGGCTAAGTTAAAGATCATTTGTAATTCATAGAAAAAGTGAGCTTTATGACTCGATACATTTTGTCTCAGCAAATGGAGCAATTAGTTTCATTTCCCCCTTTTTAATAGTACTACTAATTAATTGAACAAATATATATTAAACCCTAGTAACTGTCAAAGTTGTTCTTGGATAATAGCAGAACAAAGAAAGTTTTTCTGCTTCCATGAGCTTATATGTTGATGGTTTTAAAAGATGGGAAATAAACTAATAGGAAGGAGGCCATATCATACATCAGAAGTATATTCTAGAGTTGTATATCATGTATATCTGAATTATAAACCATGCAACTATTATCTTCTTCTAGGTTTTACTGGAGTTTTTCCATAAATTCTATATTAAAAAATAAAATTTAGAGCAAATATTAAGATTTATATAGTGCAATGAAGACTAGATTATAATTTTAAATATGTTGGTCAGTGCAGGTCTAACAGAAAAAAAGGATATCCAAGCTTTGGACCTGTATCTCATATTGCAAATCAATATGAACACTTCTTTAAAAAGAAGAAACTAGTACATAATGCATAAAAGGAAGAAAGCATGCAGTGATAAAGGCCCAGACTAGACTGACAATAAGGATAGACTAATGTAAGAAAAATAGTTGAAATTAATTGACATTTACATGAATCATTTTTCCTCTCTGCTCATTTTATTCAAGAAAAGTGGTATAAATAAGCAACTTGTAGCTTCATTAGCAGGTAAGTATTATAAGTTTACTGGTGCTATCCAAGGCACTTGTTGAAATCAGCCCTAAAGAACCATACACAACAACAACAAAAATAAACACAAGAAAATTTCTAGTTTCTGTGAAGAAGAGGGACAGCTTCTTTTCTAAATTATCAGTTATTTTAATTTTTTATTAATTCCATTATTTTTATTATCCTTCAGTTTAATGTGTCAGTGAATATAATTCATCTTAATCAATGTCAACACTTTCATTATTGGATTACATCTCTTCAAAACAAATGATCATTTATGAATATTTGTTACACACTCTGAAACTGAGATGAACAGAGGGAGAGTGCTGAAAGCCAGAATTTACATGTCGAGTAAGGTATACCGTTCTTTCAAACTAAAGTGAGTGGGAGTGGAGATAGTCAATAAATGTCCCCATGGGATGTTGGTTTCTTTTAAATCAAGGATCTTAAATGGGAACACTCATCTGAACGTAAAGCTAAGAAGAAAGAAAAAAAAATACTAGGTCCTCCCTAAGACTAACCTTAATCCTAACCCTAAACCAAAACCTAAACCAAACCGTAAACATAACCCAAACGCTCACCCTAACCAAAACCCGAAATGAAACCTAAACATAAATGCTAACCTAACAGGAACAGGAACCTGAACTCGAAGCCTAACCCTATATGCTAACACTAACCATAACCCTAAAACTTAACCCTAAACCCTGATACTAACCCTAACCATAAACCCTAACCCTAAACCTAACCCTAAACCCTAACCCCAAACCCTAACTAACCCTAAACCCTAATGCTAACCCTAACTCTAACCCTAAACATAACCATAGCCCTAACCCTAACCCGAACCCTAGGCTTAAGTCTAAGACTAGTACTAGCCCTAGCCCTAGCTCTAACTCTAACCCTAGCCCTTGCCCTAGCCATAGCCCTAGCCCTAACCCTAACCCTAACCTTGGCCCTACCCCTAGCCCAAAACCTAGCCCTAACCACAGCCCTTGAACTAGCCTTAGCCATAAACTTAGCCATAACCCTAAGCCTAACCCAATCCCTGCCCTAGCCCTAGCCCTAACACTAGTCTTACCCCAGCCCTAATCCTAGCCCTATCCCTAGGCCTAACACTAACACTAACCATAACCGAACCCTAACCCTAACCAGAACCCTAACCCTAACCCTAAACCCTAAACCCTAACCCTAACCCTAAACCCTAAACCCTAACCCTCGCCCTAAACCCTAATCCCTAACCCTAATCCCAAAATCCAAAACCCTAACCCCAAACCTACCCCTAACTCGAACCCTAACCCTAACCAGAACCCAAATCCTAAACCAAACCTTAACCCAATCCCCAACCCGAATCCAACTCGAACTCGAAACCTAACGGTAAACATAACCCTAACCCAAACTCAAACTCTCACCCTAACCACCCTAACCGTAACCCGAAATGGAACCCAAACTGTAACTTTAACCTAACCGGAACATGACTCGAAGCCGAAGTCGAAGCCTAACTCTAAAACCTAATCCTAGACCCTAACTCTAAACCTAACCTAACCCCTGACCCTAACCTGAACCCTAAATCCTAACCCAAAACCCTAACGCTAACCCTAAGTCTAAACCCTAAACCCATAACCTAACATGAGCATGAACCCTAATCATATCCCTAATCCTAACTCTAACCCTAAACCTAATCATAATATTAACCCCAAACGAACCCTAACCCTAACCCTAAACCTAATCTTAACCTTAACTGGAACCCTAACTCTAGCTCTAACCAGAACCCAAACCCTAACCCTAACCCTAACCAGATCCCCAATCCGAACCCAAATGGAACTTGAAACCAAACGGTAAACATAACCCTAATCCTAACACAAACCCTAAAGGTAATAAGAAATGTAACCCAAACCCTAACTCTAATCTAACCGGAACAGGAAAAAAAAATACTAGGTCCTATTCAAAGCTAATCCTAATCATGCATCAATTAAATAAATTCAGTAACCTAGCAGAAGAGAAGCAGAATGATCGATTTCAACATATGGTAACCTACCTTCATCACCTGTTCACTTGAGGAGAAATGTACTTCAAAGCATAGGATAGGATGCTCAAGTGTGTGAAAACTGCTGGGAACCCATGGTTACTATTGTGTTAGTCTATAAATTACTTTTGAACAAACAATGGAAACAGAACTACAACCAATCACTGTGCCCACTTCTGGGCACAGAAATGTAATGATCATTGAGGCAGAAACAAAAAGGACCCCTATAATTCTCTTACTTCATTAAGAAAGAAAAGAAAATTCTAGCTTTCAAACAGAAGATAGGGTGGAAAAATTCTGGCAGAGTTTGCTCTTTTCTCTAGATAAGGCAATAATATCAAGACTACATAGCAAAGGAGTCAAGAGCAACAGGAAAAAATAGAACTACAGAGTTAAAAAATATTATCAAGTCTTCATCTTAGTATTTACCAAAATATGCATGTGAAGAAATACTAAAGTTCAGGCTGAATGCTGGTGTCTCACACCTGTTATCCTAGCTACTCAGAAGGCCAAGATCTGAGGATCACAGCTCAAAATCAACCCAAGCAAGAAAGCCCATGAGACTTTTGTCTCTAATTTTAAAACACTTCCAAAAAATCGGAATGAAAACTGTGGCTCATAGGTAAAAACACCAACCTTGAACACAGAATCAGCACCAAGCTCAAGCCCCAGGCATGGCACCAAAAAAAAGCAAAAAAATAACCTAAGACCAAGGAAAGAATGCTTTAAGATCATTGGAACAACACTATTTGAAACTCTAGCAGGGCTCAGAATATTTCCTGTTACTTCTAGTCAGAGTGACAAACCTCATAATTCACTGTCATAGGCATAGAAGTCAGAAGGACATTGCCTTTATAGTGGGGAAAATAGTTGCGAAACTAACTACTTTCATGGTCTTCCTCGCTTATATTTAACATCAAGTTTTAAGAGGATTGAATTATTTTTAACTTACCTATTTCCCAGGACATAGGATACAAAAAATATCAGGATTACAGTAATATAATAATCATTGTACTTATCATACAATTATCAGAATTTCAGAGAAGCTGGAAAATGTGGCACTCACATTATAAAGTGAAATCAATCAATAGAAACTGACTTAAGGACTCATCAAACTAGTAGAGAAGGACATGAAACAGTTACTGGTATTCTGTATCTTGTTAGGCAACAGATAGACAATATTAAATAAAGGCTCAGAAGTTATAAAATTCAACAAATCACATTTCTGGATGAAAAAACAATACTGTCCTAAAATTTAAGACACATTAGATATTATTAATAACAACTTAGAAATTATTGAGATGATTAGTAAAAACTGAGGACAAAACAACAGGAACAATTCAGATTAGATCATAAAATAGAAAGATCAACAAAAGAGAGAGAGAGGAGAAAAGGAAATAAAAGAAGAATCTTTGAATTGTGATATCCTTTAGTAGCTTAACATATGTGTGATTGGAGTCCTAAAGAGAGAGAGAAAGACATTGAAAGAAAGGTATTTTATTAACATTGATTGAAAATTTATAAGTTGGATGAAAACTACAAATCCATAGCTCTAAGAAGTTCAATGAACTCATGTACTATACAAGAAAAATCACACCAAGGCATGTTATATCCCAAATGCTGAAAAGTGACAAAAAGAAAATTTCAATAAAAGAAACCACAGGGGGCAAAACACATACATAGAAGAGGGGCAAGCAGAAATAATGCAAGCCAGAAAACTGTAGCAATACCTTACTGAAAAACAGAACAAAACAAAGATCTCTATACCACTCTGTTAGTCTGTCATTATAAAGCCAGCAAAACTTGCTCTATAAAATGAACACAAAGAAAATTTTTTCACACTCATCAAAAGCTGAAAGAATTCAATTCAAACAAACTTACCCTAGAGTATTAAAAGGAGTTGTTTTAAAAAAAAATTTGTCAGTCATGGGGCTTGAACTCTGGACCTGCTCCCTGTTCCTGAGCAACTCAGCTCAAGGCTAGCATTCTACCACTTGAGCCACAACATTACTTCTGGTTTTCCGGTAAGTCTCCCTAACTTTTTTGGCCATGTTGGCTTTGAACAACAGTCCTCAGATCTCAGCTACCTGAGTAGCTAGGATTACAGGCATGAGCCATTGGTGCCTGGCTAAAAGGAGTTCTTAGCAGAAGGCTAAAGACTCCAGATAGAAATCAGGATTTGCATTAATGAAAAGTACAGCAGAAAAGCTGAAAATGTATGTATTATGATAGATAGATAGATAGATAGATAGATAGATAGATAGATAGATAGATAGATAGATAGATAGATTCTTCTTTTTGTGTGTATTCCAGTACTGGGGTTTGAACTCAGGGCCTCAACTCAAGCTTTCACATGACTTTTTTGCCCAAAGCTGACACTACCACGTGGACCACACCTCCATTTCCATAGATCCTTATTTAGTGCTCTTTAAAAGAATCAGCAGGCCAGGAGTTTGGCCAAGTGATAGAGTCCTTGCCCTGAGTTTAAGCCTGGGACTGGAAAATATAAATATATATATATATATGTATAAATAATAAAAATATATAAAATACAAATAAAAGAATCAGCTATAAAAACCATACTAAAACCAATACAGTATGATGTTATATATATTTATTATATATATAATTTAAAAATTATATATAGAGAGAGAGCTAGGATTAAGATTGGGATTTTTTTTTAATGGAAGTATCTCTGTATATACTTTTGTATTTCCAGTGTCCAAAGTATTCATTAAATTCTCTGTTGAAGTGATACAAAAATATTTTCAGAGAAAATAAGAACTCCTTTTTTGGAGTTCATCTTCATTAGCTCCAGAAATAATTGTTCTCTCCACAGCGAAGCTGCTATTCTATACTTAGAGCTTCAGCTGGAATCGATGCTAAGGCCCTTCAGTTATAATTAATTGAATACAATGGCTGAGGCCTCCAAATCATCTACCCTTCAATTCCCTTTATTGCCCTAGTTTTATTGCTTCTAGAACAACTATCTCTATGTGTCCCCCCACTGGGAGTGCTCTCACATAATTTAGCTTTCCCTTCCCAGAACCACAGTGCTGAAAACTGGAAATGATCTTGTCTGGGGCATGTGAATATATATGGCTCATGAGAAATCAACCGACCTGGGAATATCCACTCAGTCCATAACCTAAATCCATCGTGTGCTAAGAAAAACAAGTCTTCTTGGTAGGATAAAGGTTGACTCTGCTAACAGAGCTATTATTTCCCCTCATTTCTGACTCTTATCCAAGAAAGCCCACTCTCTATTCTGATATATTACGTTGTCATGAGATATGTGCAATAGTGCAGTTCAACACATCCTTCAGTGTCTTCGGGGCATTCTATTTCTCTGTCTACCTTTTGGCATTTTCCTAGAAGTCAGATGGATATAAATACTTAGAGCAGAACTCTTTGGGAAATCTCTCCATGATCAGACTTGTGGGAAAGTTAGGACCAGATGGTGTTAAAGAAATTATAATTCTCCTCATATGCCCTTTAAACAAGGCCAGCTGTCTGGAATGAATGGAACTGGAACCTAACTTTCCAAAAGCAGGGTCACTAGTTCTAATTCTAGAAATTCAGAGAGAGACACAAACAGACAGACAGACAGACAGACAGTCAGAGAAGGTGCATGTGTGCATGTATGTGTGTGTATGTGTACATGTATGCACATTTCTGGGACTTCAAGGAGTGAAATTCCTATAGCACAGAATCTCATCACTGATGTTTCACCTATTTTTACCCAATGAAACTTTATATAGTCAGTCCTCTGTATCTCTGTGTTGTACATTCTCAGATTCAATTAACTGCATATTGAAAATGTTTCTTAGAAAAATAAAAAATACATTTACTGAATGTTATTGGACATTTTTCTTTGTCAATATTCCATAAAGAATACAGTCTATTCCTGTGGTATTAATGTTGTATTAGACACTCTAAGCAGTCTTGAGATGATTGAACATACGGAGGAAGCTGTGTGTAGGTTCTGTGCAAACACTATGGCATTTTGTATAAGATACTTGCACATCCATGGCTTAGGATATTCACTGAGAGCACAGGAGCCAAATCCTTGCAGATACCAAGGAATGGGGTTCATAGGCATGGATGTCAACAAGGCTATCCTACTTAAAACATAAGACATACTGAAGGATTTCCAGACCATACACATTTTTTCCAACTAGTCAGAAGTTTAGGGTTCCCCACAGATCATTTCGTTTCATTTGTTAGAGTAGTTGAGAGAACTCAAAGAGTTTTCCTCACATCAATCATATTTTTATTATCAATGATGTGGAATCAGGATTAACCAAAATAAAAGAGCACATAGAGTCTAAGATAGAAGGATTCCAAGTGCAAAAATTTTTGTGCTCTCTTTTTATGGAATCAGGGGTTTTCACCCTCCTGCCACAGCAATGAGCGCATCCACCAGAAACCCCCACTGAGCTACTAATTTACTATTCAGTGCTTTTATTGGTCTTTCATTATGAACCATTAGCCATATAATAGAACACATTCCCTAATCATAAATAATTTTGGTGATCAACCTTTGTTTTAAGCCATTTCATCTCTTAGCATAATCTCAGGTGTGATACCAAGAGCCCCATGAGTTATAAACATTTCTTGGGAAATGCCAAATCTTCCTTCTAGAAACTAAGCACCAGTTATCAATCAAAATCCTTTATCACTCAGTAGCCAACTTTGACTATATCCCAATTTTGATAGAAAATAATCCAGTAGTTTATTTAATAAGCAAAAATTCTTAGATTTTATATTTTCAAATTAGTTCAGAAGGTATAAACCTCTGCTAGTCTTGCATAACAGTATAATGATAATTGTTTCTCTTTAATTTATCCTTGACCTATTCTGATTCCCATATTTAAGTTAGTGGTTCACACTTGTAATCCAAGCTGCTCAGCTGTTCAGGAGATTTGAGATCTGAGGACTGGTGTTTGAAGCCAGCCCAGATAGACAAATCTGAGAGACTTTTTTTTTTCTTTGGTGGGTCAGGTCATGGGGCTTGAGCTCTTCAGCTCAAGGCTCTCACCCTACACTTGAGCCAAGCCCCACTTCCCATTTTCTAAAGGTTAATTGGGGATAAGAGTCTCAGGTCCTTTTGTGCTCGGGCTGGCTTTGAACCTTGATCCCCAGATCTCAGCCTCCTCAGTAGCTAGGATAACAAGCATGAGCCACCAGCGCCTTCTTACTCTCAGAACAGTCCTCACAGCTACTGGATGGTAACGGTTGGGTTGAGTCAGATGCAATTCAAAATTTGTGGAAGATGTTGATTGGAAAAATTAAGCTGGAATGTTAAATCTAAAAATATGTAGGGGTGTTTTATTTTCTTATAGTTACAATCATCCATTTTTGACTTTTAGAAGTACAGATTATGTGTTATATTTTTCTGCAAAACCTTTATCTTAAAACATATGTGAATAAACAAAAAGCTACTTACTTTTTAACTGTATAGATAGTCTTATTTTTAAATTTCACAATAATTTTACAAGTAGACTATGTACAGTTGCATATAAAAAAATCTACATCTTGAGAAGCAAACCTTCCTAACTTCTTAACAAATGAGTGATAGAGCCAGGTCTCAAATAGAAGTCTATCTGACCCTAAAACATGTCCTGTTTGCAGCACTCATTAAATTGCCTCTTGGCAAAATTCCTATGTACTTCTGTATAACACATGTGAAGGAAACAGCCTTAAGGCTAAGGGCTCTAAAAACAAACCAGTGCTGGGAGTGAGTGACAGAATACAAACAGCAGTGTGGTAATGTTTCCTCGGGCTCATGGTGATACTGTGTGGATATGAAATGACTAAACACGTGAACCCCATAATAAAGGCTGAATTCAGTCAGGGAACAGAGGACTGATGTCTCAGGTGCAGCAGTGGCTGAGAGCCAAGCTGCATTTACACTAACACTATGGATATATTGCTTAAAAACCATCTCTACGTTGGAAGCAATGAGTTCAATTCCAACAGGTTGGATGGAGGCTTAGATGAGTTATTGGCTATGTATTATTAGTCTTGATAACAGTTCACCAGAGGTAGATAAGGCTTGTGAAGTGCTGGGTAAATTATAGGCTATAGGTATCCTGGTGTAATAGAATATTTTTAAGATATCTAGAATTATTTCTGACCAACTTTCAAAATAAGTCATGTAGCAATTTTACTTGTGGAAATGTATGTAAGAATGATTTAGCAAAAAAAAATAAAGATACAGCTGTGGCTGGAACACTCAAAAAGAACACAACTAATATTGAGGAGCTGTATGTAGTCCAGGGGGCAATATAACGACTGTATGAGAGTTTCAAAAGCCCATCCTGGGCCACCCATCCCAGACTAATCCATATGTAACCTCTTTTGTAAGTGAGATGGAAGGGCTTCAGAGATAACTAAGTTCCCAATAGATGCTGAGGGTTTCCCTGCACAACAATAAAAACTCAAATTATATTGTGATGTTCCTAATTTCAGTTTGAAAAATCTGAGGTTGCGTGAGATGTGAAGAAAATCTCAGGTGGAAACCAAACCCAGTGGAAGTGGAAAGTTTGCCCGGTTAGACAGTAATTCAATTTATACCTCCGAACTCCATATCAAACTATCCTTAGAATGTGTGATTAACTAATTCTTTGTAGTGAGCAAATCAAGATGTGTTTATACAAGGTGCTAGACAGGTCAAGTGAAGGCAATGACTGCTAATATCATTTCACAAATATTGTCTTTGTCTTGGAATATTTTCCTGCAGTGTTATTGCATATATAGCCCCTTGCAATAACATAGTTTAAATTTATGTCCTCACTCTATACTACAAGAATGGTTGAATTATGAACTATTCTTCTACCACTGGATTTATATTTCCTATGTTGTACAGGCTTTTATATGTCTGAATAGCTTCTTAAACTCTATCTTTAGTATGAGAAAATATTTTTAGTCCTTAAAATGTATTTGTTTCTAGAGAGACATAAAATTTTATTGGATTTCCAATTTTAAGGATATGAAATACAGAGAGTTTTAGCTTTGAGCTGGTAGAAATTTTTGTTATATCTTTTAAAGATTATTCATACTATCAAGAGACATAGGTGATATATAGATATACATAGATCAATCTATATTTATCACAGACATAAAATAATTTTAAATAAAAATAAAATTGATTTCTCACTATACAGCTAAGTTATTACATACGTTTAAAAGTAGATAAGAGATAAAGTTTGCTTTCATAAAGCTACAAAAGGCTAGACAAATGGTATGATAAACTGTCATATTGGCAGCAGTAAGAATAAAGAAAAGAGCTAAAATGATGTATTAATTTCTCATATCTTTGTAGTGGAAGAACAGTTGATGATATACATATAAAAAACTAAGTTTGATAAAATTATAACTGCAGAGTGAGTTACAAGCACTTCTTTTTAAATTTAATTTTTTGAAAAAGTAGTGAGCAGGGGGTTTATAGTTACATAGTTGAGATAATGGTTCATTGTAAGCCCATCTCTCATTTTCTCCCGCTAACCCCTCCCCAATCCCCTCCCCTGCAAGCTGTACAGTTCATATCCAACACAGAGTCAAGTGAATATCAATATTGCATTGGTTCATCCTATGTCTTGATACACTTCAGTATACATAGTCCTATGCCCTGAACAATTGGGTTAATAATGTCTTGTTAATAATACTTAGAACATATTCTAGTTTTTACAAATGATGGAAATCATGCAAGCTACTCTTCTTTTTTACTTCCTATACTTTTAAAAACAGAAAAAAACTTAAATTATGACAAAGCCATCATAAGAATCCATAGCAAGCTGGGCACTAATAGCTACTAGTAATAACTACTTAAGAGATTGAGACCTGGAAGTTAATTGGAAGCCAATCCAGAAAAAAAAAAAAAAAAGACTGTAAAACTCCATCTACAATCAACCACTCAATCATGGATTGAGGTGTGACTCAGGTGGTAGAGCTCAAGCCATATGTAGAAAAAAGTCCTAAATCAAGCCTGGGTAATAGTAGGAAAGAACGAAGGGAGGAAGAAAGGAAGGAAGGAAGAAAGGAAGAAAGAAAGGGAGGGAGGGAGGGAGGGAGGGAGAGAGGGAAAACAGAAAGAAGGGAAAAAGAAAGGAGAGAGAGGGAAGGAAGGAAAGGGAGGGGGAAGGAAGGAAAGAAAGAGAAACAAAAAGAGAATAAAAAAATCCACAGCACAGAAATGAGATCTACCTAAAAAGAACTATGACTACAAAGGATAAAAAAAGTAAAGATGATAAATCACTTGAGGAAATGAAAGAACAAAGAAAAATAGTGGTCACAATATCTGTGCATTTTGAACAAGTTGCTTATATTTTATACGAAATTTCTATATGATTTATTTTTGTGATTATTACCTTCCAAGAAACAAATCTAAGAGATGGATATCTTTCAGAGAGGTCTGAAAATGATAACCCTCAGCCTTCCTTAAGACAGAGGCTCAGATATCATTTTCAGAAATATACTTTTTAATCACAAAATTCAGGGAGAAAAGGAAGCGAGAGGAACCAACGAATAAATCACATATAAATGGAGACATAGAATATATGCTTGGCTACATTCTGGTACAAAGTATAATATAAAACCTGTGCTCTTCATTTATTTAAGAATATAGAAATTCTCTAGCACGCTGTAGGTATTAAGTACATTATGTTCATAATACTAACAACTTGATAAATATTATATACCAAATATGTACTTGTGATAAAGTTGAACACTAGGCATATTTAAGCCTAATTTTATTTTATTATTTAATGGTTATTTTCAAGTTGTTTATTTTGAGATGAATTCTACAACTCCAACAACATACGAATTATAAATACCAAATAAAAATAACGTAGAGCTGAAGGACCTATTTAGACAATTGGCCTTTCATTATAGCACTTGTCTGCAGCTAGAATTCAAAAAGATGAATGATGAGTTTCTGGATGCCATTTATGAAAAGAATATAGCTGCTATTAATGAAGCAGCCTCTTACAATATACGTATTTATGATATTTATTTGTTCATGGCACATTACTTCCTGTAAAATCTACAGGAAGGCCAAATTTCCTCAAGTTCTTTGAAGATTTAGTTGAAGTGACAAAGTTGCAAGCAAAGTGGTCCCTAAAATATCTAAGAATATATAAGGGGATCATCTGCCTTCCTAGATCATAAGAGTGCTGACAAAGACAACCTGGAAAAGTACCACAACAGCTCGTTTTCTCTGGAGATGAAAAACGTGGTAACCAAGAGCCTATGAGATCTGAATTTACCCGGCTTTTAAAGGGAGGGGTGGACATCACTTGAAGTTTGCAGGGGAATTCCTGGCTAGACAGAGAAGAAGCATAGCTTATTTGGAATGTCAAAAGGGGTAGAAGAGATTAGGGGGCACAGAATCAGGGAAACTTGTCTGAACAACTCATTACGGAGTCTGGTAAAGTGACTTATGTTGAAGAAAAACAGAGCAAAGCTTCCGTGGCAGTTGGTCCCAAAGCTGGATATTTAAAAGTCCCCCTTATTTCCTGGTTCCCATTTTCATGGATAAAAATGAATCTGTTTTGTATTACAAGAAAAACTGTCTCTACAGAGAGGAAAAAGGAAGGAAAGATGACTTTTTTCTCAAGATGTGCCATCTGCCACAAGAACTGTATGCCCAGAGCCAGCTGT
Organism: Megascapheus bottae; assembly: GCF_031878675.1. Lineage (NCBI taxonomy): Eukaryota > Metazoa > Chordata > Mammalia > Rodentia > Geomyidae > Megascapheus > Megascapheus bottae. The sequence goes on from NC_143517.1 coordinate 18,215,446, forward strand.
TTCTCCAAAAGACTACACTTTCTTTTCCAATCAAAGGAACTGTAGAATAGACTAGCATTAGTACTCTTGAAATTACATATCGAACCTGAGAGTGGTTATTAAGCAAATAACAAAATTTGATAACTTTGCTCCATAAGTTTATCAGCCTGGACTAAGGAGAACAAATATATTCCTTTTTTATTTTACAAACAAGGATTTCTGAATATCTCCCATAAAATGGTGATCTCACTATGTCTTTCCACCCAACGTAACAGGCATACCCTTAACTTTTCAAGATGCCATAAAGCTGCCTGGCCATTTGATTTCTTACTAGTTAGGAATAGTGATCTGGGATTTTATTCCTTTCTAATGAGCCAACATCTATAGCACTCTATGTACCAGAATCTGATCCAAAATTGCTAATCATCTAACAAAGTAGTCACTGTTGAAGGGATGAGAGATGATTAAATAAGATATTATTTCTATGTCAGAGTCCCTTTGGATATCAAAGCAGTTTTGAAATGTCAATTCTTAATACCCTAGGGCTTAACATAAGAAAATGAAGATACAGTTAAGGGATGGGTAGGAAACCGCTGAAATGCCTCTTGATGGGCACCCACATAGGGGAGTCTTCATTATACAATCTTTTTTCCTCTTGTGTAAAATTTGGACCAAGACAGAATATAACAATGATAGGAGAAATGGGTTTGAGATCAATTCATAAAATCTTGATATTCTCGAAGAGCACTTGTGGCTCATGCCTGTAATCCTCACTACTCAGAAGGCTCGGATTTGAGGATCACAGTTCAAAGCCAGCCCAAGTACAAGAGACTATGAGACACTTATCTCCAGTTAACCACCGGAAAACCAGAAGTGGCACTGTTGCTCAGTGATCATGCACCAGCCTTGAGCTTGAGAGCTCAGGGACGGTGGCCAGGTCTAGAGTTCAAGCCCCACAATCACCACCACCACCACCAACAACAACAACAATAATTATAGTATTAATTACCTGGGGATGTGGCTTTCCTAGATAGAACCACAGACAAAGAGGGATGCCTCCACTCACCAGCCAAGAAGGAACCAGGAGCCTCACAAAATAGCCTGCCAGTTGAGTTCCAGAAGCCTTGAGATCACTCATTGTCTTGGCCACAACCTTGTCTGCAGCTTTGTGAAGAATCAGATAAGGCATGTCTGGATTCCTTGTTTCAGGGATTACAAAATAACAAATAGGCATTACTAGTATGATTTGGGAATATATCATTAGAAAACTGACCTAGCAGGTTAAAGGAAATATTTGGAGAAGGGAAGTTTTTTGTTGTTGTTTTGATTTTTTTTTGAGATCCTATCATTTGTGGAAAATATGGAAAAGTTGACCAAATTGAATTCTTTTATTTTATTGATATTGTTCTAGTTTATTTTTATGCAGTCTTTTTTTCCCTCAATGCTAAAGACCAAATATTGGACCTCACAAATGAAAGGCAAGCAGTTTACTATTACACCACAACCCGGCACTTCTAATCATTTCTTACTGCCTTGTTTAAAAAAATTGTTAAGTAGTTATACAAGGAGGTTTCAATTCCATAAGTCAAGTTATGAATGAAGTGCACCTTGATTGATATAATCCCTTTCTTCCTTTGTTCAAACCGAGTTCCAATTAGAGACTTAAGGAGCTCTAAGGCACATTTTCAGTGACATAATAAGGATTACTTGAAATACATCCTAAGTGTTTATGAAAATTCAGGTTATTACTAAGAAGCCTGAAATTCAAGCTATTCTGGAGGTGGCTATAGAAGGTTGTAATCCATGATGGCCCACATAGAGAACTAGACTCTGTCTGAAAAGCAAACTAAAATGTCACAGCGCTGCAGATGTAGCTCAAATGGAGACTCTGAGTTGAAACCTCAGCAACATCAAAATTATGCATACATACATACATACATACATACATATTGTTCAGAGAAGGAAGAAACATTTGTACAAAGAACAAATAATCAATCTTTCGAAATCTTCCTTTCCTATCCAGCCAAATGACGGGTATTAGAATAGACGCTCTCTGAATATTTGTTCTTTTGTTCTATGGGTGAATCTTAGCTTGCTTCCAAAATGTCCAGAGATAAAGACAAATAACATTGTATCAAAGCCTAGTTTTCTGCTCAGCATTTCTTTACAGATCATTTATTGGCCTTGGGAATTCTGAGGACCCTTGACATTAGCAGATGCACACATCAAAATCTATAAATTGAATAAATGGACTCTTGGATGATCAAAAGCAGATCACTCTGCAAAGGGATTACTTTGAATAAGACTTAGAGAAAAGCGTACATGCACAGAACAGAAAAACCTTATGTCCCTGGAGAAAGCCAAGAATGCTTTGACAGAACATAAGAATCATAAAACAATAATAATCAGACTATGAAAATAAACAAATTTGTTCTTGCAGAAGCACAATTAAGAAATTAAAAAGTTAGCCACTTTAATGATATTCTCAGTACACATTTCTAACAAAATACTGATACTGCAAACAAACAAGAACTCATGACTCACTCATAAGAAGGCTAACATCACAATGGAAACGTGCATAAGAGACTTGAACAAGTGTAACTCAAAAGATCAACAGAAAATAAGCATACGCAAAGATGTCTGACACACAGTACTTCAACGGGCAATACAAATTAAAGCCACATAAAATGTCTCTTTGCACCTATTAGAATAACAAAAATTTAGAAGATTGAAAACATATCAAGAAAGGATGAAGATTTGAAACAACTGGAACTCACATTTCGCTGATGAGTACGTAAAATTATAAAGCCACATTGAAAACCTCATTGGCAGATTTTCAAAAAGTAAATAATGTGCTCATATCTATGAGCCAGAAATCCAACTTTTGAGAATTTAACAAAGAAAAATAAAACCATGTCTATACAAACCTTGAAGCTGGAAATGACCCCAGTGTGCATCAACAAATCCCTGGACAAGCAAGATGTGATATTTCCTTGCCAGGAAATATTACTCAGACATAAAAGAGCAAACAGGGCTGAGAGATTGGCCTAGTGGTAGAGTGCTTAATGCACAAAGACTTGGGATTGATTCTTGGTACCACATACATAGAAAAAACTGGAAGTGGTGCTGTGGCTCAAGTGGTAGAGTTCTAGCCTTGAGAAAGTCCAAGGACAACACTCAGGCTCTGAATTCAAGCCCCATAGTGGCAGAAATAAATAAATGAATGAATAAATAATAAAAAATAGCAAATAAACACATTATATATAATGCAAACACATACAAACATAAGTCAGTTTTGCATGATTAAGTGGGGTGGAAGAAGTCAGTAATCAATATGTGTGTTCTATACAATTTCATTAATATAAAACATTGCAAAGGAAAATTAGGTTTGAATTTTTAAAAAAAGCAAATCAGAAGATACCTAGGACCAGAAGTAGCAAAAAGGTAGGAATGACATGAAAAAAACCTTCTTGTGTATATTGCTAGAAATATTTGTGTTTTCATTTCAGTGATCTTATCAATAAAAAAATTATTAACTTTAAAAGATGATTATTTTACTATAGGAAAAGTATCCTTCAATAACATTGATTTCGAAATGCCTGATAGGTGCACTAAGAGAGGAAAATGCCACAATTGCTTTCTTACAAAGGCAGAACATGTAGTGACTCTAATTTAGAAATGAAAGAGCTTGTTGAAGCTCATTGAAGAGGATTTAGTCTGGAGCTATAAGAAATCTTACTTAACTTCTAAATTAAGACAGGATTTTTCATTACCTCTGAAATATCTTTCTGTGTAACTATATGCCACAGTCCCTGCTCCTTCACCTAATGAAGAAAAAAATGAGGCTATTTATTCTATTTTGCTCATTGACTTCTTTTCTACATAAGTGCCTTTTCCTGACAAAGTAGCAGATAGATCCAGATCTGTAAGTAACTGTCACCTTAGTCTTCCTCTTTTCAATATTAGCACAGAGATACCACAAGGAAGGACAAATAATTATCTACATATTTGAGAAGGAGAAGAAAAATAGTTATCATATAAGATAGAGAAGACAGTGAGGATCAAGATATTTCTATCATTTCAATGATGACTATTAGCTATTCTCCGGGGGTGGATGAATAATCTGATAGCATGTATTCTAGGGCTTTGGGTCCTAGAAATGACTCAAACACAATCTACACATGAGAGAAGTCCCGTTCACACACTTGTTATGGGAAAGTTCACTGGTTTGCTTTGGAGAGTTAAACTCAAAACAGCTAAAAGAAATAGCTCTTATATTTTAATGTGTGCGAGTGTGTGTGTGTGTGTGTGTGTGTGTGTGTACATGTGTATTTTAGAGACAGATTGTAGGTAGTTTAAAGCTACCATCTGTTTTATCTTTTCACTACCCTTTTCTAATCTAAACAGGTCTGCTGACTTCATGGGAAATCTGCCTGATTTAAAGCCTATTCAGACAGGGATTGCCAATTTCCCAATAACAACTTTAGTACAAATAGAGCAATAGGGACAGGTAATATTTTATCACTGTTTCTAGTTCACACTCAGTTCATAAAATGACTTGCTGTGAGAGAGAGCCAACCTCTTAAGTCATTTGAGCTCAATAGTGCTAGTCACTGGGCAATCTTGAAAGACTGGGGTTGAATTAATTAGGCAATGGAAAACCTTGCTGGAAATAATGGGGTGACTGTGTGCATTTGGATAGCTTTGATAGGCAGTCCTTGCAAGAGAACAGGAGCTCCAATGTACCCTGAGCAAGCCTGGGAATCCTGGCTGCATAAAGCAAGTATGAGTACTGCTTTGCTAACCTGAGGATTTGGAACTTTTAACTAGTTAGTGAGTTCTGAGTATGTTTCTAGCACTGAATTACATGCCAAGGGAATTACAAAAGAGTGACATGATAGGGTTCTTGCTATGAATTATCTTTTGTGATTGGAATAATATACAACTCCCTTAAGTTTGTTAAAAGCATAAGGTCCTTCAAAGGTGTTGAGTGTCCAGAGTGTGTTTTAGGCTGAAGAATGAAGGAAGGCTGCACACATTTAGTAGTTCTTAGGTGAAGAATACAAACACTCTGATTAAACTAGAGATATGGGCCATAAATTTACTTCATTACTTCCTCTTAAGGCAAAGAATGTCAAAAAAAGACAAAGAATGTCATAAGTGCCTTATGGCTAGTGGTGAAATGTATTACCTACCATGTTCCTTCAACTCAGGAAAAGAACATTCGAAAGATTGTTGCCTTCATGGATATTATATGAAGATGATCTCTCAGGAAATACAATATTTAGTGGATTATAGATAAAGCTTCTAAATTTTGCCTCCTGATACACCTGGAATTTTAAATTTGGATGACTTTTCTGATAATTTAAAAAAATATCTTTGCCATAATGTTATCCTGTGATTGTGTCTTGAACACTCGTGATTTGGAAACATGAGAAACTTTTTGTTATTTATTTATTTATTTATTTATTTAGGTGCCAGTCCTGGGGCTGGAACTCAGGGCCTGAACATTGTCCTTGGGCTTTCTCAAGGCTAGAGCTCTACAACTTGAGCCGCAGCACTACTTCCAGCTTTTTTCTATGTATGTAGTACTGAGGAGTGGAACCTGAGTCTTAGTGCGTGCTAGGCAAGCACCCTACCATTAGGCCAAACTCACAGCCCCAACATGAGAAACTTTTCTCTGTTTTTGTTCTTGTTTTTACCCTGCAGAAACACTGTCATTTGTAACTCTAATATGTTTGGTCTGTCCAGAAGTTAGAGCATTTTATGCACTGCTCATACTCGCTGTCTCTCTGTCCTTTCAGAATCCAGGTAGCCCAGCTTATTAAAAAAATCTTCCTGGTCTGGCCTTTCTTAGGCCTTTAAAACATTTAAAAACTTTTTAAAATAGCAATGCTTCTCCACTTCCCTTCAAAATCTACATTCTCTGAGTTTTCTGAACAGAAGGTAGTTTCTTAAACAATAAGATCTTCATTTTTCTGTCTTCTGAAGACATCGCTTCTTCATAACCATGCCTTGACCCCCCTCCCTTTGTCTCAGCCAAGTGTTTTGGTCATGGTGAGTGACTTTAGTCTTTACTGGATGACCTATCCAGGGCCTCCAGTCCTCATCCTCTTTTTCATCACTTTAATCAACTTTCCTTGCCACACTGGACTGTAACTTCTCCACAGCAAAATCTTAGTTAGGTATTCTCTCTTTGAGAGAAACTTTGAGGATATTGGAACCTCTTTTTGAAAAGTCTTTATTTCTTCCAAGTCCTTTTCCCCTTAACTTTCTTCACTTCTTTCTTTCACAGGTAGAATCTTTGGCTCACTCTGTAGCAAATGGTTTTCTGATACTTTAATTTCCAATACTTTCTGGTTGTTCAAGTCCAATAAAAAGTTGATTGCTTTGTATGAGGAAAACTATATAATTTCAGTGTAATGCATGTGAGAGAAATCACTAAAGGAAAAGATCTTGATTGTAATTTGTAGTTGCAAATAGGGATGCATACCTATGAAGCAGCTGAGGCAGGAAGATTGTGAGTTTGAAGTCAGCTTGTGCCATATAGTGAGACCTGCCTTGAAGGATCAAGTGTGTAATCCTAGCTACTTGGGAGACCCCATCTCAAACAATAAAAAGCTGGCCACGTTAGTATGTGCCTGACATCCTAGTTATATGGGAAGCATAAATAGGAGAGTCTCAGTATTGGCTGACCTTTTCAAAAACTAACAAAAGCGTAAGAGGATGATGGTAAGGCTCAAATGTCTTCTTAGTAAAATGCAAGGCATTGAGTTCCAACCCCAATATTATTTTTAATTGAATATTGTGGGCAAGGTATCTTTTTGATATATATTTGATATATATATATACATAGACACACATATATCAGGCTGTGTCATATACTTTACTTCCTATGGGGTCTGAATTGTAAATAAAAGCATTATACCGCCCTCTACATGGTGTTTACTTCCTACCAAGTAATGAAAGACACTGGCTGAATAAATAGCCAAATAAATGAATTTAAGATGAAGAGAAGGTGCATATCACAAGGAGACTATAAAATAGATTCACATCATAACAGCAGGGTTCCGTGAGGAAAGGACATTTGAGCTCAGATCTGAAGGCTGAGTGAATGGCTAGAAATGAGAGAGACAACATCAGCATTTTTCACCTGCTTCTGTGTCACTGATGAAAGCATGCTGTTCTTTTAATTTCAGTCTTACAGGCGAATGGAAATACACAGTGATTTATATCTGAAGAATATTGAGCATAAAAATATGGAGACTTGGAGAAGAAAACTAAGAGGCTTTTAGCATTTGGGATGTAGGCATAATAAAGCATTTGTTTCGCTTATCCAGCCACCTCATAGGAAAAAAGTTCCTACCCAAACAAATGCTGATGGTTTTCACACTGGAATAGAAGATTCTTCCCACCTTGACCATATGGCCTTTTGTCCTTTGACACAACCTTAATTATAGGTAAGTGTTAGAATTGGCTATCTGGATTTCATAAGCTCAGCTCAGATGTCAAACAGCATTCCATAATAATATCCACAGAGTGAAAAATGAGTCCAAGACTTTTCCTGAAAAGGGGAAGTCACAGTGTGATTTTCAAAGGAAGTCTAGTGTTCTGATCTCTGCCCTCTTACTGGTTTGGACAGCCTTGCTCAACCATGCTTTCTTTACCTTTGTCCCACTGAGAGTGGTCACAAGTCTTTCCCAGCCTTTCCTGCTCCGTGATCATCAGGGGTGGTAATGGGTGAAAACACTGAAGTTAGTTGTCTACTTCCATCTCAATTTTCTGCTTGAGTTCACCCTAAAAAGGAATGGTGTCTGAAGCAAGTAAAACTGATGGAAGAAGGCATGACAGCAAACTCTCAGAGCCTATATGCTATTTGATATAATTTAATTCATGACTACACATGGGTGAAGTATCTGAGCCAACAGAATAGTGCATACAAGGGCCTTGGGACAGGAAACAATGGACCATTTTTGAAACTGAAAAATAGAGAACAAGAAGGAAAGTAATTCCAAAAGAGGTTTGAAAGATCTGTTGGGAATACATTTTGAATGACTTGATAAACTTTGAGAACTATTCCTAAGAGTAATAAACAGTGACAGACAAAGCTATAAAGACATGAGCAAGTATCAGAATCAAGCTAAAGGCGTTTAGTCTCCCCTGGGTACAGTAGTGAAATGTGGAAAGCTTATCCCCCAAAGAAAACCCATCAGATTGGAGTTGCTTCTTCTGTCACACACACACACACACACACACACACACACACACACACACACACAGATGCACGCACGCGTGCACACACACACATACACACACACACACACTCACACACAGAGGAGGCAGAGACTTATTATACCGAACCTTATGGTAGATAGAATTCTAGAACCCCCCAGGTTTCCATCATCCAGCTATCAAATCATATGCTAACCAAGTTTCTGCTACAAAAGGATTTTGCATATCTCATTGCAGTTCCATCAAAGTTCCGAACAGGTGACCTAAAGAAACAGATTAAGCATATGATCTAATCACATGATTCCTCTAAAAGTAGAAACTTTCTCCTGCCAATCAAAAAAAGAGAGAAATTTGAAGCCTAAGTGGAATGGAAGGTGGAATGGGAGACATCTGTTGCTGTCAAGGACTTGAGGGGGCTTCTAGAACCAGAGAATGTTATCTGGATGACTGCTTGAAAGACATCAAGAACAGTGGCCCTATGATCCTTAAAATAAATTAATGTTAGCCAAGCATTGGTGTCTCACACATACAATTCTAGCCAAGAGATAAGAGGATTGTAGTCCAAAATCAGCCTGGGCAGGGAAATTATGAGACTTATCTCCAACCAAGTAGCAAAAAAGACAGAATGAAGCTGTGAGCATTAGCTCACTAAAACACTAGCTTTGAGCAAGAATGCTCAGGGACAGTATCCACTCTGATTTCAAGCCCCAGGACCAGCACAAAAAAAGAGAGAGAGAAAAAGGAAGGAAGGAAGGAAGGAAGGAAGGAAGGAAGGAAGGAAGGAAGGAAGAGAGAAAGAAAAGAAATGGAGCTATCGCACAGTGAGCCTGGATGAAAGTCCTTTCCCAATACCTTGAGAGAAGAATACACACAGTGAGCCTAGAAGACCACGAGCAGAGAACCCATTAAGCTTCTCTCATCAGATGCCCCCTTAATGCCACTTACTGAATGAATGCATGACATGATGTAGCTTACTTCCCTCTTCTGAGACATGATTGCATTTCCCTAAAACAAGGATAATGCCCCTCAGACATCACCGGAGTTGTGTGGATCTCAAAGGCTAGAATTCCTTAGATAATCTTGCAGAGGGACCCATTTTCTATCAGTCTGTGGGGATTAAGCATCCCTTCCATCTGTATTCTGTTAACATCTTCAGCTATGCACAAGTCTCTCTAGATGGGTACATGATCTTGGATCTTGATGTGGATCTATGTATCTTGATGTAATCTCCACAGTGAATCAGCTGCCCTTAGGAATATCTGATGCCAGAAATCAGGAATAATGCTCCTTAAGAACATTTTATATTTCCATAATGTCAAGTGCAGTGCTCTGCTCATTTGACATTTGTTGAATTGCATGTACCTTCACCAGCAAATAGAAATCCAAAGGTCTCTGTCTCCCCAATTTTTCTTTTAGGTACTGTATAACTCAGAAAGTTTTATAAAATTACAATAAGAACAGACTTGGCAAGTACTAACTGTATAAAATTCTTCTCAGAATAAATTTCTAAATACTCAGGATCTTAAAATAAACCAGGAACACAGAAACATAGTTTTTAAGGTGTTAAAAATACACTTTCTGTATTATGGTAATTTATGTTTTCATTATCATATTAAATAACAAAACTAGTGACAGGCTAAATCATTTCCACTTGCCACAGATCAGCAAAGCTTAAACAACAACAATATAATAACAAACCTTTGCCAATGGCGCTGTAATTTATTGTTTGAATTCAAGTTTATGAACTCTCTTAATCCCCTTAATGGACTTCTTGAATCTGCAAGTTACAAACACTTCTTATCTAGATTTAGAGCTGCTTCTCTAATCAGGCTATACTTAGCCACTCCAATCAGTATCTAATCATAGTCACCAACAGTCACATATTAGAGAGGGGAAGCATAAGTTAGGATAATCATGAACAATCACAAGCTACCTACACCTATTAGATCAAAAAGGGAGACATAATCTATTATTTTTTTCACAAATGCATGCTAATCTGGAGGTGAGATAGAATGGATATTGTCAACATGTGTATACGGAATTCAGAAACCCAAACTGGAAGACTTAGTAATATTGCTAGCCTAGATGTTTTTTTATGCTCAGAAAAATACCCATTTGAAATTAATATACTAGTTTTGGAAAAAAAACACATAACCTGAAACTTGAGAACAGCTTGGAAAGTGATTATTACATGTCAGAAAGTGAGTAAGGAGATGAAGCATTCATGCTGGCTACATAGAGGTGGTAGGTATTATCAAAAACATGAACTAGGGGAAGAAAGAAAAATTCCATTTTGAGGAGAGGGAGCGAGGTGGAGTGATTCTGGAAATCAGTAAGGAAGTGGCAGCAACCTTAAGTATCATGGAGAGACAATCTAGAGAGATAAATCAAATTTCAAGTTCAAAGTGAGCTCCTGGGCTTGGGAGTGATGCACTACTGGACAAACTAGAGTTTCCTTTTGACAATACCTAGCACCTCTGTGTAACCATCTCCTTATTCAGTTTCTACCATGGAATAAACATTGGTCAGGCTGTTAAGTTCCAGATTATGAGCTCATTGTCCAAAACTAGCATATCGATTTCAAATGGGTATTTTCTGAGCATAAGAAGGGAAATGCCAGCATCCTCCATGACAGCAGTCAGCCACAGTCGGAAGTATAGTACAATTCCAAAGTCCTTGCAGGCTGTAAATCCAGTTTGCTAAGATGACTGATTTAGAGTCCCACCTCTTCTTCAAAAGCAGAATTCAATTTAGACTTCCCTCATCAACCAAACCCCAGCTGCTACAACAGCCACTGTTAGATGGCCACGGGCCCACAGATGCTTCCTGAAGCCTTAAATGTGCTGTTCCAATGAGAGAAGGACAGTATTCTCAGCATCCTTTGGTGTCTTAACTGGTGGCTATCACAGCTGCGGTTGTGAGCCACATCCTATCCACATTTGCCTTGCAGCCACTGCTAAAAGACTTCTCTCCAGCACTTGCTTTTGGGACTACAATTGCTGGTGTACAAAATCCTGGTATCATTGAAGCTCGTCCCTGAGAACACCAGGAAGGTTCCAGAACTGTGACTAAAGATAGCCTGGGCCTCACCGGTACTGTCCTGACTTTTAGAAATTCCCATCCATGTCCCTCAGCTCCAGAACCATAGATCCTCAAACCACAAACCACAAAATGTTACTTCTGCTCTAACTGAAGTTTCTAGGGAAAGTTTCCTCTACATCCTATCACTGCAAAGTCCTAGGTAGTTCTACATTGCTGCAACAATTGACTGAGAGAAACAAGATTAGGAAAGCTTTATCTGGGTGCATAGATCCTATGGTGAAATTGGTCATTTTCTCTGAGCCCGTGATGAAGCAGAGACATTAAAAAAAAAAAAAAAGATGACACATGGTAGAGAAAAATCTCTCCATTCCACTATAACCAAGAAGCATAGGGGGAGACAGGAAGGGGCAAGGGACAAAGAATAAGACCTTAAGACACACTTCCATTGAATAATTTCCTCCAGGTAGGCCCAAGTAAAGTTTCTAGCACCTCATCAGTGTTCGAGTATCAAATTTTCACTACATGAGTCTGTGGTGTCATCTCATACTCAAACAATACAAAAGTAGGTAAGGACTTATCTACACCATTTTCTTTGAATAGACAAACACCTTATTAAAAAAAATTAAAATGGAAACATCAAAATTAAGCCATAGTATACCACAAAGGGTATAACAGACAATATCAGAATATATATTCTTTGTATCAATGCATGGAACCTATTTCAGGATAAGCCATGTTAGGATAAAACCTAAGTCTTAATAAATTTTAAGACATGATTTTTTTTTGCTAGTCCTGGGCTTGAGCTCAGGGCCTGAGCACTGTCCTTGGACTTGCCCAAGGCTAGAGTTCTACCATTTGAACCTCAGCACCACTTCTGGCTTTTTTTCCTATGTATGGGGTACAGAGGAATTGAACCCGGGCCTTCATGCTTGCGGTCAAGCACATTACCACTAGGCAAAACTCCTGGCCTAAGACATGATATTTTATTTATCATCTCATACCACAACAGATTAAAACTTCCCATGAAGAAAGATAACTACATAAATTCCATGACATGAAAATTGGATAAATTCTACTAAATGATCATCTGGTAACTAAATAAAGAAGTTAAAGCATTTTTTAGAGGAAATAAAAATAAAAGAACAACATAATAAAGTCTTTGGAATACATTAAAACCATTATTAAGAGAGAAGGTAATGAGAATAAGTACAATAATCAATAAAAATCATAATACAACCCAATTATGTACCTAAAGAATTCCCAAAATTACTAGCAGAAAAGAAATATTAAAGTTCAGAACAGAAATAAATAAATTGAAAGGGAAAAATACAAGCAACGAAATAATTGATTTTTTGAGGATTAAAAGAAAAGACAATTAAAGCAGAACTGAGGAAATGGAAAAACCTCTACAAATTCAACCCAATACCCATCAATATCCCAATGTCATTCTTTAAAGAAATAGAAGAGGCAATCCAAAATTTTATATGGAATAATAAAAGACCCCATATAGCAAAAACATTTCTTAGCAGAAAGAACAGCACAGGAGGAATTTCAATTCCAAACTTTAGACTCTATTGCAGAGCTATAATTATCAAAATAGCTTGGTACTGGCACAAGAACAGGCCTGAAGACCAATGGAATAGAACTGAGGATCCAGATATTAAACCACAAACCTGTGGCCACCATATCTTTGACAAGGGAGCCAAAACAACTGAATGGAAGAAAGATAGTCTCTTCAACCAGTGGTGCTGGCAGAACTGGTTAAGTACATGCAGAAAACTAAAGTTGGATCCTTCTTTGTCACCCTGTACTAGAATTAACTACAAATGGATCAAAGACCTGGAGGTAAAAGCCGACAATGAAAACTTTACAAGAAGGAATAGGAGATCCACTAGGCCTCCTTAGCACAGGTTGAAACTTTCTTAATAAGGACCAAGAATCACAACAAATCAGAGAAAGGCTGGATAAGTGGGACTGCATTAAACTGCAGAGCTTTTGTATGGCAAAGGACATAGCTAGTAAACTAATTAGGAAGCCTACAGAGTGGGAGAAGATCTTCACCAACCATACAACAGACAAAGGCCTCATATCTAAAATATATCAACAGCTCAAAAAATTGAATCAATCCAAAACTAAACTCCAAAGTAGCAACTATCCCATTAAAAGATGGGAATGTCCCATCTTTAAGACCAAAGACTTAAAGAGAGTCTTCTCTGAAGAAGAAACAAAAATGGCCTATAGACACATGAAGAAATGCTCAACATCTCTGGTCATAAAAGAAATGCAAATCAAAACAACTCTAAGATTACACCTCACTCCAGTTAGAATGGCCAAGATCAAGAAAACTAATAACAACAGATGCTGTAAGGGATGTGGCCAGAAGGAATCACTACTACACTGTTGATGGGAGTGCAAACTCCCATCAACTGCAGTATGGCAGTTCCTCAAAAGACTAAACATAGAACTCCCTTATGACCCAGCAATTCCACTACTTGGCATTTACCCAATCATCCAGAAACAAGGACATACTAAATCCACCAGCACAACAATGTTCATTGCCGCACTATTTACCATAGCAAAGGTATGGAACCAACCTAGATGTCCCTCAGTTGATGAGTTGATCAACAAGATGTGGTATTTGTACACAATGGAATTCTATGCTGCTGTCAGAAAGAATGACATTCCCATTTGTTAGGAAATGGAAAGACTTAGAAAAGATCATATGAAGTGAAGTAAGCCAGACTCAAAGGAACTTAGACTCAATGGTTTCCCTCATTTGTCATAATCAGTAGAGACCTTGGGCTCTCCTAGCAGAGATTTGCAATAGAGCAAAACCTTGATACAAAAGGCCGTATAGTAGGACGCTGAATGAAAGGATCTCAAGGATGCCGGGAGTTTGGCCTCATGGTAGAGTGCTTGCCCTGCATGCACAAAGACCCGGGTTCGATTCCTCGGTACCACATACATAGACAAAAGCTGGAAGTGGTGCTGAGGCTCAAGTGGTAAAGCTCTAGCCTTGAGAAAGTCCAAAGACAGTGCTCAGGCCCTGAGCTCAAGCCCAGGACTGGCAAAAAAAAAAAAAAAAAAAAAAAAAAAAAAAGGATCTTGAGGATATAGAAACATAAGCCCTAAAATGAATGATTGTTGTTCTTAAGGTACTATGTTATCTCTCATCTCTTTTGCTGTCCCTTGGTTATCTCATATTGTTACAGTATCTCACTTTGTTACGTGATATACCAGACATATTTGTATTTAGTTATTTGAAATTGGATAGGGAGCGGGGGAAAACAAGATGAGGGGTAGGGGTGCGGGGGAGGGAAATGGGGACCAAGACATGTGAAAGGGTATCAATGTATGGGAATTAATGCACCATCTATCTGGCAAATATCATGTAACCCTTCTATTAATTACAATAAAAATATGAAAAAAATAAAAAATATAAAAGAAAAGACCAAAGTCTGTCCTATAATCTATAAAATCTCTCTATATTATATATATTCTATCATTTTATATAATATTATTTATATTTATTAATATAATGTAGTAATTATATTAATATAATCTATATCTATATAATCTAACCTATAAAAATTGTGAAAACCAAAATAAAACCAGAGATGAAAAAGAAGATATTGTAACTCATTTCAGAGAAACATAAAGATCATAATAAATAACTGTAAACAATTAAGTGGTTTATAAAAAAGTTACAAAAAGTGGAAAATAAAAAACACATTTCTGTGAATGCATGCAACCTACTGATATTGAATGAAGAGACAGAGCTGGATGCCTGTGGCTCATGCCTATAATCCGACATCCTCAAAAGGTTGAGATATGAGGATTGTGGTTTGAAATTATCCTGGCAGAAAAGTCCATAAGACTTTCTCTTATCTCCAGTTACCCAGACAAAAGTTGGAAGTGGATTTATGGTTCAACTAGTAGAGCATTAACTTTGAGCAAAAAAGCACAGTGACAGTGTCAGGTCCTGATTCCAAGTTCTCATGTGTGTGGACGCAGGCGCAGGCGCACGCACACACGCACGCACACACATGCACACAGGAAAAATTTATAAATAATAAATAAATAAGCAAGGACACACTAAATTGAAGCAGTAATTTTCTAAGACCTGACAGCTTTATTGCTGTTTACTTTCTTTTTCGGGGGCAAGTTCTTCTATATAGTCCAAGCTGTTTTTAAACTCAAGACCCTCCTCCTCCGCTACTCATAGGCCCAGACTTTTTATTGCTGGAATATATAAGGAAAAACTAATTCCAATTCAACTTCAGCTATGCCAAAAAAAATAATCAAATGGAAATGAACTCTCCCAAATTTTTTTATAAGGCCAGCATTGCCCTACTACCAAACTAGACTGTGATGCAAAACAATTATTAATCCATACCCATAAGCATAAATTAAAAATTTTCATTAACTGCCAGCCACATTCAACCATACATTAAAAAAATCATGATCATGTAGAATTCAATCCAGGGAAGAAGGATGGTGCAATCTATATAATTTCATATTTAATTGTATATAATATATAATAATAATTTAATAGCTAGAGCAACATACATACATAGATGGGAATATGATTAGTATGTTCTAAAAATTCCCACCATTATTATCACAGGAACTCTTAAAGAATTTCTCTAATGACATTTATATTTTCAAGACCCCCAAAAACAAAGCTTACAAGACATTTGCCAGCATGTAGAATTTTTCATAGGAGTACTATTTCAAGTTGTATTAAAAACTGGTTGTGATTTTCCAAATATCTGGAAACAATCCAGAGAGCCTTTTAACTAATCTTTCAGGCCATGAAAAGATTTTTTTTTTGCAGTAAACACAGGTTAAGACATTATTCAACTAACTGATTGGCAAACAGGTAAAATGATTCTGTATTTGCTGCTTACTCAAGGGGAAATAAAGAAGTATTTTAAAGTCTGGACATTTTCATTGAAATCTAAAGACTACATATAATTGCTTGATTTTTCAAATGTGCTGCTGTATAAAAATGCTTCTGATATTTTATCTGCTGAAAGGAGACACGGGGCGGGCAATGCTGAAGCCATTTGTAATTGCTTCAAAGACAGAAAGCATAAACACATTTAATTTCTACATTACAGATACTGCCTTAGTGGGAATCAAATGGGCTGACTTATCAACAGCCACTTCCCTTTTGGTAACAAGATACCAAATGCTACACTTGAGTCTTCAGATTTCAACGTCTTGTGCAATTCTGCCTCTTGTCAGGGTAAAAAAGCATAAGTCCCTAACCACGTCAAAACTGCACCTATTCATTTATTGAAGAACATTTTTTTAAACCAGCTCTAATAGAAAAATGCTCAGTTAAGCTATTTTTCTTCCTATTTTCCCCAGTAAATCACAATTATTAGACATATTTTACCAATACTAATTTAAATCATGTTGTGAGCATTAAATTAAAAGTATAGGCAACAGAGTAATCTTTCATCAGGAAAAAAAAGGTGTTACAAGACAAAACAAATTGATGGTAGGGAAGACAAATTGACAGATTTGTAAATTTGGATAAGTGATATTGAACAAAACAAACAAGGACACCTTGGCTGCTTCTACAAATAGTCAATGTTGCAAAAATCTGAGATGTGCACTTGTATTCTGCTTTCCATTATCTAAGCAAGTACAAATACTTGGACATAGGTTTCTATAGTAAAAATTATTTCTTAAAAGTAATGTTAGCCCTTGGCAGCTGCTCATAAAACATAGCTGAAGAGAAAATGCATAGGTTATTATTTCTTCATAAAAATATAGCAATATTTGGGATTCTTGTTAATGTGTCCTTATTTTCTTTGGTATGTAATAATACCTACTTATTTTGTAATGACTTCCAGCACTTCTGAGTCTGTTTTCTATCATTATCATATTTTGAATTAGCATCTTGGTATTCATCTGAGGTACAATAGAATAACTTGGACAAAATTTTTTCTTGGAGGACAATGGTATGTTTTTTCCATATATTTTATTGTAATTGATAGAAGGGTTACATTATATTCACCAGATAGAAGGTGCATTACTTCACAAACATTGATACCCTTTCTCATACCTTGGTCCCCATTTCCCTCCCCCCCACCCCCAATCTTGTTTTCCCTCCTTCCCTATCCTATTTCAAATAACCAAAAACACATATCTACAATATATCAGATAACAACATGAAATATTGTAACAATATGAGATAGCCAATGGACAACAAAAGAGATGAGAGATAATATAGTACATTAAGGACAACAATCACTCATTATATGGCTTTTGTTTCTATATCCTGGAGGTCTTTCATTTAGCGTCATACTATATGGCCTTATGTATCTGGATTTTGTTCTATTGTAAATCTCTGCTAGGAGAGCCCAAGGTTTCTACTGATTATGACTAATGAGGGTAACCATTTAGCCTATGTTCCTTTGCGTCTGGCTTACTTCACGACAATGGTATGTTTTGTAACCTGGCATTTCATAGACAATCATGTCTCTAAGTCTGAAGTACATGCAAGTCACCCAAGAGAAGCATACCTACTAAATGGCTTTAATTGTAAAATACCTGGGATATAAATTCTTTAGGGTTTGGAAGTTTATATTGTACTTTATCAGTATTGTTTGAACTCAGAGCTTTACACTTATGCAGCTTTCTTATTCAGCTAGCATTCTAGCATTTGAGCCACAGCGCCAGACTAGGGTTTTTTTTGGTGGGGAGGTGCTGGTTATTTTGGAAATGGAGTCTCCTGAACTTTGCTACTAGTGCTGTTTTCAAACCATGATCCTTTGCATCTCAGACTTATGAGTAGCTGTGGTTACAGAGATGAGCCACTGGTGCTTGACTTAAAGACTTGGAAGTTTGCAGTTTCAAATTTTGTCATTTAAAAAAAATTGTTGCCTTCTTAATCCCTTTGTTTTTAAATTGTAAGAGTGATGTGCAGAGGGGTTACATACTAAGTCAATAAGTACATTTCTTTTCAAGCACTGTTAACCTCTCCCTCATTCTCCCCTATTTTCCTTCCCTGCCCCTCCTTCTCTTCCCCTCCAGTTGTAAACTTTTTCCAACACAGTGTCTAATGTGGATTGCTGTTGAATTGATTCACCCTTTATCCCGCCATTTCAACGATTCCCCTTCACTTCCCCAAATCAGATATATACAAGACAGAAGGTACTAAATCAGAAAGAGTGGCCCAACAAATGAACGAAAATAGAAAAAAAAGAAAGAATTGCAAACAACAACCACAAACAAATATTCTCTTGTTTCCATATCATGGAAATTATTTCAATTAGTATCATTTTATGTGGTCATATGTACATAGCTATTGGGCTATTGTGAACCACTGCTAGTACTATCCTTGGTATATATTAATGATTACAAATGAGGGAAACCATGGATCTTCTTTGGGTTGGGCTTACATCATTTAAATGCCTACGAGTTAACTTTAACCAAAGCTGTGAAGGACCTCTATGATGAAAACTTTAA
The DNA here is from genome assembly GCF_031878675.1 of Megascapheus bottae. Taxonomy (NCBI): domain Eukaryota; kingdom Metazoa; phylum Chordata; class Mammalia; order Rodentia; family Geomyidae; genus Megascapheus; species Megascapheus bottae. The sequence continues at coordinate 18,234,184 of NC_143517.1, forward strand.
AAACCTGTAAAAAGAAATTAAAGTAGATTTAAGAAAGTGAAGAAAACTCCTATAATCCTGGATTGGAAGGATTACCTTGTGAAAATGACAATATTGCTAAAAAGCTATCTAAAATTTCAATGTAATACCCATTGATATCCCAACATTCTTTACTGAAAGTTTCACGTTTTTCAAGTTATTTAATTCCAGGCTAAAACATTTATAATAACTTCAGAAATGTCTGTAAATAATCTAATCCATACTTCTTTTTTATTTTTAAGAGAAAATGCTAAAGAGGAGTGGAGAGAGTGGGCATCCTTGTCTCGTTCCTGATTTTAGAGGGAATGGCTTTAGATTTTCACCATTAAGTGTAATACTAGCAGTAGGTTTCTCATACACAGCCTTTATTACATTGAGGAATGTTGCATGGATTCCTAGTTTCTCCAGAGCTTTTAACATAAAGGGGTGTTGGATCTTGTCAAATGCCTTTTCCGCGTCTATTGAGACAATCATGTGATTTTTGTCCTTGCTCCTGTTGATGTGTTGAATTATATTAATTGATTTGCGTATGTTGAACCAGCTTTGCCTCCCTGTGATGAATCCAGTTTGATCATAGTGTATAATTTTTTTGATGAGTTGTTGTAGACGGTTGGCCAGTATTTTGTTGAGAAGTTTTGCATCGATGTTCATCAAAGATATAGGTCTATAGTTCTCTTTCTTTGATGAATCTCTGTCTGGTTTGGGGATGAGGGTTATAGTGGTTTCATAGAATGAGTTTGGTAAGGAACCTTCATTTTCAATTTCGTTGAAGAGCTTGAGGAGTATTGGTGTGAGCTCTGCTTTGCAAATCAAAACAACTCTAAGATTACACCTCACTCCAGTTAGAATGGTCAGGATCAGGAAAACGAATGACAACAGATGCTGGAGGGGATGTGGCCAGAAGGGATCACTACTACACTGTTGGTGGGAGTGCAAACTCGATCAACCACTATGGAAAGCAGTGTGGCAGTTCCTCAAAGGCTAAACATAGAACTCCCCTATGACCCAGCAATTCCACTACTTGGCATTTACCCAACCATCCAGAAACAAGGACATACTAAATCCACTAGCACAACAATGTTCATTGCAGCACTATTCACCCTAGCAAAGATATGGAACCAGCCTAGATGTCCCTCAGTTGATGAGTGGATCAACAAGATGTGGTATTTGTACACAATGGAATTCTATGCTGCTGTCAGAAAGAATGACATCGCCCCATTTGTTAGGAAATGGAAAGACTTAGAAAAGATCATATTAAGTGAAGTAAGCCAGACTCAAAGGAACTTAGGCTCAATGGTTTCCCTCATTCGTCATAATCAGTAGAAACCTTGGGCTCTACTAGCAGAGATCTGCAATAGAGCAAAATCTTGATACATAAGGCCACATAATGTGAAGCTAATTGAAAGGACCTCCAGGATATGGAAACAAAAGCCATATAACGAATGATTGTTGTCCTTAATGTACTATGTTGTCTCTCATCTCCTTTGCTGTCCCTTGGTTATCTCATATTGGTATAGTATCTCACTTTGTTATCTGATATATTGAATTTATTTGTATTTGGATATTTGAAATTTGATAGGGAAGGGGGGAAAACCAAGACGGGTGAGGGGTGTGGGGGGGGGAGGGAAATGGGTACCAAGACATGTGAAAGGGTATCAATGTATGTGAATTAATGCACCTTCTATCTGGCAAATATCATGTAACCCTTTTAGTAATTACAATAAAAAAATAAAAAAAGAGAAAATGCAATGCAAACTCTAATTCTTTGCATCCTACAATTCACCTCAATACTCAAAATTTCACAGAGCCCTAATCTATTGCTTTCATGATATCCATTTGAAAATGAAGAGAAGATTCTGTATTCATAATTCTAGTCACTCATAGACTCTTATAATCATTCATTCTATTCTGTTCTCCAACTGTCCTATAACTCAGGCAATTTATTTGAAAGGTATATTGAGAAACCTAAACATGGTGTTGGTTTCAGCTGTGTATATAATCACTATCAGAAGAAATAAATGGAGGAAGCTAGTGAATAATGTATTGGTGATTAGCTCTTATTTCACTTATATAGGTGGGTGAAGTGCATATTTATCAATTGATTTGTATATACTAACTGATTTATGCATTTTTGCCATTCAAAAGTGATCCTAACAGTTTATTCTAAATTCACAGATATAATAAACTACAGAAAAATAAAATAGCAAATTCTAAATTAGCTACTTTTGTCTGTTAAACAAATTAAATCATCTAAACTAATACAGTTATATACAAAAGTTAAATGTAAACTTCCTGCAAATTAAAACGCACACACAGGCACAAGCACACAGACACACACACACACACACGCACACACACACACACACAATGTTACATGTATTTCTTTGCATAAAAAGGTAAGTATAAATGTATTCAATATTTCTGTGAGTGCTACCATGGACTCAACAATAATGTTTATATATATAAATGCTTACATATATATAGAATATATAATACATATGTTCTATGTGTAATATTATACATATAGTTTACATGTATATGATATATAAATGCATAACATATTTATTTATATATTTACATATATATGAACACAGATGTGCATATATGCAAATTATATCTCACAATACCATCTTATAATCTTAAATTTTATGTATATATGAATATTCTTGTAGAATAGCAGAACTATTCTATTGTAACTTAAAATATGGCATCCTAGTTACTCAGGAGGGGACAGGTTTCGAGAATCACAGTTTAAGGCCAGCTTGTCCAGTTTTCAAGATCCCATCTTGCAAAGCTGAGAGAAGCTAAGTGTAGAAACATGGATCATCCTAGTGATAGAGGAATGAAGAAGTTAAGTGTAGAAACATGAATCATCCTAGTTATACAGGAATGTGAACAAGAGAACTGCCCTGGCTGGACCAATCATAAATGTAAGACCCTATTAAAAAATTAACTAAAGCTAAACTAACTGGGGCAGGTTTTAGGTGGCAGAATGCCTGTCTAACTAGTACAGAACCCTAAGTTTAAACTCTAGTATACCCCTTCCCTGAAATTTCATACTTCAAAATTGTGCTTGTATGTGCAATAAACAAAAAAAAATTAATAAAGAAGAAAGCTCGTATAATTTTACTCTTTCGTGAAAGTAATACTATATCTACTCTCTCTATGTATATGTACATATATATGCACACATACATGTACATATATATATGTATGTATTTATATATATATATAAACTCCAAGAAATGGAAACAAGAGGGTTTTTTTCTTTATTGCAGTTCTTCTTTTCTGTACATTTTGTATTGTTTGTAAGTTTATCTGTCTTAGGAGGGTAAGCAGGGGGCACAGAATGTGTAGGTGAAATGATGAACAAACACAACAGTGATACTTACTAGACACTATGTTCAAAATGAACTATATAGTTTGTGAGTGGGGAAAGGAGAGAACAACTGGAGAGAGCAAAGGAACTGGTGAAACTGTTCATAAAATGTGAAGCCATTTATATCAACCCACAAGAATCAATTGTCTTCCTATGTACCAACAATGAAAAAAGTGATAATGAAAATCAGGAAAATACCTCCATTTTCTCCGTTTGTAATAGTCTAAAAAAAAAAACCCTAGGAATTAACTTAAAGATGTAAAGAGCTTCTAGGGTGAAAACTTTAACTCTGAAAAAAGAAATTGAAGCAGGCCTAAGGAAATGGAAAAACATCCCATGCTCTTGGTTGTGAAGATTAACATAGTAAAAATGGTAATTCTGCCCACAGCAATAGACAAATTCAATTCAATACCCATAAAAGCCCAACAGCTTTCTTTAAAGAAATAGAGAAATCAATCAAAAATTCATATGGAATAACAAAATACCCAGAATAGCAAAAACAATTTGATAAGGGAGCCAAAAATACCAATTGGAAGAAAGACTGTTCCACAAATGGTGCTGGCAGAATTGGCTATCTACATGCAGAAAACTGAAGTCAGATACCTATATATCACCTTGTACCAGAATCAACTCTAATTATATCAAAGATCTCAGTGTAAGGCCAGATACTCTAAAAACACTACAGAAATAGGTAGGGGAAACCTACACCTTCTGGGCATGGGTAAATCCTCATAAACAAAGATTCAGAATCACAACAAATCAAAAACAGGGTGGATGCATGTGATTATATCAAATGGAAGGCTTAGAAAAGGACAAAGCTAGCAAGGTAAGTAGAAATCCCCCAGGAGAAAATCTTCACTAACTAAACACCAGGCAAGGATACCATATCCAGAATATACTTAGAGCTAAAAAAGTAAGTCCCAAAACTAAACCTTCAAAAACACAACCCAATCAATAAATGGGCTAAAGACCTAAAGATAGACTTTTCAGAAGAAAAAGGAATGGCTAATAGACACATGAAGAAGTGTTCAACATCTCTGACCATCAAAGAGAATGTAAATCAAAACAACATTGAAATTCCATCTTATACCAGTTGGAATGGCCTTGATCAAGAAAACTAACAATAATAAATGCTGGCAGGTATGTGGCCAAAAGGGAACGCTGTTGCACTATTGGTGGGAATGTAAACTTGTCCAGTCACTCTGGAAAGCAATATAGAGCTCCCATTTGACCCAGCAATTCCACTCCTGGCATTTATCCAATGGACCACAAACTAGGCCACACTAGAGCCACCAGCATAACCATGTCCATTGCAGTATTGTTTACCTGTTCAAGATACGGAATCTGCTTAGATGAATGAATCAAGAATGAATGGATCAAGAAATGTGATATACATATAAAATGGAATTCAACTCATCCATCAGAAAGAATGATATTGTACCATTTGTAAAGAAATGGAAAAATTTGGAAAATACTATATTAAGCAAAATAATTCAGATCAAAAAAAACATAAGCTGCATGATTTCCTGCATTGGTGATAACTAAAATGTGCCTATAAGTCAACAAGTAAACTCAATGAGCAAAAAAATAAATAAATAAAACTGGGACATAATAAATTATATAGGACCAGAATCATTAACATATGGGGGCCAAAGGAGGCTAAGCATGAGTAGTGGGCCAAGGCTCAATACATATGGTCAGATGACAATACAAAGTAAATTCTGTGAAAAGAACCCCCCCCCCCCCCCCCCCCCCGCCAAAGGAAACAAGATACTCTTTAGTTGCTGCTGTTGCTGTTTTCATTCTTTTGTCCTTTGTACTGTTTGGTACCTTGTTTTGGGGATTGTGAGGAAAGGCACATAAAGGTTGGAACAAATACAGCAGTGATATTCCCCATATACTATGTAGAAAATGACCTGGATATCTTATGGGTGGAAAAAGCAGGAAAAGACTGAGAGAGAGTAACAGAAGGAGAAAATGGTTAAAAATTGTACTGACTGAATTTCTTATTTAGTTGTGAAAGAAATGTGAATAATGTATCATGTATCCTATAGCTGCAGGAGTATGAGACAGCTGCAGTTTCTGAAAGCTGATTTTCACAAACTTTGTGCAGCAGAAACTTCAAAGATGTTCCAGCTTGTTTTTCTGAAAAATAAATATTTTTTAAAATTCCACTTCCAAGCTAATGAGTGAACAGATACGAGAGAATGGAGGAGGATAATCTACTGTTCTCAAACATTATCTTTTCTCCAGACACTGCTATATGATGAAAGCTGAAGTTGGGACCAGAACTCTTGTGATGATATGGGTAAGATGCCTCTCAACAGAAAGTCTTTTCCATAACTTCTTGGGGTAAAAGCAAGTGCTGATGACCAAAGATTTCTTGCTTTACATTTTGAGGTCTATAAGAAATGTGCTCTCTTATATATATTTTTTCACTCAAGGACAGTACTCAAGTATGTAAGCCATAGCTTCAATTCCAGCTATAGTTTTTATTTAATATTTAAATATCTTAATTTTATGTGCTATCACTAAAAGCCTAGGCTATACCAACTATTGGAGATTTCAATTAAGCATCCGAGAATTCAGGCTAGTATTATACTACATCTATTGTTACATTAGAAACCACAGAGAGTGACCCACAAACATTCAAGTTGTCCTTGCATTCATACTTTCTCATGTCATCAGAGCTTTCCCCAACAATAAAACTCTGCAATGAAGTAAAACCCTATAAGTCTTTAATGGATTGTAAAAAAGTTATAAATGGTTATTTAATTGAATTTTTATATATTTTATTTTTATCTTAGAGATTTATTCTATGCACAGCATTTGAACTATTGTGCATGCATGATGTTCAGCTTTGTCAATGGTTATAAGTATTTCTTTCCATTAGGATGCTAATTGCTATAATAAAATAATGGGTTGTATAGTCTTCTCTAGTTTTAGCTTTCTGAATTTTCCAATATCTCTAGAAATAAAAGCCAAATGTACTTTTATCAGTTGTGGAATCTAAATAAGATCCCAGTTATCTCTTACTGGTCTTTCTCATAAAAAGAAATCATTTGACAGTTAACTTGAAGAGAATTATCTACAGTCCCAAGGAGATTTAGAATGTAAAAATTGCGTTAAATGGTTCTGTGTTTACTTAGTGTATATTAGATGTCAATGTGGTGTAATAGAGCACTCCTTCTACATGTGGAACACAGACTTTGTTCTGCGTATTAGGTTGAAGTGTTGGAAACAGAAACCAGCATCCTCACTGGGCTGCTTTTGCTCAATTGTGACATTACTTTAAGATTTGCCAAAGAAAAACGTTTAGAAATCATAGGGAAGTTGAGAATGCTTGTCTGGTTCCCAGCTATCCAAGTTAAATCTCAGGAAGTCTGTGAGACTTCATCTATAGCAAAACATTTTTCTGCACTTCCAGACAGACTGTGCTCCAAATAGGACAGAGAGACCCAATTATCTGCTTTATTCAAATGGCTATATTGGGGACTAGTTACAGCTTCAGAGTTGCCCTTTTGGCCTATGAGATTGCTTTGGGAGGCCTTTACCTTCATTTTGAGAAAGGGGATACAATTTGAATGGTAACCCAACTCTTACCCATTCCTTTATCAGTAACTTATTCATGGAAGAACTCCAATTTAGTACTTACAATGGTTTGAATTTTCCCAAACTCCTATGTGTTGAATACTTAGTCTGTGGCACGATTGAGGGATGATGGAACCACTGAGAAATGGTTAAGAAAGTATAATTAGTGGGAGGTCTTCTAGTCACATTATTTCCCTTGAAAAGAATACTGGAACCCCAATCTTGTCATCTGCCTTTCTTTCACTTCCAGCCAATTGGTAAATAGCCTTTCCAGGTCTGAACCTGTGATATCTATCAAATATTGAACAAATGCACAAAATATGATATATTAGTGCAATGCAATAGCATTTATTAAGAAAAGGAATGTACTAGAATATGGAAAATTACAAATGAACCTCAAGAACATTATGCTGAATGAAAGAAAACAGATCGAAAACATAGTATATGCATGTATGTACATGGAATACTAGAAAAGTTAGCTCTTCAAAAATGATTGCAGTTAGCTAAAGTCATCAAGAAGAGCAGGATCGAGGGTAAAATAGATCTAAGAGAACCCTTGGAGTGGCAAGAATGCTCTCCACACTGTGGCAGTGGTTGCACACCTGTACAAATATAATAAAATCACTAGCTGGTACAATTTTATGGCACATAAACTATTTCTTAATAAAGGTATTAAAATTTTGTAAAGTATGTGGAGAGCAATTTTCAAATAACATGGCTAATTTTCTTTTTTTTTAAAACCAGGATAGGCAAACACTGATGCCTATAAGTATACAGTGTTTATAACAGAGGATGAAGAATTACTCTTGCCTGTAACAATTTCTAAGGCAAGGGTTATCATTATGAACTAGCAGGTAGCAAGTAAACCTCTGGACCATTCAACACCAACTTAATGCAAGAAACATTTTCTATACTCTGAGTTATCTAAATTCATACAGTATGTCCAACAATTTAAAACATTAATGATGGAGTTTTTTCCTTCTTAGTATCCTGGATCAAGGATTATTTTCATCTGTGAAAACCTATTGAATGGGCTAAGTACAAATTACCTACTCATAAATTGTTAAAGAAATTTGAATGATAACTGGAAAGAACCAAGCAATAAAAGTCATCCTAATTTCAAAAATCAAATAAACTCCAAGATGAAGCTAAGTGAAAAATAATTCCTTTTCATCCTCATGCCATACGATCATGCCTCTCTTCTCCTCTCTTCTTTTCTTCTCTTCTCTCTTCTCCTCTCCTTTTCTAATCTTTTTCTCTCACCTCAATCCAGAAGAATTATTGAAGACAATGTGAAAAAGGAAAGGAAGAAGAAAGAGAGAGAGAGAGGAATGTTTTAAATAATATTTAACAATCGGTTCAACAATAAGAAATGAAACTTCTCTTTTAAAATCTTTCATGACAACTATTCTGACATGCTGCTTCATTTAGCTGTCTTAATTCAGTAAAACAAACTAGATTCATTTTCAGATGTCAGGCCCTTATATTGTTATACCCGTTGTCAAATGACCCTTCCACTCTTTTTCATTTGGTTTCAACTAGCCAAGGTTTATTGAAATTCGGTTCAATTCAGTGTTCATAGAGATTAAAAGACATCATTGGAGGGGAGAAGGCACCATATGTTACTCTGTTTAATGTACAACATGCTCTACTTAAGAAAAGTACACCAGTGCCAAGAAAGCTTTTGTCAGAAGAGAATCTATGGGAGAGAATTGCCTGGTTCTTTTATGAAAATATTTGTCTTTTCAGATACCACTGGAAGGGAATGACGGGGTGGGAGATTAAGTGGAGGGATCCTGAATCCTGAAGACCATGGCTAAAGAATATTCCAGCAGGGAGTGTTCTCATGGAAAAGCTGTGTTCTTGCTGACAAGTGACTTAAAAATATAGGTTTTGCTACATGCTCAGGAGAAAGAGCGTTGTTTCAGTGGGAATGTCTGCAAGTTGGGAAAGAGACAAAAAATAAAAAAGTCTATGGGGCTTCAATGTGAGCAGACTTACTGTGGTCTTAGGCATGAGAAACTGGATGATCTAGTTATACGATGACTGTACTGTTTGAGAAGTTGTACTGAAGCAGAGTGATGAATGCCCTAGAAGAAGGCATTTTGATCTTAATTGTCATGTTCATTGAAAACTTACCTCTTAATTGAGAAAAGGAGCCTGTTGAAATTACTATGAAATGTATGCCTGTGGTTAGAAATATGCATGCCTGCAATAAACTTCTAAACTGTTGCTCAACTCTCAAATGGTCAAGTAATGGCTTGACCTGCTTTTTGAGTTCTTTTAAATTCCTGTGTTGGGCTGTCCTTAATCTCCCATATACTTACCAAATACAGAAGAAACTTAAGCTTTTCATGTTTTCTATGACATATTTCTGCCTCCCTTTCAAATTTTACTAAATCAAATTCAGTGATTTTTTTTACTGTCTTAACATACCAGCAGTTATATTAAGTATACATTGAAAAAATGTGACTTCCTGTAATCCTACCTACTCAGGAGGCTGAGATCTGAGGATTGAGGTTCAAAGCCAGACTGGGCACTAAAGTGTTTGAGACTCTTTTCTCCAATTAACTATTTGGAAACCAGAAGTGACACTATGGCTCAAAGGGTAAGGCTACAGCCTTGAGCTGAAGAGCTTAGAGACAGTCTCAGGCCCAGAGTTCAAGCTCTATGAATGACAAAAAGGCAAAAAAACTTGACCTGGAATATGAGATAACCAAGGGACAGCAAAAGAGATGAGAGATAACATAGTACCTTAAGAACAACAATCATTCATTATATGGCTTTTGTTTCAATATCCTGGAGGTCTTTTCAATTAGCTTCATACTATATGGCCTTATGTATCAAGGTTTTGCTCTATTGCAGATCTCTGCTAGTAGAGCCCAAGGTTTCTACTGATTATGACAAATGAGGGGAATCATTGAGCCTAATTTCCTTTGAGTCTGGCTTACTTCACTTAATGATTTTTTCTAAGACTTTTCCATTTCCTAACAAATGGGGCGATGTCGTTTTTTCTGACAGCAGCGTAGAATTCCATTGTGTACAAATACCACAACTTGTTGATCCACTCATCAACTGACATCTAGGGACATCTAGGTTGGTTCCATATTTTTGCTATGGTGAATAATGTTGCAATGAACATTATTGTGGTAGTGGATTTAGTATGCCCTAGTTTCTGGATGGTTGGGTAAACGCCAAGTAGTGGAATTGCTGGGTCATAGGGGAGTTCTATGTTTAGCCTTTTGAGGAACTGCCATATTGCTTTCCATAGTGGTTGAACGAGTTTGGACTCCCACCAACTGTGTAGTAGGGATCCCTCCTGGCCACATCCCCTCCAGCATCTGTTGTTATTAGTTTTCCTGATCCTAGCCATTCTAACTGGAGTGAGGTGGAATCTTAGAGTTGTTTTGATTTGCATTTCTTTTATGACCAGAGATGTTGAGCATTTCTTCATGTGTCTATAGGCCATTTTTGTTTCTTCTTCAGAGAAGACTCTCTTTAAGTCTTTGGCCCATTTTTTAATGGGATGGTTGTTACTTTGGGGATTAGTTTTGGAGTGATTCAATTTTTTGAGCTGTTGATATATTTTAAATATGAGGCCTTTGTCTGTTGTTGGGTTGGTGAAGATCTTCTCCCACTCTGTAGGATTCCTAATTAATTTACTAGCTATGTCCTTTGCCATACAAAAGCTCTGCAGTTTAATGCAGTCCCACTTATCCAGCCTTTCTCTTATTTATTAACATAGTATTAGAATTCCTAGCCAGTGCAATAAGGCAAGAAGCAAGCATAAAGGGGATCCAAATAGGGAAAGAGGAAGTAAAACTATCCCTCTTTGCAGAGGACATGATTCTGCATTTAAAGAATCCTATAACTCTACTCCCAAGCTCCTTGAGCAGATTCAAAACTTTGGAAGGGTAGCAGGCTATAAAATTAACCCTCAAAAATCAACTGCCTTCCTCTATGCCGACAGTGAGAGGAACTTGGCAATAATCAGGAAAGCAACTCCTTTCACAATAGCCTCAAAGAAAACAAAGTACCTAGGAATTAGCTTATCTAAGAATGTAAAGGACCTTTTTTATGAAAACTTAAAAACACTAAAAAAGGAAATTAAAGCAGAACTAAGGAAATGGAAAAACCTCCCATGCTCCTGGATTGGAAGAATCAACATTGTGAAAATGACAATCTTGCCAAGGGCTATCTACAAACTCAACGCAATACCCATCAACATCCATGGCATTCTTTAAAGAAATAGAAGAGGCAATCCAAAATTTCATATGGAATAATAAAATAATAATAATAATAGCAAAAACACTTCTTAGCAGAAAAAACAGCGCAGGAGGAATTTCAATTCCAAACTTTAGACTCTATTGCAGAGGTATAATTATCAAAACAGCTTGGTACTGGCACAAGAACAGGCCTGAAGACCAATGGAATAGAACTGAGGACCCAGATATTAAACCACAGACCTATAGGCACCTAATCTTTGACAAGGGAGCCAAAAAAATAGACTGGAAGAAAGACAGCCTCTTCAACAAGTTGTGGTGGCAGAACTGGTTAAGCACCTGCAGAAAACTAAAGTTGGATCCTTCTTTGTCACCCTGCAGTAGAATTAACTCCAAATGGATCAAAGACCTGGAGGTAAAAAGTGACACACTGAAAACTTTACAAGAAGGAATAGGAGATACACTAGGCCTCCTTGGCACAGGTCGAAACTTTCTTAATAGAATCTTAATGATCTTAAATCTAAGAAAAGTCAGTTTGCAAATGCTAAAGGTAGAAATAGCATTTAAAAATCTGGATTTTATTCTTACTGATTTGTGATATATTTTGCCCAGTGTTAGACATTTGTTTAAGAATCATGGGAAGTAGATTTTGTAATTTTGCCAGCAATGTTTTCATACACATAAATTGAAAGACTTGGGATGACAGGAGAGTGTGTGTCTTAGAAGAGTATGAAGGTTCACAGTATCTGCTTTCTCTAGCGTATACTGAGTGGTTCTACAATATATTTTGCAATGTATCATGCTTGTCCTCTCAGAAGATACTATCTTGCTGACCTGTTCAAACTCAGGTATTCACAAAAGTTACTACAAATGTAACCCAGGCAGATGATATAAACAAACATTTGGAAATAGAATGAAAGGAAGAGAGCAATAGGTGTTAGAATTAAAAGGAGAACATTTTATGTAGATGTTGTATTAGTCAGAATAAATTAGTTTCTGCTGCAGTAAGTAGAAAAAATTTAATGGATTGATAAAACGTAAGTTTGTTTCTTACCTATATAATATAACTCAGCTGCAGGTTCGCCAATCTTGATTACTTGGTGAAACAGGATAACAGAACTTTCATGCTTACATAATCATCAATTGGAAGTATGCTGTGGCAAGACTCAACCTTGTTCTTAGAACTTCTGCGTCATCTCATTGACGTAAATAATTGACTTGGCCATGCCTAAGTTCAAAGTGTATGAGGTCCTATTGTTATGCTTGGTGTATAAGCAGAACCCAAAATAGTTCCCCTAAAGATAGAGCCACTAACAACTTGAACAGTACTCCATATTTCAGTATACGGTTTACAATTAGCTCCTTGAGAACTAATCTTAGAGAGATAATCAGTTTCATTCTTAGTCATGTTTATTAGAAAAAGAAGACCTGTTCTGGGCTTCAAAGTTGTACATTATATACTATTTTCATTTCATCTTGTCATTAGCAATATCTAAAGGGAAAGAAGTGATTCTCAAAGAGATTGGTTTGCCTTAAGGAATACTTTCAAGATATTCCATGATTCAAATCTCATGGCAGTAGGCACAAAGAGGTCACAATATTTCACCTTACACAGATAACTCTTATGAAATATAAATTAGTTGTGGCCAAGAATTGGTCCTTGAAACCTAACTAAAGTATAACGCACTTGACATCTATACTCTAGTAGCTGGACTTTCTTTATTAAATATTACATTTTTGTCTTATCGTGAGCCATAGGAACTGAGGCTCCAGAGTTATGTTCATTCCTTGAGTTTAAAACATGATTGCAAGAGGCAAAGTTGCAGCTGGGCACTGGTGGCTCACACCTGTAATCTTAGTTATGGAGGAGCCTTAGAACTGAGGATCATGGGTTAAAGTCAACAAGACAGGAAAATCTGTGAGATTCTGATCCCCACCAAACCACCAAGAAGTCAGAAATATTAAGCTCAAGTCAGTACCTGCTGTAAGAAAAAAAAAGCTAAAAAACTAAAGCAAAACACCCAACACTAGGCCCTGAATTCAAGCATCTAATACTGGTATAAAAATGGGGAAAAAAAAGGCAAGGAGATAACGGAATAGATATTGAACATTAATTAAAGTAACCATAATGTTCTCTGCAAATGTTCTAATACACAAAATGAAAGATGATTGTATACAAGTGTTTACAAACAATAGTCTTTCATATATAATATGGGTGTAAAAAGTATAATAGGTTCTCAAGAGAAATTTGACCATAAACAAGGGGAAAATGAATAAGTGACCATTTTCTTTTATTTTTAAAGCATTTTCTTTACTGGGACATATCTGGTATTTGAACAGCTGAGATTATCTCTGAAGGCACAGACCAAGATTTGTTATAGCAGTAACCTGTCAATATTATTAGCAAAGCAAAATTATAACACATTCTCTTGCTAATACATTGAAAAGAAATTTGGAGCCAATTTTTCTATTTTTTTCCATCAAGTTAGGAAAACACTCCTATTTGCCACTGCTAATTGTGTGTAAGAGTTAGCTAAAACCTACAAAATTTACATACAATAATCCATGCTTACATATATTTGTTCATGGCTGCTGCTCTCTCAAGCCATGCCTCTAGCCCAGTTAATAAAAGATGGCATCCTATAGATTCACTGACTGGATTCAAATCTTGACTCTCCAGATCTCAATTTCCTGAGTAACTAGGATGACAGGATGATCCAGTGGTGACCAGTATAAGTCATTTTGTGTTGTTTTGGCTTTAACCTTAGATCTAGCAAAAAATGAATAGGATTTTTACTTATATAAGGGAATCCAATGCGTTTATAGTAGATTTAAGACAACACTCATAAAGCCAAACATACTGAAATGGAAACTGATCCCCTACTGCCCAAAAAACAATATGAGAGCTCTTCCTGTCAAAGTCTTCCCAAGAGGGAGGCAGTGTTTGACAGAAAGAGATCCCATGTTGTATGGAAATGTCCAAGATGCTCTCTAGAGAAGAAGAAAAATCTCCAGTGAGAAGTGAATATTGACTCACATGAGCCTCAACCTGGAAGGGAACAAGAAATTTTCCTTGCTCTTCTCCCAGAAGAATTCATGAACCACAGCGGAGGAGGAACCCTCTTATAAGGTTGTAGAAATTGTGGAAATAAAACATACGGTTTTCAAAGTTAGGTTGAATTTGCTTATATGAATTATTGAAATGAATGAAAAGTGCTTTGATTTGTGGTAGGAATTATGTTTTAAAAATGACAAGTTCTTGACCGCTCCCAGCTCCCACTTTCCAATAGAAAATTCCCACCTAAAAATAGCTGAAATCTGAGAGAACAGAATCAGTTTCAGAGTGTTTGTGTATCTGTTCAACTTATCTTTATGTGTTTCCCTATAATCCTTCAGTGTCTAGACATATTTACTTCAGTCAATTAGAATAGGAGTTGACTTCTATTTGTGAAACATGTGAAGTGATGTGAATTGGAAGAAAAATGTGTTCCCAATTAAAATTTCATTCATGAAATTCTATACAACATGTTCATGGCATAAATAGCTGCTTGTTTTAATTTTCTCAAGTTAACCTAAATTAAAACGAATCCCAGTAAAACCGAGGCTGTAAAATATTTTATCATGAACTTTATGTGGATGGTGGATGCAGTAAAAAATGGAGTAAATGGTGCATCGGATTCTGACTCCAAATATTTCTCCAGCAGCATCTGTTCCCCAGATATTTATGAAAGTTCTGCACCAATGCTGTACACAATCTAACCAAAGAGGAAGTACTTTGATGCTCTTATGCCTGATCCTTGTAATCCCAGTTGTCTTTCTCTGCCTTTGTATACTTCTAGTAAACATGGTAACCTCTCCTTTTTTTCCTTTGGTTTACTTCTTGCATTTTTCCAGAGCATCTGAGATATATTGAATATTTTTTTTCCAAAGTCAGCCAAAACATTTACTTTAGAAGTCATATTGTGACTGTTTTACTTTTGACTTGGGCAAGAGTGTATTTACTGTTGGAAAGTGATGATTAGTAATAATGGCTGATTGGTCCATAGAGGAACAAGGACTAAGTGCAGAAGGCTATAGCTCCAGGAAACACATTATATTCATTTGCAAGCTAATATCACATTAAACTGTCATCCCTCTAATCACAGTCATTTGTTTCTGAAGGTGGGAACAACTCCTGATATGAACCTGTTGTGGGAGGCATGAAGCTATTATAATCAGCATTTAAACAGCATTGATAATTGCCATCTCTTCCTACAAAAATGGTCATATTTCTCTGAGAGCCATTTCTGTGGTCTGAATTAGCTGAAAATGCAAAAGGTGAGTAAGAAAGATTTTCAAAGCACATTAGGAAGAGGCTGGCCTAATTATTCTGTTGCAGAATTATGTTGTTATGCTTTCTTAGTTATGAAATGAATTATGTTTTCTAGTTATCAATATATTTTTAAATGACTTGTGTTGCAAAGAATGTGACTAATGTTATTATGTTCTTACAACCAGGATTCAAATATAGCTATAGAAGGCTTACAGGAGAAAGAGAATTGCTGAGACATGCAGATAATAATAATGATGCACATGCAGAAAAAAATGTAGGCCATAGTCACCTTTTTTTAATATAATAAACTTCTGTCAGTGTGTTCATGAGTATATTTCAATATCTATTTTTATACAGTATGCAAGTACTTATTTATGCTAAATAATTATCTAAGGACATCAAGTTCAAAGGATTCTGCAGATGTTTCCAAAAATAATATCCTCCCTAAAGATCAAGGCCATACTAATGTGCAATCATTAACTATTTCTGAGGCACTGATATATCTGGGGATGGTTTTTACAAGAATTCTGCCTGATTTAGAATATAATAGTTCATTGTATTCATAAACTACTTTGTTAAATAGCGACTCCTTTGAACAACTTAAAGACAATAAAAGTATATCTTAAAAGTAGAAGATTCATATCAATTAATACCAGAAATCAATGAAATAGAAAAAAATTAAAGCATATGACAGTTTATGCTCCCATATGATTCTTGGCTAGTTCTTTTCTGAAGTGAGCTGCTTGATTTGATCTTATAGCACTGCTTTTCCAAGGATCCCCTTTGACCAGTGACATCATCATTATCTAATAACATGTTAGGAACACAAATACCCTGGCCCATCTTACATCAACTAAATACTTCTCAGGCTCAGACTCTTCTGACATTTGTACTACAACAAAGCCTCTAGATGAGTTTAACAAATGTTCAAATTTGAGAGTCAATTTAGCAAAGCACCTCTTTCCATGCAGAGAAGAAAAGAAGTTAAAATTGGCAGCCAATATATGTGTTCGGTATGGAAATAATCAGGGAACACTGTGTTTTTGTGAGTATAGAGTCAACTTTCCAAAGCTACCTCTTCACATGGCTGAGACCTGCTGTTCTTTCTCTTTCCCTGTTGAAGATTTCCTATGTTAAAAATTAACTTTAGCCTTAAGGAATCAAAGTCTGGATTTGATCTATTTCTGAGATTTTATCTCCTGGTTCATCTTGAAAGCAAAACTTGAGACTCAGTCCCTTTTCAGAGTCTTCCTGCTGTACTTCCAGATTGTCTGTTTGTCTGTTCTATTGTATTATTGGAGAAGCATTTCTGGACACAGTTTGCAAGATGAGCAAGGCTGTAGGAGTAAGAAGAAAAAGAAGTCTACGAATTTGATTTATCCCTCTGTCCTGCATGATTATAGTAAATGGTTCCCAACTGACTTTTAAAAAAACCTGATTTGTGATGCTATGGTGTAACTGTTGCTTCCATACCTGAACTCAAGTTGCCAAAATAATAACAGCAAACACATTTTGAATTCGATGGAGTTGAATTGTTCGTAAGTG
The DNA here is from genome assembly GCF_031878675.1 of Megascapheus bottae. NCBI lineage: Eukaryota > Metazoa > Chordata > Mammalia > Rodentia > Geomyidae > Megascapheus > Megascapheus bottae. The sequence continues at coordinate 18,251,252 of NC_143517.1, forward strand.
GTCTTTCAGGTCTGTAGGAGCTAGTTTGAGGGAACCATTGACTCTGTTCTAATCCCTGATATAGAGTTGGTGTTCAATAAACACAATTCTAATCAACAAATGAAAACAACTGTGTACAGTTGGCTCACCCTGTAATCTTAGCTATTCAAGGGTGGAAAATCCACAAGACTCCATATCTAAAATAAATAACAAAATAATGGACTGGAAACAGGCTCAAGTGGTTGAGCACCAACCATGAAATAAGAAATCTGACAGAGAGCATGAGGCCTTGAGTTCAAATGTCAGTAAAAGGAAAAAAATTACATATTTATATAGTCATGTATTTATATTTATTATAAATATGTAAAAATAAAAATGTGTACATATAAAACATGTAAGTAAATATATGTTATAAATTTATATACAAATATATAAATAAATATATACATATATGCACATACACACACACACTCAAATGAAATTGAAAAAACAGATGAATGAAGATGTATAGTAGAGTGGGGAGTTTCCACCAGCACTGAGAAGCGGGTAGAGTGTGTGTGCCCTGAGTGAGGAAACACGGCATCCATCTCTACAAGTTGCACATTTGAGTTTACATTTTTATCCAATCTTGAAGAATAAACAAAGGACATCAAATTGCATAAACACTGTTCACATAATCAAAAGCAGATACATTCTTGTAAATAGGTATAATGCAGTTATTCTAACTCATCCCCAAATACTTCATTGCATATTAAATGAAGAGCAGTATAGCATTTCAAAGCAGAAATGTTCTATATTTTAACATGTTGAACTCTTTGAACTTGTCATTGAAGTGAATAATCAAATTGGGAAGACTGGTATTTGTAGACATGACTCATGTCGGTTGTATTTTTAAATTTTTTTTCCTTCCTTTATAGCTCTTACTGAAATCATACAACCTGCTATGAAGCTCGCTATTTAAGAAAGCCCTTGTTCATTCATTCAAAATTAGCAATTGCCTTTGCACAGAGAAGTTAGACCTAAATTTCTTTGTAATTATTTTAAGGAAATGTTAAATCTTCCTGAAAGATCTTTCTCGTGAATCAGAATGACAAATATTTATCTGTTAAAAGCTGTAAGCTTAAATACCTTTTCCCTAATGCAATCTTACTGGGGGGAAAAAATGAAACAAAACTTCTTTTTCACTTCATTTTTTCCCCACTGTGTAGTGCTGGGCTAGCTAGGGGCATGGCAAACATGTATTTTGGCTTCAATGCTTTTGTTAACTTTCCTACAATTAGATAATAGAAATCACCACTATTCCTCATTTCTCTGCTCCATTTCTTATTTTATTTTAATGCTCCCTGTAGGTGTTCATGTTCATTGCTATTTTCTTTCAACAATTCCTGTAAGTTATCCTTTCTTTGTGGGTAAGTAAGAGTTTGCAAAACTTTACACCCTTATTCTTCAATTAAATACCGACATGGAATAGTAGCTTGGCGCATGCTAATCAGCAGGACCTCCCTGTGGGAATGTGTGCTGGAAGACTGATTCTCATTGAAGGCAGACAGCCCTGTTGACACTGGCTGTCAAAAAGGCTTCAGGTCTTTGAAAGGAAATCTTAATCTTCTTTATTCATGTGTGAACAGGTCCAGGCCCCCATCCTGGGACTCATACGCATTGACTGTTTAAACTACAGGTTGCTAGGCTTTAGGGTAGAGTCTGTTTGCCTGTGTCTTGTCTCCCCCCAAATGGATGAGGACTGAAAATTAAAATCTGTCTGACACAGACCACGGCTTTTCTGTCTCTGTTTGAAGAGACATGGCAACCTGGGGTGAAATGAAAAGGAATTTTATTGAGCGCAAAACCACTCAATGTTTAAATGTTGGGTGCAGGAACTGAATGGTGAGTTGGGGCCATGGGCGGATTGTTTATAGACAGTGGGATGGCTGTCAATCAAGGCACAAAGGCAAAAATTTGTGTAGGGAGAAAAAAAGGGCTTTTCTACTGGCTGAACTCCTGTTTCCTGTTAACATGCTCGACTCCACAAATAAAAGGGTTTTTTACTTAAAGTTTGAAAGTTGCAAAAAATTTCAGAATAACAGAGATGGCTTACTAATCTGGATGGCATGGTATAAAGCCAAGCTATACTGAGAAGTCACACGATATAGTTCCTCTGTCTCATTTGAAATTTTTCCTCTTAGTTATAATTCCTTTTTCCATCATTTTCATAGATGATGAACAGAAGAAACAATGATTTAATCACTAACCAGGAAATATAAAAGTATTTAGGACAATAGGTAGAGAAGCATTTTTTTTTAACCCAAGACGAAAAAGAGCTTGTGTATATATTGGAAATTGCTTCTGAAATGTCATTTTCTCTAGAAATATGAAATTTTCTCAAGTTGTTCTTTGAACTGGTCATCTGTGAAACATTTGTCACTCGTACTGTTTGACTACATAAAACAGAAAAAAATTAGTCACAAAAAGAAGATTTCTCATAATAAATTTTAACTGTACTCCCAAATCTACCTTAGAACACGGAAGTAGTATATATTAATATTACATAGACATATATCATCAAATATATGTGTGTATAACAGATAATCACATAGATTTCTTCATTTAATATTAAAAAATAACCAACTTTTGAAATGTTATCATTAGCATTAGATTTCAATTTAGATTTTATGTTCATTTCTTTGACTTCTATGTATCTCCACAAAGCTTTTCTACATATTTCACTCACCCACAGGAGATGTACATTTATTGGGGCTTCACTAGCAGGCTGATAAATCTGTTCTGTTGCTATACTTGACTTCAACCTAGCTCCCTATTGGATTCCCACCACGATCTGTTGAAAGACCATTCCGAGTTTTGGATTTACTCCTTCACCAGAAAAGGAACAGAACAAAAGGAAAGTAGGTCTTTGAAAATATGATCTGGTTGCTTGGTTTTGAGCTAAGTTTTTTGTAGTTATTATTCCCTATTAACTCTGAACAATCTGAGAAATACTCATGGGATTTGGCAAACAAGAGTTATATCCAAAATACATAAAGAGCCTTGAAAAGTTAAGCAGCAAGAGAATATATAATCTAAATAATCCAGTTATCTATCTACAAACACACACGTGTGCATGCACACACACACACACACACACACACCACAGAGTATTAGTCATAAAGTAAAAGGAAATTAGATCATTTGGGAGAAAATGGATGGAACTGGAGATCATCATGTTGCATGAGATAAACTAAGTTAAAAAATGTCAGATATCTCATTTTTATCCATTTGTAAAATCTAGACCTAAAATGGTGATCATGATCACGATGATCATGATGATGCTAATGGAAGATTAGCAAAATAGGTAGGCATAAAGGAGGATGCTGAAATTTAAAGAGGATGGAAGTATGACATATATATATATATAGAGAGAGATTCATATAAATTCATATAAATATAAATATGACCATAGCATAATGGAACCCACCAAATGTCTGAAATGGGGGAAAAGAAAGAAGTATAGAAATGTAATAGAGGAGATAAATTTGCTCAAAGTACATTATTATCATAATGAAACCCCTTATACTGTCAATATGTGATAATTAAGAATTAAATTAAAAATACTTTTGACAAATCTACATTTGATACCACTTCTTTTGGCAAAATTTTCAACCCGAGCTCATATTTTAATAGATTAAAATGTTTGTGAGTTCTACCTCTTTCTGGCCTTGAGTAGTTTACCCAAGGGGGAAAATAAGAGATCCTTGATATCTAGGAAAATTTTAAGAGGAGAAGCTGGTCATGGAGAGGAGGTGGGAGGCAGGAACTTTGGTTGACTTGGGTAGCTATTAGTATCACTAAAATATTTAAAGGCATTTATCTAATTTGTTTATTTTTCACTCGTGAAGGAAAATAACAGCACGAGAGCTGGAGTGGTGGGCCTCATGTGTCACATCTTCCATTTGGAGAACATTCTTATTCTCTGTCTATCACCTTTGACTGGCAAATTCTCTCTCTTGGATCAAACTGAAGTCACTCCTCTGAGTCTTGTCTCAACTAGACTTAGAAGGCCTCTAGTTCCAAGTTTTAACAAGAATTCTCCTATGTCTGATTAGAAAGAATCTCCTATCCTTGATAGTTGATTGCCCTTCCTATTTGATCAAATTTCTCATTTCCCAGAGCCCCTTGATTTTTTTGTTTGTTGTTTTTGTGTTGGTCCCAAAGCTTGAACTCAGGACCTGGGTACCATCTGTAAGCTATTTATTGTGCCCAAAGGCAAGTGATATATCACTGATACCAAAGCTTCACTTCTGGCTTTTTTGGTAGTTAACTGGAGGTAAGAGTCTCACAGACCTTACCACTTGGACTGGCTTTGCATTAGATCTCAGCCTCCTGAGCAGTGTAGAATTACAGGCATGAGCCACTAGCACCCGGTTTTCTCCAGTGTTTTCAACCACTCTCTCTTGCCTAAAAAAAGCTCAGTTCTGCAGAAATTCCCTGTTTTTGGTGTCTCCTCTTTGAAATATTTTTACCCACTGACTCCCATTGTGTTTACCAATTCTCATTTGCCCTTTATATCTTTGTAACTGAGCCCTCATTGCAATGGCTCTGGAAGGAAAACTGATATTTTTTAATACCACCAACTCAAGCATCTCTGTCAGCTCCCTGGTGGAGGAGACAAGAGCACTACCATGTCTGTCATAATGCACAGAATTGTTGGCTTCACTTCACTGATCACAGAGCTTGTGAGGGAAGGTCAGTTTCTATGAATAGTCTCCATGCTGATCATGCACTACAGATTCTGCTAGAACTGGACTCCTAAGAAACCGAGAGATCCTTGAACATTTCCATAGTCCCTTCACACTTTGAGGGGAAGGAAAGAAAATTTAATGGCCCACCTATACATACATACCTTCTTAGGAACTAGAAGCAACAAAGTTACCATGTCTTCACGTTGGCATTTTAGATTATTACCTTTAGCCATTTAAAGTTACTAAATCACTTTGAGCTTCAAGAAGGGCAAAAAAAAAATCATGAATGTAAGCAATGTTCATACAGTAATAATAATGTGGACTCCCTGGAGATTACAAGGAAATAGTTCAAATTCCAGAAAACAAAAAGGTTCTTGAGACATAGATTTCTCTGTGGAACGGGATTGTGGGGGGAGGGAGGGAAGGGTGAGAAGAGAGTGCTGTTTAGCCAAATGGCTGCTTCTTAGTTTCCTTGTTTCAACTCTTCTCGATATCCTCCAGGTGTGTCAGCTGTTAACATTCATTTCTCCCTTCAAATCATAATTTACTGTGTTTACAAGCGTCTGAGAGGTAATTGTTGTCTTGGACAGCAGAAACACTGGCCTATTTTCCAAAATTATTTTAAATCTTTTTTATTTTCAATTTGTATTATTGTTTTTCCTATTTCTGGGCCAATCTCATCTTTTTCCACCCTCAAGGAAATAGAAATGTTTTTCTTTCTTTCCTAACTCTCAAGGACATGAAAAAGAATGTTTGCTGCTGTTGTTTTTTTTCTTTCTTTACCCTCAAAGACATGGAAATGTTTTTGAATAATGTGAGAATTGTAATTTCCTGAGCTTCTTATTAGCCTGTGGTTCTAAATCAACTTTAAAAATATTGACCCAGACTGTGAAATTGCCTATCAATGCAAAAGTTTTACAAAGATTATTTTCCCTTTCTTAGATGTTCCAATGACCTCCTGATAAGTTACACTGAGAGAGGAAAAGAAAATCAAAATATTAGGTTTTCCACATTTTAAATACAGTGGGTTTTTTGGGGGGGGGCAGTCCTGGGGCTTGAACTCAAGGCCTGAGCACTGTCCTTGGACTTTTCTCAAGGCTAGAGATCTACCACTTGAGCCACAGAACCACTTCCAGCTTTTCCTATATATGTGGTACCAAGGAATCAAAACTGGGTCTTCATGCATGTCAGGCAAGCCCTCTACCACTAGGCCAAACTCCTGGCCCCACTGTGTTATTCTTAAGAGTCAAAGTTTGATAAACTTGTACCCAAAAGAACAAGCTCTATGAATAGGCATTTGTTGGAAAACCATTTTGACTCCTTGTATACTCTCTTTCATTGAGAACTTCTTTTGTTAATGTTCGTATACTTCTTATTTACCCATTCATTCATTCATTCATTCATTTTTGTTATCCCTAAATGGTTGTGCAAAAAGTTTTCAATTTAACATGGCAGTTTGTGAGTATAATGCATCTCAATAAGTACCCTTTTGATCATTCTTTCCCATCTCTCTACCATCATTCATTCAGATGGGATGACAGGCAAGGAGTATTTCTTCTTTGGCCCACCATTGCCTCAATTGATTTTATTGATCATTTACTTAGGTTTTGTGACTCCTGGTATCTGTTTCTTGTCAAGACATCTATGAATGTTCCCAGCATGGTAGGGCTATTTCAGCTTTTACTGTCTATACAATCACTAGAGAATGTCCTCAATTTTTAATTTCATCCATGTATAATTCAATAAAATGCAGATTTTCACAGGTCCTAATATTATCAGAGTTTTCCTGATTTGTAAGATAATAATATCACTTCTCACTAGATTCACATTTCTAGTTTGCCTGAAGAGAACTTTCTGCTGAACACTGAAATGAAGACAAACATTCCTACTCTGTGTTGCATGGAACAAGAAATAATACATAAGTGATCTAAATAAAGCCTAACAACTCAAGACAGAACTCTCCCATAGATAAAAGTTTAAGATAGCTCTTTGGCATTTTGGTGTCCCTTTTCACTTAATAGTTTTCCATTTAATTATCAAAGTGATGAAGATATGTCAACTTACTATGGTCATTTTCATCTTTCATTCAATGTAATGACCCTCTCTCCTCTAGCTTGGGGTTACATTAAACTTTTAAGCCCCGGGTGAAGATCGGCTATGCCAGTGATGGTGGCTGGTATTTTCATTCTTCCTGGATGAAGTTACTAATGATTCTACGACTGCTGCTGCTAAAGGTTGGGAGTAAATGCAGGCATTCGTTCATTCGAGGACACTGATTCTTACTGTATTAGCATACTGGCTGTTGAAATGAGAAAGTGAATCCAGTTCTCTTAGCTCATCAATGATTCCTCAAGCCAACCATGATCACAGTCCTTTAATGTCTAGACTTGTATACATTTATGCTCATCAAACCGAAGGGGTCAGCCTAGAATTTTAGGTGTTTATAAACTTCCAGGAAATTTTAACCTGTAGTCACATTTGTAATCTATGATTGTTAAATATAGATATCTAAATATTTTTCCTTCCCATTTTCCATATTCTACCCAGCACCTCACTATGCCAAATCTCATTTACACATATGACCTGATTGTTTCTCAGTTTTGTACAACTCTTTTTTTTCATTACCCAGGAGAACAGCAAGCTTCTCATTCTAAAATATCTATACTCAGGTTGATAGCAAGCCCCCTGATCTGTTTTGGTTCTCCTTCTCAGAACAAATGCTTAGTTCCTTTTAGATGACTTGCCTACACCTCTCACAATGTACATTTCATTGTTACCTTAACTTAATAATTTTGAAGTCGGAGGCCTGGCTTCAGTAACAGCATCCACTAAACAAGACATTCACATCACGGGGTGCTCTGGAAACAACTTTGTATTATATACAGATAAGATTGCCTTCCTATTGGCTTCCATGGAATAAAGGAGGCGAGGGAAGTTATCATTCATTGTAACTGATTGCAGTTAGATCCACTCCATACTTTGCAAGAAGTTGTAGCTTTATCTTTTGCCAAATAAACATGAATACCAGGTGGCTCATTTAATTCGGATATCCTTACAGATAATCTTCGTATTTAATGAAAGTTATTAAGATTAATTAACTAGAAATACCAAGGGAACTTCTTATGGTATAATGACCTTTCTCAAAATGCCAAGTGAGATAGACCTTGAGTCAGTTAGTAGAATGCCCTCTAAAAGGCATTTTGAATGTGAGAATAAGTTTCAATTAAAACAGCATTAGTACTCCTTATTTTCTAAATGTGGGTTTACATTGCATATAAAGTAACTCAAATTTAAACAAAAGATTAAGCATCATCATATACACATATTCATAGGCTAAACATGATTTTTTAAACATAGACATTGATGTTAGGTTTTAAGATAGATTGATCATAACTTTCTAGATAGGGAAACTAAACGGCTGCACTTTGTCATGTTATGATCATTCTAAATGAAGGAAAATAGAATAAGAGAACTGCTTTTAAAAATGGAAATCATGATTCTTAGAAGGAATAATGCAAACCAAGGCCTGGCTTCACCACAAGAAGTGTTTTATATGACAAGGATTCTGGGCAGGTATTAGCTAGGACTATGGGTCAGTACCATATTGTTGCATTAAAAGTTGTCCAGTAATATTTCATCTCTTTTTCAAGTTTTCCTTTCTCTCCCACCTTACCTAAGAAACCATCTGTAAACTAGGCTGGTGGTTCATGCCTTTAATTCTAGCTACACAGAAAGCTGAGAGATTTAAGAGTAATGGTTCAGAGCCTTTGTCAGCCTACACAGACAAATCTGCAATATCCTTATTTCCAATTAGCCAACAATAGACTGGAAGGAGAGGGATGGTTCAAGTGGTAGAACACCAGCCATAACAGCAAAGCTGAGCAAGAATGAGAAGCCCTGAGTTGAAGCCCCAGCACACATACACAGGTACACGCGCACGCGCGCGCACACACACGCACACACACACACACACACACACACACGCACGCACACGCACAAGCGCATGATCTTTATGGGTCCAAAAATAATTTCTGTGAATGTGTGTGTGTGTGTGTGAAAGAGAGAGAGAGAGAGAGAAAGAGAGAGAGAGAGAGAGAGAAACAGAGAGAGAGAAAGAGAGAGAGAGAGAAAGAGAGAGAGAAACAGAGAGAGAGAGAAACAGAGAGAGAGAAACAGAGAGAGAGAAACAGAGAGAGAGAAACAGAGAGAGAGAAACAGAGAGAGAGAGAGAGAGAGAGAGAGAGAGAGAGAGAGAGAGAGAGAGAGAGAGAGAGAGAGAGAGAGAGAACCATTTCTTTTCAGATGTGGTTGAGCTTATAACAAAGTCGTATAAAGAGTGTCCTGGGAGGGACTTGCTCAGCCCCAAGAGAAATGCTTCCAGATAGGAGAGGGATGCAGAACTTGTTGATATCCAGAGAAACCAGCCATCAAGTATTTTATAACATTTTCAGAAATCATATACCTTCCCAGGTACTTTCATGGAAACCAAAGACCTAAACACAGAACAAACTAATCCCTCCTGTCCTCCAGTCTTTGGAGCCAGCTTAATCTGTGGTGGCAACCTGGCCCTTTCAGACAAAAGCTAATTGTTTTTCCTTTGTGGTCACAGTGTGCTGTGCCACTTGATACGATGATATTATTTGACAGCTATCTACTTTATTTCTCCAATTGAACACAAAAGGAACTACTTATTTGTGAAAATAGGGAGAGTTGAATGGTGTTGGATGCTCTACCCCAATTTCAAGAATGAGGAAGTGTTAACTGAATTTCTCAGTAAAGGGCTAAACATGACCATCTCCCTCTTTCTCCATTTACAGGCTGCTGTACTGTAGAGCTTCTTTGTGATTTTCCCCAAATGCAGTGTTCAGATCCTCTAGGAACAGACAATGCTGTGATGAATAAGACATGCATACCCTCCTTAACAAGCAATAAGAGTGTGTGTGTGGGGGGGGAGGGAAACGGGTACCAAGACATGTGAAAGGGTATCAATGTATGTGAATTAATGCACCTTCTATCTGGCAAATATCATGTAACCCTTTTACTAATTAAAATAAAAAATAAAAAAAACAAGCAATAAGAGAAAGAAAAAATCCAAAGAGGGGGAAAAAGAGAAATTGGTTTTAGCTGGAAATAGACATGGTTTGAGAAAAAATTCGTATGTCAGCACTTACTGCATCACAGTACCAAACAGTTTTTTTTTAAGTGTCTCATGTGTGTTATTTCTCTTAGTTAAAATACTCATGTGCTAGACTTGTATTGTACATACAGATCAAAAGAGGAGATATAGGGATTAACTTGTTCAATATCATATATTAGTGAAGAATAGGGCCATGAATTGATTCTAGAGTCAAACTTTTGACAGGCTTGGGGGAGGTAGCTCAGGGTTAGAGAGCATGCCAAGCCCATGCAAGTTTCGGGGTTTATCTCTCAGTACCAGAAAAACAAATATAAATAAAAATGATGCCCAGTTTTTGTTGCTCCTTATGAAATAACTAATTCAGAGAGTTCCGGGTATGTAAGTTTTAGTTCATTCGTAAACTGGTTTAAAAAGGACATCTGTCCTTTATGTTGGAGGTGAGTCTCCAACGTAAGATAAAGCACAATTCCTGGCTTAATAAATAATAGTGATCAACATTTTGGAAGAAGTAACAACTATCATCAAAAAGATGGAAATGCATTTCACATTTTTTTAGATTTTTACTGTTGAAAAACCTTAGATTCTTTATTCATTTTTAAATGCATAACTCTGTATCGAGAATTTTAGCTTTGGAAGACAAATGAAATACACGAGCTGTGAGAAAGGAGCTAAAGAAGGTAAAACTAACAAAGGCATGCACTTAATTATAAAGCCTAATTGCCACAAAGACAATAGTTAAGATTATAGTCTTTCTTTGAGAAAGAAAGCAGGGCACTTTCTGATGGGGGAAGCAGGCACTACCGGTCTTCATGAGTCTAGATGCAGGGGCATGCTAGAAGGAGAAAGATTGAATCTGTTAGTTTTAACAACAAAGCATGAGTCATGCTATTCTATTTTCCTCATTACATAGAATGGTCAGGGGTCTTGTCATCTGATCTCTCTGTACAAAGTACAGTAAGCCTGTGAACCCTGTTTAACCTTCTCCTTTTGACACTTAAGGTTCTTTTTCTCTCTTTAATTGTCATTGACATTGTAGAGATTTTGATCTCTAACCCAAGAAGTTAGAAATTTGCATTTTTGAAATCCAGAATTTGTTCCTGTTATCTATGAAACCTAAAGATTTTGAATTTATTGATTCTCTTACTGGGTTGTGGAAGATTACTTTAAGGCTTCCTGATGAGCTCAATTGGAGAAAGCAACCATGTGATTTAAAAAAATAGACACCAGTTACCTAGATTCTAAGAGCAGTTTCATCATTATTCCAAGGGGAAAAGAGTAGATAGGGGAGGGATAAGCAAGCAAGTTGAAAGTCATGACATTGACCAAGAAATATTGTATTCATAAACTGCTTTCTTAAATGGTGACCCCTTTACACAACTACTTAATCATAATCATTTAAAAAATTCCAATTAAAAATATGAAAAAGAAAACAAACAAAATACAGTAATAGATGGCTCACAGTTTCTAATAAATATAGCAAAAGCACATAAATCTTTGTACCAATCTTCCTACTAAAGAAAAGAAAATGTAACTGCTATGGATTATAAACACCCTCTCCAAAATTCAAGCGGGGCAAGTTTAATAGCTACTCAGGAAGATCTGAGAGGAGATCTGAGGATCACGGGTCAAAGCCAGCCTGGACACAAAATTCTGTTATCTACAATTAACCACCAGAAAGCCAGAAGTGGAGCTGTGGCTCCAAGTGGTAGAATAGTAGCCTTGAGCACAGGAGCTTGGGGACAGTGAGCACCCATGCTCTGAGTTCAAGTCCCTCAAAAGACAAAAAAATTTTGATGAGGTCTTTAAGAGATGTCAAGCCAAGATGGCTGTTTCTTCATTCAGAGATTAAGGATCTTTCAAAAAGAAGGATCACTAAATTTGTTCCGCTGCTCTTCTATTTTATGTGAATGAAACAAGGAGATTCTTGCAAAACCAAATACGTGAACCTTAATCTTGGCATTCCCATGTTTCAAATGTTAGTGTATAAATTCCCATGTTCTATAAATTTCTTAGTCTTAGGTAACTTTTAATAATAATTCCAAAGAAAAGAAGGCAGATAATTCCGAAAATTTTCTTCTGTTTACTTTTGTCAAAACTCATTACTAAGTTAGAAGAAATGATTTAATTCTGAAGATCTGGAAAGCAAAATGGAAAGAAGCAGAAGCAGAAGAAGGAGGAGAAGGAGGAGGAGGAGGAGAAAAAAGGGAGGAGGAAGAGAAGTATATAAGGATATGAAGAAAATGTATGAGAGATAAAGTAAAATCTAAAAACCACCAAAGGAGCCAAAAGGAGGAAGAAGAGAATGAGGAGGAGAGAATGGAAAGATAAAACAGGAGAAACAGATGGAGGAGAAGATAAACGCAGGAAAAGAAGAAGAAAAAAAAAGAAGAAGGAGGAGGAGAGGAGGAAGAGGAGGAAGAAGAGGATTAATTTTTAAAAAATTAATCTTCAAAGATATGAACAAGGGAAATAAATACACAGAAAATCTACATGGTAGGCTTATACTCTGTTCAAAGGGTCTGGAACCCTAAAAGCTTTAAATCCTATTATTCTCTGGAGCCATTGAGAAGCAAAGGTCAGAAAAGTTCTATCAGAGTGGTGATTTAAGCCATCCAGCTTAAAAAGGAACATGATCAGTTACATGTTCCTCCTTAGCTTCTGGAAAAAAAATGCTGGTATTTTAGAAGTCATTTTTGACTACATGACTTTGTACATATTCTACCCAATAAGAGAGAGATGGGTAGTCATTTTAAAGAGAAACATTTAAACCAGCAAATATTTTAGATGATAAGACTTCACTAGAGGAAAATTTGAGTCACAAACTCAGTAATGTCTGTTTCAAAGATATTTTCAGGCAATTCCTTGTTTCTGTCAGATACATTGCCTGCAATTATTTCTTTTTCCTGCAATTATCTTGCATACCACTTTGACATATTCCAACAATTTTCTTAATATTGAACTAAATTGTCATCAGTGTCAGAAGTTTCCTGTTGGCAGGGAACCTGTATCAGTGTCTGTGAAAGAGAAAGGTAAATTGAATAGGCATGCAAACAATAGCATATAACAAGAACTTTTAGAGTTAAGTAGATGAGAGGTTGGATCCTAGCACTCTCTTTTATAAGCTGTGAGGCCTTTTAATAACATTATCTCACATGATTGTAGTGAAAATTAAATTAAATGACATGGAGAGATAGATTGAGTACTGTAATTATACTAAAGCTCATATTTCATTTGCTAACTTCAGTTTCTATGTCAACAAAATGAGGATAAAACTGTATACTTTATAGAGAAGTAAGGATAGGTTGATATAATCCATTTGTACATGACAGATTCTCTAGGTCACTGGGTTTCTGTCACAATGATTCAATGCTGTTGCAAGTAAGAAAGTAACCATTGACAATGTATAAATAAATATATCCACATACAGGGTCTGTATTCCACTAAAACTTTATGAATTTGGTAGTTTGAATCTTTTTTCAATATATTCTCTACATTTTTTGGGGCCCTGTCCCAGTCATTTCAAATGAAAAATAATTCTGACCCATAGTTTTCCAATCAGTGACCTACAAAACTGTAGAAAATCCTCAATATCTGCAGGCATCGTGTTAGTTAGATGTTGATAACAGCTGCTTTCAATTGAGTTGATCAGATTTCCTATCATAGTGGGCCATGTTCTAGATCTTATGATAATTCCTATATTACATCATTCCACTTCCTCAAGAACACTAAAATGGAGATATTTTTTCCACAACTTACAGATAAGCTAAAAATATAGTGGCTGAGGAAATATTCTCAAGGCTAGAGCCCTTCCACTTGAGCCACAGCACCACTTCCAGATTTTAATCTGCATGTGGTACTGAGGAATCGAACCCAGGTCTTTGTGCATGCTAGACAAGCACTCTACCTCTAGGCCAAATGCCCAGCCCAAGAAAAAAAAATTTTGTCCATAATGGAGCTTGAACTCTGGGCCTGGACACTGTCCCTGAGCTCTTTATCTTTACAGCTAGTGCCTTGAGCCATAACACCACTTCTATTGTTATCTGAGCTTCCTTTCATGCATTCAACCAGCTCTCCTTTAAAAGCTAGTTTTACTATTAATTGGTTCTACACAGAATTTAGAGTTTCATAAGTCAGGTTATGAGTACAATGTGTCTTGATCAATGTCACCCTTTCTGTCATTTGCCCCCATTTTTCTCTTCCCATTCCTACTCACAAGTCACATAGTTCATTTGTTTTTAACATAATGTACATTGAGTGCATTTGGTCACCATTCCTCACTAGATTTCTGTGTTCTTTCATCTGCCCCTACAAAAATCATGTTCTCCCTTCCCAGTATTCATTTTGATAAAAGATGTATTAGTTATTTAGAGTAATTAAACCTTCTGAAACTCTACAAAATATACCTTCCTTTAGTCAGTTTGGTTAGGTGTAAAAGCATTGAGTCCTGTATATGTTATCATACGTAATTTCTTCTTTTAAAAAGTGATTTTATCTTCCAAAAATATTTATAATATATTTTTTCAGACTCAAAATAATGTCAGAAACTGGTAGTGTCTCCACAGGTAAATTCCAGTAGTAAATCAGATTTTTCTTATTTATATCCTATACTTTGTATATATTTGCAAAGGGTATAAACCTTAGTCAGTCAAAATTTATTGAGGTCAGTCAACATTTATTCACTCGGTGGCTACATATAACTGGTCATTGACGCTAAATGTACACAATCTCAGTCTACTAATGAGACCCCCAAGAGTCAGTGAAGAGCCTATTTACTAAAGAGCAAATCTACAGTGGTAGCCAGTAGAAGAGCTGAGAAGCAGAATAGATAGGCAGCTAGCACCATCAATCAGAAGAATAATAAAGACAGAGGATGGAGTTATCTTCGAAATCTTCTGATTTGTATTTCTCTGTATTACAAAACTAGTAACAAATGAAACTAATAATTTTCTCTTTTCCATGCATTTTTAATATTAGAATGATATTGTCTTTTCTATCAAATGCAAATTTACTACAAAGTTTGTGATACTGTGTAAAATATTTTATGTAAAATACTTATTGATTAATTGCATGTTTGGCTTTCCCCTTTGACATTAGTGGTCAGTTTAAAATTTTATTTAAAAGTTTTTATTTTGTGTATACATCAAGAATCTTTTTTTAAGAATCTTTTATTGTAGAAAATTGAGAGAAACTATTTGGAAATTAACATATAACATTGATGTATCTAATGAAATGCCTAAGGACTAAAATAGAGCAAGTGGTTGTGTTCTAGAGAAAAGAGCTCAACAAATGTCATTGTCAGTGCCTACGAAATCCTCAGAGATTGTAAATCATGGTTATGTTCATATTATAGGTATAAAGAGAGAGGATAGAGAAGTAATTATGTTTCAAAATTGCAATTAAAATGATTTCTAATTCTGTATATTCAATGTATTATGTGATCAATTGGGAACCTGATTATTTCTCAAAATAGTGGATTTTCATGGAATTTTCCCAAAACATTTGCCAAGAGGAGATGAAGGTGTCAAAATATGCCACCCCCAAATGTGCTACTTTGAGCTAAAGATAGTTAAACTGAAAAAGAGCACATGAAATTAAGAGACAAAACTCATGTAATAAATGTATACCTTACATGAGGAGGAAGAAATATTCATCACCAGGGCTGAAAAGTCAAGCCAAGAACAAGCTTCACAAATACCGTCAAAGTGGTTCTAACATCTTTTAGACTCTTCATATTTTTCAGCTATTTTTACACATACCTTGTTTTCAGTAATTTACAGTCCAATAGCCACAGGCACTGTGGTGTTTAAGATTTGTGATTTATCTCTCAAATCATCTTACCTCACCTGTCAGTTACTCCTGATCTCCTCTCCCAGATTTCCTAGTGCATGAACTACAGGCAGAATCAAGATAAGGAATGAAAGTAATTTCAGAATCCTATGAGAAAATAAGGAAAATGATAAGAGACAAATGGTTCAGATGTTTTAAGATATAAATTTTTATACTTGTTTAAGTATACTTTCTTGCTAAAGAGCTCATCTATAATTATTTCTACACATTTTAATACTTGGGTTTTATGTCTTTATTTCAACTTGGGTTTTATTTCTCATTCACAGGCTGTGGGTTTTTTTTTTCCAATCCTGTGCTTGAGCTTAGGGCCTGAGCACTGTCCTTGGACTTTCTCAAGGCCAGAGCTCTACCACTTGAGCTACAGCACCACTTCTGGCTTTTTTCTATGTATGTGGTAACAAGGAATTGAACCTGGATCACACATTAAATGGCTCTTGTTTCCGTATCCTGGAGGTCCTTTCATTTAGTGTCATACTACATGGCCTTATGTATCAAGATTTTGCTCTATTGCAAATCTCTGCTAGGAGAGCCCAAGGTTTCTACTGATTATGACAAATGAGGGAAACCATTGAGCCTAAGTTCCTTTGAGTCTGGCTTACTTCACTTAATATGATTTTTCCCAAGTCTTTCCATTTCCTTACAAATGGGGCATTATCATTCTTTCTGATGGCAGCACAGAATTCCATTGTGTACAAATACCACATCTTGTTGATTCACTCATCAACTGAGGGGCATCTGGGTTGGTTCCATATCTTTGCTATGGTAAATAATGCTGCAATGAACATCATTGTGTTAGTGGGCTTAGAATGCCCTTGTTTCTAGATGATTGGGTAAATGCCAAGTAATGGGGTTTCTGGGTCATAGGGAAGGTCTATGTTTAGACTTTTGAGGAACCACCATACTGTTTTTCATAGTGATTGAATGAGTTTGCACTCCCACTAACAGTGTAGTAGTGATCCCTCCTGGCCACATCCCCTGCCAGCATCTGTTGTTAGATTTCTTGATCTTGGCCATTCTAACTGGAGTGAGGTGGAATCTGAGTCGTTTTGATTTGCATTTCTTTTATGGCCAGAGATGTTGAGCATTTCTTCATGTGTCTATAGGCCATTCAAATTTCCTATTCAGAGAAGTCTCTCTTTAAGTCTTTGGCCCATTTTTTAATGGGATCGTTGTTTCTTTGAAGATTAATTTTGGAGTGATTCAATTTTTTGAGCTATTGATATGTTTTGGATATGAGGCCTTTGTCTGTTGTATGGTTAGTGAAGAACTTCTCACACTCTGTGGGCTTTCTATTTATCTTGCTAGTTCTGCCCTTTGTCATACAGAAGCTCTGTTGTTTAATGCATTCCATTTGTCCAAACTTTCTTTAATTTGTTGTGTTTCAAGGTCTTTATTAAGAAATTTATAGCCTGTGGCAAGGAAACCTAGTGTATCTCTGAATCCTTTTTGTAATATTTTCAGAGTATCTGCTTTTACCTCCAGGTCTTTGATCCATTTGGAGTTAAACCTAGTGCAGGGTGACATAGAAGGATCCAACTTTAGTTTTCTGCAGGTGCTTATCCAGTCTGCCAGCACCACTTGTTGAAGAGGCTGTCTTTCTTCCATTCTATTTTTTTGCCTTCCTTATCAAAGATTAGGTGGCCATGGGTCTGTGGGTTGATTTCTGGGGCTTCAGTTCTATTCCATTGGTCCTCAGGCCTGTTCTTGTGCCAGTACCAAGCTGTTTTGGTTACTATAGCTCTGTAATAGAAACTAAAGTTTGGTATTGAAATTCCTCCTGCACTGTTCTATCTGCTAAGAAGTGTTTTGCTACTGTTTTTATTATTCCATTAAAAACTTTTACAATTAGAGAGAAACATGAAAATTCAACTTGCAAACTTCATTATGCCGACTCTAATCTTACAGCATAACTATGAAACAAAATAATTATGGTCATGTAGTCTGAAGGTGATTATCCTCACTTTTAAGTGATTTCTCAAAGGAGATACTGAACAGAATATGCATACATTAAAATCGTGCATGAACTTAATTCTAATACTTTATTAAATGTCTAGAATTTTGGTAACTATATCATAAATTAGAACAAAAAATCCAACATTTTATTTTAAAATGGTTCCATATTAGGACTGAATTCCAATAAAATCTAAAGGGCTCCCTGTAAAGTATAATATGGGATAATGAGTGATTGTTGCCTTGATGTACTATGTTATCTCTCATCTCTTTTACTGTCCCTTGATTATCTCATATTGTTACAATATTTCACCTTGCTATCTGGTATAGTTTATATATGCTTAATTGGTTGTTTGAAATAGGAGAGGGAAGGGGGGAAATCAATTTGTTAGGGGGAAGGGAAATGGAAAACAGGACATGAGAAAGGGTATCAATATAATGTACCTTATATCTGATGAATATAATGTAACCCTTCTATTAATTACAATAAAAATATATGAAAAAATAAAAAAATATATAATATGGGATAAACCCTTAGTTATAATAAATAACCAGTACAAAGTATCAATATTTCTTAAACTATTAGAGCAAAAACACCATTAGAGTAAAAAACAAAAGCACAAAATTAGGTGTCTATATTAGAAAACCATGGGCTAAGCACTTAAACCATGGGCTCATACTTAAAATCCAAGCTACTTGGAGAATGGAGATCAGGATAATGGAGGTTCAAGGTGAACCAAGGTAAGTCTTCCATCTAGGTGAGAAGCCTAAGGTGGAAAATCATGGTCAAAGTCTGGCTGCCAGGCAAAGTAGTGAAATCCTATCTTAAAAACTAACTGAAGTAAAATTGTAGCAGTGGCTGAAATAGTAGAGTGCCTGCCTAACAAGTATGGGGCCTCAAGTTGGAACCTTAGCATGACAAAAACCCAAGACACTACAAATAAGCAAGTTCTTTAAGATTCCATATATATAAAAAATGAACTAATATAAACACTCTTGGTCCTGGAGTTTGGCCTATTGGTAGAGTGTTTGCCTAGCATGTACAAAGATACAGGTTCGATTTCTCAGTTCCACATACATAGAAAGGCCCAAATGGTACTGTGGCTCAAGTGGTAGAACTCTAGCCTTGAGAAAGCCCAAAGACAGTGCTCAGGCCCTGAGTTCAAGCCCCAGGACGGGCAATAAATAAATATATATATATATATATTCTTAACAGATACACAGTGAGTAATGCAACAAGAGACCCAAAAATAAGTTCCTTAGATTGTTGAGTCACTTGAACACTTTTTGTCTCACAAAGTAACATTAACATCTACCAAACAATTAACTTCAGTTATCACCCATAATTAATTCTTCCATTATTTAAATACTCATTTTGGTCCCATTTCATATACTGTTCAAATCATGGAGATTCAATTGATGATGAGATTTCATTTCAGTGAGACAAATGTGTCAGAGACAGAGTGACTAGTGTTATATAAGTTGTGGTGTAATATTAAAAGCAATGTAGAATCGTTCCTTTCTGCCTAGATGCTACTGGTACAATATCCCTATAAATGAATACATGTATACAGGGATTCTCTACATTCCCTGTCTTATGTGAAAATACCAAAACTGTGTGGCAGTAGAATCAAGAACCAAGTTCTTTTCTGGCAATTGCTTCACAGAAACATCTACTTTCATGTCATTAGTTAGAATTATCACATGACCATCTATAGCTGCAAGTTAAGCTAGGAAATCCAATTTTGTTGCTGGGCTACAATTGCCTCCACAAAAATTAGGTGATAGAGCAGCGGAACCCAGACGCGGAACCAGAACAGCAAGCAGTGGAACCCAGACGCAGAACACAGGCGGCGGCTGAGACCCGAGGGGAGTGAAAGACTCCCCACCACCGTGGATCACCCACAGACAGATGCAGAGGCCCCCCCTCCCTCAGGCCATTGACTGGAGATTGACAGGCGGGCTACATAAGAGCCAGCACCCCACGAAGGGAGGCGGGGCTGTCCCAACTCCCGCCCACCCAAGGGCTCAACCCCCATCCCTCTGATTGGAGACTGACAAGTGGGCGGACCCTAAGACTTAGCACCCCACCGGGGGAGGTGGAGCTGTCACAGCTCTCACCCTCCCACCAGGCTCCTCTCCCAGGCCACTGGGTCTGGAGAGTGGAGGGCACTGGGACACTGCCTTCAACAGCGGGTGGGGGGGGCGGGAAAATAGGAGCCAGCATCTGCCCCCCCTCAATTCTTGAGTGGGGCATCCTCCAGCTCGGAATCCTGAGCAAGACAGCACCAAGGGGCCCCCCACAGTCACAGACTCTGACAAAGCAGTGGAAACACAGCAGGGATCTGAAGGGCTGACCAGCAGCCAAGCTTCCCTTCTGAGAATCAAAAAGGCGCGGCTCCACCCTTGGAGCCCACCTCCCCAGCTGGGCCCCGCCCCTGGGAACAGAGGGGTCTCCTGCTGGTCCTGCTGAGAGCCCCTGGAAACTCTCAATCCCCAGACCCTTGGCTTGGGGCCGCCCCTGGAAGCAGCACAGGAAAACATCTGCCAACCGTGCTCAGACGGAAGCTCTCAGATCCATCCCATGGTCCACTGTGAGGCCACTGGTTGGGCTAAGAGCTAGTTGTGCAGCAACACATAAGTTTTATTCTAATACTTTCCAAACTTTGTACTCAAATACGCTACCTACTTACCAACTTAGGTCAGTTATCCTTACGCTATACCTTTTCTTCATTCCTACAGTATTCTTACACTCGTACGTTAATCCTCTTGTACCTCCCCTGACCTCTCTCATTCTATTTTTCTATCTCTGGACCTCTGTTCGTCTTTCAACCCTTATACTGCATGGATCTACACTTGATGGCTGTTGAGCAATACTGTATATCTAGGTGTTTAATTATTCTCTAGGCTCAGAGGGACTTAAAGACAATAGAGATTGGATTGAGAGGCTTATTGTTTTGGGTATAAATTGCATATCAGTGGATGTATTAGACTGGTCGGTAACTGCACAAAAAGAAAGAGTGATAACACCAATCAAAACTTGTGAACATCTAGTGTCTGCCAGCTACAGAGGTCTAGGTTGGTTATATCTGAAAAACTATAATCATGTTTAGTATTAATCTTGCTCCCATTTTCAAATGGGCAGAACAAGAAACTCAAGAAAAATGTCAAATCAAGAAACAAACTCCCCCACCCAATGTAAACAGACAATGGAACAGTCACTGGCAAACCTAGAGGAGAGTCTTCCAAGTGCTATACAAATGCAATTGATAAACACCATGAATGAAAAATGTGAAAATATAAAGAAAGAGATAAGGGAGGAAGCCATAGAGGAACAAGAGGAAACCATAAACAAGGTGACAAGTGAAAAAGAAGAAGCCATAAAGGAGGCCATAATAAAGGTTTTTCAAAGAAAGATGGATGAATTCATAGAATCCACAAATAAAAAGGTGACCGAACTCCAGCAAATGTTCAAAGAAAATAAAGCTACTGAGCTAACCACTCAAATGGAAATCAAGGAGCTAAAGAAATCCATACATGATCTAAAAGAAGAGATGCAAGGCATCAAAAATGAGCAATTAGAAGCAAGGGAGATGAAAAATAAAGTAGATAGCTTTGATAGCAGGTTAGACAATGCAGAGGAGAGAATTTCCGGGGCTGATGATAATTTAGTTATTATAGAGAAAGAACAGAAAATGAGTCAATCCAAATCTAGGAAAAATGAGAGAGTGCTTCAGGAGGGCCAAGATACAATTAGGAAGCCTAATTTAAGGCTAATTGGTATTGAGGAGGGCATGGAGAAATAGATCAATGGTATTGGAAATATACTTCAGGGAATCATCTCAGAGAATTTCCCAAATATCCAGAAGGGCAGACCCATCCAGATGCAAGAAGCTTTTAGAACCCCAAACAGACCTGACCAGAAAAGAACATCCCACCGCCATATCGTAATCTGAAATGGATCAATACAAACCAAAGAAAGGATCCTAAAGGCAGCCAGGGAAAAGGGATCAGTAACCTATAAAGGAAAACCAATCAGAATAACCCCAGATTACTCAGCAGAGACCATGCAAGCAAGAAGTGACTGCAAGCATATATGTCATGCCCTTAAGTCAAATAACTACCAACCAAGAATACTGTACCCAGCTAAGCTCTCATTCATAACTGAGGGAACAATAAAAACATTCCATTCCAGGGAAAAGATGCAACAATATGTCGCAACAAAACCAACACTACAGAGAATTCTCAAAGATGTTCTACACATAGAAAACCAAAATAAATGCAATATAGGGAAAGAAATGGCACCTAAACAGCATACCATCTAAGGACCACAAGACCTGTCAACACACAGGCCCAAATAAAAGCTTTTAAAAATGGTAGGACCTAATAAATATCTCTCAATCCTAACTCTCAATATCAGTGGACTTAACCTCCAATTAAATGGCATAGGCTGTCTAGTTGGATCAAAAAGCAAGAGCCATCATTCTGCTGTCTTCAAGAGACACATCTTACCCAGAAAAACAAACATCTTTTGAAAGTGAGAGGTTGGAATAAACTCTATCAAGCTAATGGCCCCCATAAACAGGCTGGAGTTGCCATCCTCATATCAGATAAAATAGACTTCAAACTAAAATTAGTAAGAAAAGACAAAGAAGGTTACTACATACTACTAAAGGGATCTTTCCTCCAGGAAGACATAACGATCCTAAATATTTACACACCCAATCCCGGAGCTCCAAACTTCTTCAAGCAAACTTTACTTACACTGAAACCGTACATAGATTGAAATACAGTGATTGTCAGTGACTTTAACACACCACTCTCACCTATGGACATATCAACAAGGCAAAAACTCAACAGAGAAACCTTAGAACTGAACAACTATATAGACCAACTAGATCTAACAGACATCTGCAGAATATTCCACCCAGCAAAAACACAATATACGTTTTTCTCAGCAGCACATGGAACATTTTCCAAAATAGATCACATCTTAGGCCAAAAAACAAACCTGGACAGATTCAGAAACACTGAAATTATTCCATGAACACTCTCAGACCACAAAAGCATCAAACTGGAACTGAACACACATCTTCACCAATGAAAACCCTGTAACTCATGGAGACTGAACAACACATTGTTGAATCACCAATGGGTCATCGAAGAGATCAGAACAGAAATCCAACAGTTTATGAAATTTAACAGTAAGAAGCACACAAAATACCAACTCCTTTGGGACACAGCAAAGGCAGTACTCAGAGGAAAATTTATAGTGCTGAGTGCCTACAACAACAAGTTGGAAAAATTGCAAACCAACAAGTTAATCTCTCACCTTAAGCTCCTGGAAAAAGAGCAACAAACCAACACTAATCCCAGTAGAAGAAAGCAAATTATTAAAATCAAAGCAGAATTAAATGATTCGGAATCCAAAAAAACTATAGAAAGAATCAACAAAACAAGGAGTTGGTTCTTTGAAAGAATTAACAACTTGATAAGCCCTTAGCAAACCTTACCAAAAAAAGAAGAGAGCATATCGAAATAAACAAAATCTCAGATGAAAATGGTAATATCACGACAGAAATTACCAAGATCCAGAATATCATGAGGGAATACTTCTCAAACCTTTACGCCAACAAATTTGAGAATCTAGATGAAATGGATGAATTCCTAGCCAATATTAACATACCCACACTGAACCAAGAAGAACTAAGCCAACTCAACAGGCCTATTTCAAGCTCTGAAATAGAAATGGCAATTAGAGAACTTCCACTAAGAAAAGCCCAGGGCCAGATGGATTCACAGCTGAATTCTATAAGGTCTTCAAAGCAGAGCTCACACCAATACTCCTCAAGCTCTTCAACAAAATTGAAAATGAAGGTTCCTTACCAAACTCATTCTATGAAGCCAGTATAACCCTCATCCCCAAACCAGACAGAGATTCATCAAAGAAAGAGAACTATAGACCTATATCTTTGATGAACATCGATGCAAAACTTCTCAACAAAATACTGGCCAACCGTCTACAAGAACTCATCAAAAAAATTATACACTATGATCAAACTGGATTCATCAGGGGGAGGCAAAGCTGGTTCAACATACGCAAATCAATTATTATAATTCAACACATCAACAGGAGCAAGGACAAAAATCACATGATTGTGATATTTTATACTTTAATTTGAATCTCAGTTATTTGCTGCCAGGATGAATGCTGTGCTTTTTTTTCAGCTTTATTAGTCAGATATGTGCTTTGAAATAGCTTGTAATGCCATATTTGAAAAACAAATATTTGTTTTGGCAACAGATGCAATTGGATCACACATATTTATAGTACAGATTTGCACTGTTGCCCAGTTATCTCATAGTAAATGATGTAGTCAGGGAGATTTTCTTAAAAATTAGTGTCATATACAATGTCCCCCAAAGGTCTGAATTAATCTAAAAATGAAATAAAGTTGTTATGTTACTCTGGGGCATTACTATGATGAAATATTTTTTTAAAAAAACCCTTGTAACTAAAATACAGCACTTATAATTAATCCCTTAAAATGAATTTTACATGTATGTGTATTTGCCTTAAGCATAATTAGCTAACCATAGCCCACAGCTTATGTTTGTGTTGGTATGTGTGATCTGTTTGTGGAAGAGGGCAGATGACATCATCTGGATTTTGGCCAGTAGTCACATTTTTCTTCCACACATACCATCTGAGATGATAAAGATAACATTCTGATGAAATGTTCCCAAAAGACAAAATCATTATAACCTATATTTGCCAGCCCAACTCGAATCCTATTTTGTTGGTCAAATATTGTGAGAGAGAAATTTGATTGTAGCATATGGCTCAGTATTTCACACTGACAGGAATTAAGGGTTTAGGACCAGGAAACACTGGAGTTGAAAAAGATAAGAGATGTATGAGAAAGTTAGTTGAGTGGGAGCTGAACCACATGGTCCAAGTTAGCATTGTTAAAAATGTCAACATGGGCTGTTGCAGTGACTCACACCTGTAATCCTAATGACTCAGAAGACTGAGATCTGAGGGTCAAGATTCAAAACCAGTGTGGGACCTAAACACTGTGAGACTCTTATCTCCAATTAACCGACAGAAAACCGAAAATGGCATTGTGGTTCAAGGGGTAAACCTTGAGCCGAAGAGCTCAGGGACAGTGCCCAGGCCCAGAGTTTAAGCCCCACGGCCAACAAAAGAAAATGCCAACATCAGCCATGTGTAGATGATGGCTCATGCCTATCATTCTAGCTATTCAGGAGACTGAGATCTGAGAATCACTGTTTGAAGCCAGCTACGGCAAAAACGTGTGTGAGATTCTTGTCTCCATTTAGCCACGCTAAAAGCCAGAAGTTGAGGTGTGGCTCAAATGGTAGAGTGCTATCCTTGAGCACAAAAGTTCAGGGACAGTGCCAGGACCTGAGTTCATACCTCAGGTCACACACACACACACACACACACACACACACACACACACACACACATGTGTCAGCACCATGATCCCCTCACAACAGCAGGAGCCTCATTTTGCTAATTTGCTAGTCCTTTGAAACAGAGTTCCAGTAAAACAGAAAAAGATATGCCTCACTTCTCCACACCCTGATGACCAAAATGTCATCAGAAGTTGCAAAGGAACTTGTTCCATTTCCTTCTTCGTACATAGCAGTATGAAAATCTCTGTCACATGACCAGCATGGAGGAAGGTTCATGTATCTATCTCTAGTTTTGTTCAGTCATGGGTATGTTGCTGTTAACCACTAATTTTTTTAGTAAATTCCTCCAGTTCATTTTTCATAGACAAAGTTTTCTATTCCCAAAGAGTTATTTTAAATATATACTATATGTGTTTTCCTGTTTATGAAACAACTTCCCCTTTGGAAGTGCATATAAACATCTACAGAGGCAATGAGAAAGAAATTTCAAATAATCCAAAATGGAGTTCGGTTCACAGAGTATTTATGGAAATAAACCAGCAACATTATAGTATTTGAGCTCTAAATATCTAGCCCCCAGGGAACCTCAGCAAAGGCTGCTTTGCTATTCTTTTTTCTTTCTCAAGTCATTCAAGTTTATTTTATTTTTTTCTTTTAATTGTATTTTACTTTTGGGGTGATATATAGAGGGATTACAGTTACATTCATCAGGCAGTGGGTACAGTACCACATTATTTCTTGAACACTGATACCCCTTCCTATGTTTGCTTTGCTATTATTTATTATAGCTGCAAGTGTGAATGTTATTTCTGTTTCATAGGTGAGAAGAATGAGGTGCATCAATAAATCAGTAAATCTGATATAAAAATGCACTGACTCCAAATAAACAGTAAGATGCTTCACACTTAACCCTGAACTAAATGTCTCCTAAAAACTGCATTCGGATCTCTCTGGCTGAACTCTTCCTCTTTGTCTTTTTTCAGATAATTCAACTTTCTTCATGCCTCCTAAATGATATGAAGCATAAGTACACCTAAAGACAATGCTTCAGCTAGACAAGAGATTCTCAGCATTTAAAAGATCTAGACAAGTTTGGGGAGATCTCTTCTAATTGGTTCTCTGAAATTCTGAAAAAAGGATGTGTATCAAAACTGAGAACTCCAACCTTACCTCACTCCCAAACATCTTGAATCTCTTTCTATCTAGAACACAGTATGGATGACCATGATATTTCCCCAGGACACAGTATCTTCCCTAAGTATCCCTCATCCTTCTCCCTGGCTTCAAGCCTTTCTAAGCCTACAATATCTGCATTGCTGCAGACAAGAAGGGCCTTTCAAGAAACAAATGAAGGCACTCTGACCACACACACACACATATACATACACACACACACCACCACCACCACCACCACCAACAACAACAACAACACCATCATCACCACCACCACCACTACCACCAGGGAAGTGTTGAGCAAAAGTGAAATAAACTGATTCATCTGAGTTCTGAGTCTGAGACTTGAAGGCAGAGGAAAAATCAGGAGGAAAAAACAGAAAAGCTCTCTGAATCCAGAAAGTATTCTAGATTCTTGGCTGCATGCAGGGCCCTGCACAATTGAGGACCTAAATAAACAGTTAAGTGTTTGTTTGCCTTTATCTTTGAGGAATGACTGGCAAGTAAATAAACAATAATAATAAATGCTTGAATCGATGATTCATGACACTAAGGAGATGGAGAACTGGTTTCCTGCTTTCACAGTATTTGCTTAGGAAAAAGGAAGACCAGGAAACAGTCCCTAGGTACAGTGCAGTTTGTGCACATTGAAGCCACACTAAAAAGCAAGGCTATCAACCAAAGGAGGAGGACAAGGTGATAGCAAAGCACAAAGTTTTCTGTCAAGATGTGAAAAGTGAAAGTAAACTTACATTTGTTTATTTGAAAAAGGGAAGGTAAAGGAAAAACAAGATGAGTAGGAGGGGTAGGTGGGGAGGGAAAGCCGATGAAAACATGGGAAGGGGTAACAATGTTCAAATAGTAATACTCACTACCTGATGAATGTAACTGTAACCCCTGTATACATCACCTCAACAATACAATGAAAATGCAAAAAAAAAAAAAAGGTCATACAGAAGAAAGTAGTGTAACTTAAGATCACGTAGTAGTTATCTCTACTAGGCTGTAGATGGAAAGTTAAGTACCAGCACTTAGCCATACAACAAGATAAAAGGTTGCCAAGGACACAAAGAATTCTGGAGTACCCATTTTACTACTCATGTTCCTGAGTCCTTAGTGGTGGCTGGTGGTGAGATGAGTTAAATAGTCAAAGTCAGAGAGTCAGGGTAGCATGTAGCTCTTTAGTTCAGGAAGGAAGGAAGCAAAAGCTGAACAAGAACAAGTTACCTCTTTCCCTACCCCACCCCCACCGAGAAACACACCTAAGAGGAATTACATATGCTAGAAATGTGAACTTCAGCAAAGGTTGTTTTGCTGTCCTTTATCTTAGATGCGAGGGTGAATATTTTTTTTTTTATTTCTCAGATGAGAAGAATGAGAAGCATCAAATCAGTAAATCTGATATAAAATCGCAGACTGACTCTAAATAAATGGATAGTATATAAACAGGGTATAAAATACATTGAACCTTGACTTTATCTTGGTAATACCAGAGTAAAAATGAAGCTAACGTGTCCTTAGTCTTGAAAGTTATAATGAGAAAAAAAATTTCCAAAAAAATCAAAAGAATTAAATTCTAAGTAAAATAAACCTAAAGGAACTACATGAAGAGAAATAATTTTCAATAGTCACATTTGCAGTCAGAAGTGTATAATAAAATGTGGGCTTTAAATTGGTTAACTATTTTATTTTTATTGTATTTTATTGTAGGGATAATGTATAGAGAGGTTACAGTTACATTCATCAAGTAGTGAGTGTGTCACTTCTTGGAACGTGATACCTCTTCTCATGTTTTTGTCCCCTTTCCCTCCCCACATTCCTGCCAGTCATCTTGTTTTCCCCTTCCCTTCCCTATTTCAAATAAACAAATAAGTGTATCTACAGAATACCAGGTAACAAAGTCAGCTAGAGTAACCACATGAGATTAACCGTAAGTGCAAAAAAGAAAAGAAATAACTTCACCTAGTACATTAAGAGCAACAATCAAAAAAGTAAACCTCTTGTTTCCATATGATTAATTATTTTATCAAACTGCTTTGCTTTTGAAAATAGTCCCATGAAATAGTGTGAAAATGGATCCAGATGTGTGGGTGATTCTTTGACATTATGGGGAATGTATGAGTAAACAGATGATAGATCATTTGATTATAAAATAACAAGGAATTTGTTTCGCATACGGCAGTACCTGAAACTATTTTAACATTTTGTAAAGGCAGGGTGTGTAAGGTTAATGGACAATTATCCTATTTGTATTATTTATATTACATTAGGATTGTTATTAAATATTGAATATTAATGTATTATGTTCCAAGTCATCTTTTCAGAGTTGATTGGTTATTTCTTCCTCCTAAGAGCAGTGAGACATGAATGTGTGGCTCTCTTTAGGAATTTTCAATAGATCTTTGTTTAGAGAAAAAAAATGATTATGAAACTCTACAGTAATTGAAGAGAGCTATTATATAATTATAGATATTTTCACTATAATTTTAGAGGAAGTACTATTCAATTACATACACACCAAATATAACATCTTTTTAATTTGCATAATATGTGGTTTAAACATGGTTTAAACCTATACTATAAATAAAGAAGACCAATAATTAGATATTCTTTTGAAGTTAATACCTAATATTTTTCACCAAGTCCAACCATCTATTATTTTATTTGTAAATATGTTAGTATATAAACACTTTTTAGCCATTAATACATAGTGTATTCTAAAAAATAATTATTTATATCCTATCCTTTTGAAAGTATGTACGTAATTAAATTTGGTGAATAGTTTAGAAGAATAACATTGGTAACGTATGAAATCCTTAATATTAAGTCGGATTTGAAATTCTATGTAGAATATACCACTTATGTTTGGAATCTATGAGGAGCTAGTTCAAGAATCTGTCTTTCTGTTTTGAAGTGTAATTGATACTTTGATGCTATTTAACGACTGTATGCACATTGAAATGGTTCATTGGTTCAGTACTCATTGCTAGTCAATTTCATGCAGTTTTTTCTATAGTCACACTTTCAGACCTGCAACATCAAAGAACTGATTTATTACTTGAAGTTTCTACAATTTACAGTGGAACTTCAAGTAATGAAGAGGTTTTTTTTTTTTTTTATCTAACAGCTTCTGAGGATTACTGTCTATTTCATTAAGATTTTTTTTTCTTTTGCTGGTCATGAGGCTTGAACTCAGGACCTAGACCCTAGCCTCTCTGTGCTCAAGGCTGCTGCTCTACTACTTGAGCCACAGCACCACTTCTGACCTTTTCTGCTTATGTGGTGCTGAGAAACTGAACGCAGGGTTTCATGCATGCTAAGAAAGCATTCTACCACTAAGCCACATTCCAAGCCTCTGAATTTTTTATTTACCAATTATATTTGTACTTCTTCATGTGATACAGTGTGATAATCCAGTGTACATATATGAATTTTTAACATCTTGTTATTTGTGTATGTATTTATTTTTAATCAGGTTTGGCCAAAATCATGTGCAACCAATTCATAAATAATGATGGTTTACTATTGCTAACAAATATTTCCTGCACAATAAAAAATGTTCATATTTATTTGGTGTTTACTGGGAACTAGACCAGGCACTAAGGATTTTCATAGCGTGTACACTAGAATCTCATTATTTACAAATGAAGCACAAAAGCTAAAGAGATTTTCTCAAGAAAAAAACAGGTACATAATGAAGGAGTTAATGATCCAGACTCCACAATATAGCTTGAATTTCACACTCTGAACCTGCACACACATGGCTACTACATACACATGACTCATATACCTTAATCTCACAGATTTTCAGAATCCTTGGTCATTCTTTTAGTTGTCTGGAGCTCTTATTCTCCTTTAAAAAGTCCTACTATAGTAAATTTATCTGCCAGCGGAAGAAAAAATTATCCACAAACCTGAAAACATAAATTAGTTCTTGAAATTTGTATATATGCTCATGCACATGTGTATATATACATGCATGTGCATTTACACAGTATGAGAAATAAATTGTGTTCACATTGACAGTCCAACCTTGCAAAGGTCTATTCGGAAAATTAGAACTCACTAATCATACTTGACTGCAACTTGAGCTTGTATTAAACACAATTCTATTCTAGAGCCGAATGGTTATTCGTAATAAGTTAAACATCACTGTTTAGTATTATTAGGGGTCTCTTATGTGAAGCTAAGGAGAATTATGCAGCTGTCTTGTGTCTCTTTTGGAATTCCGCAGTCCCAAAAGAAAAATTGGCACAAACTCTTGATAGAATCCATATTCAGCCTTCCTTAGATCCTTTATTTGCATCATTGAAGAGACTTGCTAACCTGAAAGACATTAAGTAATATATACATATGTGTATATATATATGTATATAATCCGCAAAAATGAGCCAAAAAAGAATCTGAAGTTCAGTTCTGACTGTACTTATCATCTAACCACAAGGAATTTAGCGATCACTTAAAGTCTCTAAATGTCTTAATAAGATTAACCCGCAGAGTGATTCATGGATTATGGATCCCATGGTGACAGCATAGCACACTGGCAGTGGTCATGTGGGTGTTTTGTCTCCCTCTCTAACATGCTTTGTTTATTTTCAATAAAAGAAACAAGATTGTAGAAACACAATTCCCTTAGATGTAATTTTATTCAAGATGACTACGAGAAAGTTTCTGTCAAAACAGGGACTTGATTTACTCAAAAGACAGAAAATGCCCAATTATTTTAATGTGTCTTCTAATAACAAGACAGTGTTTAACTTATTCTTGCGCTGATTGAGCTGCATACGTTCTTTTCACATATAAGCACAGGATGACTAGCCTATCATCTAAACTTAACTGTTTTGATCTTTTAACTAAACTCAACATATGTCCTATTTTTCCCCCTTAAAGTAAACCAAGTAATTAATAAATGAAGCCATTAAGCAATCATGCAAAGATACTTAACATTTCTGTTTCTGATTTATGAAATTTTGAAACATTCAAGAAGAGATTCAAAATATTAGTGTCAGTAAGGAGGAGGATGATCTGATTAAAACCGTGCACATGGGTGAAATACCGATGTGAACCTCCTCTTACCAATCAACACAGTTGAAAATGAATGAGAGGAATGCAAAACAACTTCTATCCAGGGAGAGGGAAAAGAGAGTTAAGGAATTGAGTATGGTCAAAATACTTTAGGTACATGTGCAGATATGAAACAGCTGAGTTTGATGAGATTGGTTTTGGAAGAAGTAAAAAGAACGTGGATGAAGATGAGGTGTGTCTGATTAGGGTTTATTGTATGTGCATGTGGATATCAAAGTGAAACTCCCTTCTACAACTGTGATTCTGGAGACAAAGCATTGCTTGAGGAATAATTTACATAAAAGAAATTCCACTAATGATGTTTTAGTAGTTAGTGCTTTATTCCCCCACATTCATTGAATAGAACGAAGTTGTATCTTCATCAACATCTGTTCAAATAACTTGTCATCCCTACTAATTAGGTTCCGAAATAGCTGGGCAAAACAATAGAAGATGTATATATTTCATAAAAATGTAATTGTCTTCCATCTGTTCTAAGAGGAATTTCATTAAGCTCTGGATGGTGTAGCTAAAATTATATAGGAACATTTTTTTTGTTTTCTCATACACATTTGTTATTGTTACTCATTCTTAGTTTTTTGCTAGATTTAATTTTCTTTACGCATGATTATTGTAGGTGTACATGATAAATTTAACATTTTCATAAGATGGCAATGACTTGAAGTCAGGCAGTGAATGTTCCAAATTACAATAGTCTTACATTTATTTTAACATTTTGATATCCTTGTCTCTCAATCTTAAGATAAAGGCCGCTGTCTATCATGGGTTTTAGTTCCAAGACTTTTAAAAACCAGTTGGGCTGAGAATGTGGCTTTGTGATAAGAGTACTTGTCTAGCATGCACAAAGCCCTGGGTTCACTTCCTTAGTACCACCTAACCAGAAAAAGTCAGAAGTGGCACTGTGGCTCAAGTGGTAGAGTGCTAGACTTGAGCAAAAGAAGCTCGGGAGCAGTCCTCAGGCCCTGAGTTCAAGCCTAGGACTGGCTATAAATAGCCATCTTTAATTCACTTGAGCCACCCCTCCATCCAGGCTTTTTACTATTGATTTAGAACTAGAATCTTTTAGATTTTTCTGCCCAAATTTTCTTTAGACCACCATCCTGCAGATCTCAGCCTTCTGAGTAGTTAGGACTGTAAGCATACACCATCAGACTCTAGTAATTATTTTATATAGTCTATGGAAAGCCCACTGATCATTTCCAGCAGAGGGAGCTTGTTTTAGTTTTCTTAGTTTTTCTTTTAAAATGTTATCTTCTTTTAGGTTTAATCTTCTTGACAGTTTATTGCATTGCTTAGCTGTTAGAAGAAAATAAAAAAGCCTCTTAGATAGATGATTGGATTTATTAAGCTAAGCAAATCCACTTTGTAATAATAAAAGCCTCACTACGTCATTAAAAATAAACTATGAAATATTTGTTTTTACAATGTTACCTCATGTGCTTTGTGCTACATTGAAAATTCTAGAGCTTTATAAAGTTTCTTACCCTTGAAATAACTAGACTGTTAGGCTATAAAATAGTTTTCTTTCTTTCTAAAATGTCTCAAACATGTCAGTAACCTTGAAATCCTTTGATTCTCTTCTTTTTTTGTAAGCAGGAAATTATTCTAACTCAAATTTATTCTCAATTCCAAATAAGTCATTGGGAAAATTGAGAAGCTTTCTGTTCTTCACGTGAAATAAATGCCAGATTCTCCTGTTGGAAGTTTCATGCTTTCCCCTTATACTTTCTTGAAAAATGTTGTTGTGAGTTTTTTGTTGTTGCTGTTTAGCATCTTTCTTCAGGGTTTATTTCCTTGTCTGCATTTGCAAATCCAGTATAGAAATGGTACCAACCTAAAGAGCTATATTGAAAGTACTAAGTTAAAATGTTTGTAGTGCTGTTTAGAATAAATTAAGATCTCCATAAGCAGCAATACT
The DNA here is from genome assembly GCF_031878675.1 of Megascapheus bottae. Lineage (NCBI taxonomy): Eukaryota > Metazoa > Chordata > Mammalia > Rodentia > Geomyidae > Megascapheus > Megascapheus bottae. The sequence goes on from NC_143517.1 coordinate 18,284,517, forward strand.
ACCTTGTTTTGACTCCAATATTTTCATTTCATCCAGCATACTATCCTGGGTTCAATCTTTCATGCATGGATGGTGTGGTGGAAAGGAATATATCTCTCCCCATGGAAATAATTTACTTGGAAGTCACAAGAAACTAGGTACTAAATAAAGAATGTGTAAATTCTTGATCATTAAAACTTTTGTTCTCATACACCATTTCCAATAAGTACACATAGCTCTGCATGCAGACATTCTACACAATGAATTTTAGTATAACTCATTATATCTTAGCACTGCTTGCAGAAATCAAAATTAATAATAAACTAGTTAAATAATTAAAATAATAGAATAATAAAAGAAGCCCATAGAGATGTATGTTCCAATCATTTGAGTGGATGAAATGAACCAATGTCTAGAAACACAAATTACCAAAACTGACCCTAAGGGAAATAGAATCTAAGAAATAGGCACATAGCTTTAAGCCCACAGATGTATGTATGCCTGTGACCCCAGCTATTCAAGAGGCTGATAAATGGAGGATGGTGGTTTAAAAATACCTACAATATTCCTAATAAACATAAATCAAAAATCTTTAAGAGGTCTGGGAGTTTGGCCCAGTGGTAGAGTGCTTGCCTAGCATGCACGAAGACCCGGGTTTGATTCCTTGGTACCACATACTTAGAAAAAGCCAGAAGTGGTGCTGAGGCTCAAGTGGTAGAGTTCTAGCCTTGAGAAAAATCCAAGGACAGTGCTCAGGCCCTGAGCTTAAGCCCAGGACTGGCAAAAAAAAAATCCTTAAGAGTAATAAATAAAATACATCAGTACATTAAAAGGATTGCACAGGGGCTGGGAGCATGGCCTAGTAGTTAGAGTGCTTGCCTAGCATGCATGCAGCCCTGAATTAAATTCCTTGGTACCACATACACAAAAGAAGACAGAAGTGGTGCTGTGGCTCAGTAGGTAAACTGCTAGCCTTGAGAAAGCCCAAGGACAGTGCCCAGGCCCTGAGTTCAAGCCCCAGGACTGGCAACAAAAAAAATAAAAAAAAAAGAAAAGAAAAGTATTATACAACACTGTCCAAATGGGATTTATTCCACAAATACATGGTGGTTCATCACATAAAACCTGAATAATCTATCAATAGAATAAAGGGAGGGGGAACAAGCAAAACATGGTATTCTCTATTGATACCAAGTTATTTGACAAAATTGAACTTCTTCCCATGATTTAAAAACATCAGCCTACTGGAAATAGAAAGAAACTTTGTCAACCTGATAGTTTTCATGGAATACCCATGATTATTATCATCCTCATTTTTGGACTGATGTATGTTTCACCAAAATTCATATATATCAGTACTGTAGAAATTTGGAGCGTTCAGAGATAAGGGTTTTAATGAGCTAATTAAGATTACATTTGTTTGAAAGGGTAGGTCCCTAACCTGAAAGTACTTTCGTTCTCAAAAGAAGATAATGACAGCTGGGCGAAGGTGGCTCATGCCTGTAATCCTACCTACTCAGGAGGCTGAAATCCCAAAGATGGCATTTGAAGTCCATGATATTCTTATCTCCAGTTAACCACCAGAAAATGAAAGTGGCTCTGTGGTTCAAAGGGGTAGACTGCTAGCCTTCAGCTGAAGAGCTCAAGAACAGTGTCCAGGCCTAAGTTTCAAGGCCCATTGCCGACAGAACAAAAAAGACAACAAGAATACAAAAAAGTATGTAAACACCGTCTATGTAGCCATCTAGCTGTTAAGGAGAGCAATCTCTGGATAAGATGGAGATCTTATAGTCATAAAATAAATTACTATCAAAAATTCAGGAGCTTTCTTTCTAGAAATAAAAAAGATGATCCTGAAATTCATATAGATATGTAGGCCACTGCAAATAGACTAGATGACAGAGACAGATGATAGACAGACAGACAGGCAGGCAGACAGACACAGAGATATGAAGGAAAAAAATTGAAAAATCCAACTTCAAAGCTTATGAGCAAATTACATACTAGTGCTAGTATAAAAATATAGTCATTGAAAACTCAATGGCATTAAATTTCTAAGAATTAAATACATTTATGAAAGCAACCATCCCAGAAGACCATGAGGTCAGAGTCATGTACAGAAAAACCTTGCCAGGCAAGGTTGACAAGGCCCCTGGAGTATCCTTATAACATCAGAGCTAGAGGCAGAAGGGACTTTAGGTGCACTGCTAGGGTAGGGTGGAGTTCAGATATGGGTGAAGGGTATTCTCTCCTAATGCAACTGGGGGCTATTGATACTAACAGTATATCCATGACCAAGGGATTTAGAAAACAGTATGATATTTGTTCATGGAGAAGGAATCATCTTGTCAACCAATAACTCCCAAGGAAGTAGATATCCAAATGCAAAAACTGGAACTTGGAAATTGGACCCCTTTTTAGACAATATACAAATACTGACTTAAAATGGAACAATGATTTTAGCACAAATGACAATCACTAACTGTAAAGGAAGGAAAAACCCACTTAGACAGGCTGTAGAATAGTTATGCTATTAAATTTAAATTATGTGTAAGTATGCACATGCCTGCACTGGTACAGGATCTTGAATTCAGAGCCTGGGCTTTGTCTCTTAGCTCTTTTACTCAAGACTGTTGCTCTACAACTTCATCCACAGCTCCACCTTTTCAACTTTTTGGTGGTTAATTGAGCATAAGAATTTCATAGATTTACTGCCAGTACTGGCTCTGAAACTCCTTAGAATCTCAGATCTCAGCCTCTTTAGTGGCTGGGATTATAGGTGTGATCTCCCTGAGCCCATCTATAGATTTAAAATAAATTCAGTGTGTAATGAGAGATAATGAAAAGTTTATGATTTTATTTTTGAAACTTAATCGAATGATTAAAGTTTCCCCTGTTTTTATTTTTACTAAGCTGGAAGTGATCACCTGTTCTCACCACTTTGATAGCACAGAATAGTTTTTATAAGAAAAGCAAAATAGTGTATAGTTTGCTATACATAGAGAACTAATCACTTTTATAAATGAAAAGTTATGTGCAGATTTAATACATAGTTATGTATATTATATATCTGTGTAGTTGTATGTATAACTTCAAATAGGTCTATGTCTTTTCTAATCAACTTAAATTAAAATTATCACAATCAATTTTGGTGCTGCTTTATTTTGTATCTTTTTATTGCATTTTTACATTGTGGTGTAATTATTTGCTACTTTAGCAAATTTAAAGTTCTTGCTAATTAAATTATTTTTATTAAGTAAAATATTTAAAATTTTTGTTATGCTTTTATATAATTGGCTCTAATGAAGCTCAATAATGGAAAACAGTTCAATGTTCAAACCATTTTAGTTGTCTAAATATTTACTGATTACCTACTCTAACTTTGGTTGTGATATTAATTAGGAATGAGTGCTGTCCAGGAGTTTGCATTGGAATGCATAATATTGCTAGGTAAAAGCAACACCTTGCTATAGTGAAAGATGAGGGATGATAAAGATAATGTGCTCAGTTTCACCTGATATGGAGTTTTAAGATGAAAATGTGTAAGTAAGTGGGGACTGCAGAAACAGAACAGAAATAAACTTCCTAAAACAAGAAATAGCTAGGGTGAATGTTTAAATGCGATTAAGGATTTTTTTCCACTTCAAAATGAGTGAACTAAGGCCTGCAAAGGTTATTAGGTAGTTGGAACATCAGATTGCACCAAAATCAATGTTTATTCTTTACTCCATAAACCTTTGCTTTTGCTTACTCAGTATTCAAACCAGATTTTACCTTATTGCATGATTCATCAAAATTTATCTTATAATAATACCTACTTTTGCATGTATAATCATGTGTTTTATGTTTTAAATCACCTTTAAGGTAATTTCTTAAATGGTGAGATTTATTCTGACCTTTATATTGATATTGTGAATGAAACAGACACCTCATTATATAAGAAGAAAAATTATATGCCAGAATCCCGTGCCTCATTCCTCTAATCCTAACTACTGAAGAGGCTGAGATCTGCAGATGGGAGAAGCTCAAAGAAGGAAAAAGTCCATGAGACTCTTATCTCCAATTAATCAACCAAAAGCTATAAGTGGAGCTGTGGCTCAGGATGTAAATTTTGGAAATGAACTTTACAATTTGGGGAGGGGTAAATTAGGAGGGAGAGAAAAACAAGAGGGAGATAACAATGTTCCATAAGAAATATAGTCATTGCCTCATGCATGAAACTGTAACCCCTCTGTACATCACCTTGACAATAAAAATTAGAAAGGGTATCAATGTATGTGAATTAATGCACCTTCTATTTGGCAAATATCATGTAACCCTTTTATTAATTACAATAAAAAATAAAAAAAATAAAAAGATGCAAAGGCTCTGAGTTCAAGCCTCAGGACTTCCCTCCTCCCCCACCCCACATACACACATGCACACTGGAACAAACACACAGGACAAATTAATTATGCAAAGTATAATGTCATTGACACATATTAATTATGCAACCAAGAGAAATCAATAACTTAATATTTGGTATATGAGCAATGCTATATAAGATTCTACCTTGTTCTTAATGTACTATGTGAAGCTATTTATTTTTTCTTCTTTTCCCAATAAGGTTTATCGCATGTTGTTACTGTATCTGAATTTGGTACCTGGTATATTGTATATACTGAAAATGGGAAGGTAAGGAATAAACAAGATGAGTGGGAGAGAAAAAGTAGGAAAAAACATGGAAAGGGATAACAATGTTCAAGAAGTAATGTACCCACTACTTGATGAATGTAACTGAAACTCCTCTGTATATTACCTTAACAATAACAACAACAACATGCTCTATGTCTAAAGGAACAAGGTAACTTGTAGAAGGTATAATTTAGTAGTTTTTACCTGACTTGAGATGGGCAAAGTCCAGAGAGAGAAGGCATTAGTAATTGTTTAGGGAATTGCTGAATATCATTAAGTTACTGAATATCATTAAGGGCAGAGGAGGAGAGAGGAAACCTTATCATAGTTGAGTCAACGGCTGATGTGAGAAGTCAGAAAAGAAGTCATATAGGACTCCAAGGTTTGAAACCTGAAGAACTGAAAAAGGAGTAGTATGATTTTCATCTGGCAAGAAGACTGAAGCTTTAAAGGAAAAATGATCGATTGTATTTTGACTGAACAATATAAAGTCTAGTGCTTGCGGACAATATTTTGGTACTTCAGGACATACTGTCAGTTAACTCTTATACACTAGCCTAACAACAAAACCACTACGAGCTGTTGGGAATTAGCATTGTTAATATTATATTTGATCATCTTGTCCAGTGGACATATGTACTACATCCCAGGGAGAGTTACATGAACAGAGATCAGAAGTAGGGGGAAAAAACAGCATTAACTCTCCAGGTTGGATACCAAGTAATGTAAACGTAACTAACTAGGCCAGATTCTAAGAATCTAAAACCATTTATTTGTCTGAACAGCACCCTTTTTCCTAGACATCTTTCTGTTTGCTTGGCTTTGAACTCAGCCTGTAACTTTGCACACACACACACACATAGGTAAACATATAGGTGGGGTGTCTGGAGTATATCTGGATTTTTATTGCCTCTAGTTTGGTAGAAAGTATGAGGCAGAGCATTTTCTTCAATTATTTTAACCCAGAGTACAGGAACTCATTTCCTTCATACAAACAACACATAGAACATGACTCTTAACAAAGTAGAAAATCAATGCACTGAGAGGTTTAAAGGAAACTAGTAGAGTTGCACAAGAAAGTGGCAGGATTATATTTCTGAACAGTTCAATTGAAGTTCATGAAACGGCCATCATATCACACTGTTTCTTTAGTAGTAGCCTTCTTAGTCAAATTATGAGCCAGATGGACTCACTCTCTCTTATCCCTTGGCAGGTTCTAATTCTACTTACTGCTCTCCTATTTCTCCAAGGCATATTGCAAAACCCTTCTCTCAGTACCCTTAGCTCAACTTCAGCTTCACCCTTTCTCATTTGAACTTCTCAAGAATAAGTTAGGAACACAGTCCTGAGCTTGGCGTGGGGGTGGTGGTGATAGGGAAAATCAGGGGTGATGGATTACAGCCCTTGTCCACAATGCTATGTTCCCGCATTGAGTTAGCCCAGTTATTACTGTGGCCCCAGGATGTAAAATCCAAAATGATCAGCTGTGATGCAAATGAGATGTGCAATGGAGATGCTACAGAGAAGGCCATAGTTAGCCTCAGACTGAGGCTATCTAGGCACAAACAGAGGTGCTCTGAAAACAAACCAAATTTAAAAGGACTGGAGTAGAGCACTTGCTTAGCAAGGATGATGTCCTGAGATGAAAACTGCACTATCGCCAAAACGAAACAAACCAACGCAAGTTAAAAACAAAACCAAAACAAAGCAAAATGTGAAAATGTACAAGTATTTTGTGTCATTTCTACGTGTTTAAGAAGTGGATGCTGGAGTTGATCACTGGTGGCTCACTCATAATCCCAGCTACTGAGGAGATTGAGATTTGAGATCTCAAGTCAAAGCCGGCACAATTAAACAACTCCATGAGACTTATCTACAATGAACCAACATAAACTTAGAAATCTCTCTCTCTCTCTCTCTCTCTCTCTCTCTCTCTCTCTCTCTCTCTCTCTCTCTCTCTCTCTCATACACACACACACACACACACACACACACACACACACACACACACACACCAAACCTACACACAGAATTAAAGCTAGAATTTGTAAGTCATATTATACCATTTTTTCTATTAAAAAACAGGAAAAACCCACCACAGATTCTAGAGGCCAGATAGTCACAGAAAATCTGTTAATTCATTAAAATATTACTGAATAGGAGCTGGAGGTAGATGCCTGGCAAGTGTGAGACCCTAAGTTCAAACCCTTATATGACTAAAAACATAAATTTTTGAATATTAAAATAGAACTATTGTGTAATGCTAATTTATCATTTGAATATATGTTGTTTTTCAAGTTAGAATTGATAGTCAAATCGTGTGCTTGTGCTAACAAAGTAAGAAATGTGTGTGTAGGTGAGTATGTGTGTGTGTGTGTGTGTGTGTGTGTGAGACAGAGAGAGAGAGAGAGAGAGAGAGAGAGAGAGAGAGAGAGAGAGAGAGAGAGAGAGAGAGAAATGAAAATCTTTTATATAGACCTAAGTTTAAATTAAACATGTTACCCCCAGGAAAGTGAGTCAGTAGGGTGTTACTTGAACAATCCATAAAAAAACTCCACCTCTTTGAAAGATGACAGGTTTTTAGAACATTGGTTCAGAAAAGAAGGTGAATAAAAGCTTTGATATTGAAAAATCATATATATATACATATATACATATCATATATATGAATATGGCTAGGTGCCAGTAATCCTAGCTCCTAGCTACTCGGGAAGCTGAGGTCTAAAGATTGTGTTCAAAGACAGCTTGGGTAGGAATGTCAGCCTTATCTCCATTTAATCATTAAAAAGTTGGAAGTGGAGCTCTCCCTGTGTATATATACTTCATATATATACATATATATATGTATATATATATGAAAAGTTTTAGGTTAGTGAGCTAACACATGTGGCTTAACACATAGGCCATTTTGCCTACGCATCTAGTTTTGCACAAAATGCAATGTGATTAGAATGAGATAATAAGATGAATGCAAATAGAAGAAGCAAGAAGTTGGGTGAGTGAAGTCAGAGTAGTAACCAGCTACTGTCCTCAGACTCTGATTCTGTAGTGATGACCCGTGATCCCTAACAGGTTAATGTGGCTTTCCGTGGTTTTCTTTCCCTTCCCAACTTTGCTGTTAGAACTACGTGAACTCCAATATCCTCATCCTTGTTTTTTTAATAACATCAAATCAAACTCATCCATGACTCCATAATGATTAAAATTAAAATTAAAAATAGAAATGGAGTGTGTGGTTTAAACACTTGCTAGTAAAAGGGAATGTATCACTCAACCAGAAAATGTGCTAAACTGCCTGGCAAACTCATAACACAAGTAGCGGACAGACCCGTTTCTGTCTCTGCTACAAGTATGGTTTTTGTATTTAAGGGCTATTAATGCCGCACAAATCTAGAGCTGTCAGAGGTATGCCTTTTCAGCACAAGTGCCGGGATCATTGCTCCATTGAGAGCTCTGGACAGTGGAGAAGCGAGCCTGACAGAGTAGCATGTTGTTAAACAGCCCTTGCATCTGGTAGAGACCCTTGCATTATTTTTTTCCATGCCAGCTGGAAAAGACACCATGTTGATGGTTGATCTGTTTTGTTTCAAACTGAAATTTCAGACTTTTGCAGAAATGTCTTCTGGAATTTTGTGTTACCTACATATCACCCAAAGTTCATTGAACCTCTTTCTTTCTGTGTTGAGCTCCCCGTTCAGCAAACATTTACATCAAAAATAGTGGTAGATTTGTATCAGGAGATCAGAGTGAAAGAAAAAAATGCCATGATAAAAACAAAAATTTCAGTACTATCCCTTTCATTCTTTCTCTTATTAAGGTATTCAGTCAAAATTACTATTGAATACATGTGGAAAGCATTAGGACAGATATTTCACAGACCTTATGCAGTTCGACTATTGAGGAAGTAACAAGAAGAGAGACAATTACACACAGACTGTGTGTGAGATTTGCCTATGTAATTGATGCATAATACATACAAAATACCTAGTGCTCACTTTATTCTCTGTATTTGGAATATTTCTTTAAAACAAAATGAGAAATATAAGAAGTGAAAACAAATAAATGTAAGTATTGTTTTAAAAACCTCAAGAAATTAACACAAACTGATTATGTTAAATTAGAGGATAAGAATATTGACATTCCAGCTTGAATTATGGTTAATATTTTTTATACTTTCAAAAGCAGACAGTAATACATTTTCCCTGTGTTTTGATGTAATTTCACTCTAAATTCTGTGTCCAGATTATACTGTTAAAATTGAGTGATTATTCATATATTATTCAGATCCTCTAGAATATAAATCATGATTGGTTAAAGCTTCTCAGTTGCGTATCACAAAACATAACTGAGAAAAATCACAGAAATAGAACCAAATACAATAAAAATAAGCGCTACCAAAAGATCTAGTTGACCAAACAAACAAACAAACAAGCTTTAAGTGTTCTTTGATGAAAGAATAATAAGCCTTATGTTTTGTCCACATTAGTATTGTGTTGAACGTGAGGATGGTAGTCCCTTTAAAAAAAAAAAAAGAAGTGAAAACAGCAAACTACCATCTTTATTTTGCATGTGTCATGAGTATTCCAAGCAGCATAAAGACATCACTGTAATATTAGTTTTACAAGTTCATTGGGAGGAGAAATAAAAAGTACACTAGAGGGAACATTGTTCAGGTGTTTATCTAAGATTTGAAGGAGAAGTGACAAAATGAATAGATGAAAGCTTTTGTGGAAACGGGAGGTAATTTAAACATTATGTGGTATATAAAAGTATCAACCTGGGACTAAAACATAGTTTTCTGGCCTAGGAAAATGTATGAATGATAAAATGTAGATCAGTAAGACGAAAAGTTTGAAGGGAAGTACAACTTACTACAGAGAATAATGTAGTAAGTCCCTGATACAGAAGATTCTGAGATGTCAGAAGAACTTACAAAGCATGTGCTCACTGCAATGCTGGAGGACTACAATAACAATCCTAAGGTCTCAGTAAAAGCCTTCCTGCAGACAGTGCACTATGGGTTCTCCTCTCTCCAGGTTGTCAAACCAAGACAATGTCTGATGTGTGATGTGTTGTCACACATCTCAGGGCTTCTGGCCCCTGACAATTCTCAGTAGAGTTCTAAATCAGGCCCTCTTGCCCCATGTAGACCGTCTCCAACACAATGCCTTGGCACTGTAGTTCACTGCCCAGTCACAACTCTTTCAGAGCTTTGCTATATATCATAGACACTGATACACGTGTCTTCAACAAACGCGATTCTCAAACTCACAAGAGATCCAGGCTGACAACACACATTTAGAAACCACTAATGCGCATGAGTTTTCAAAGCATCCGGTTACATTTCTAAAGGCCACCGACTCCTGAGACAGATGCCTGAGGATCATGAGTAGGTAAGCCGGAAGAGGAGCTCCAGAATAGAGGAAACCTGGGAGGTTTCCAGTGTGAAATCGTCTTTTGAGAATTACTGGATTCAGCAATAAAGAGGTGATGTGTATCTTTGGCAAGAGCCAATTGTTGGCACCATGAAAGGGGAAGCTATATTTCAGAGTGAAGGAGTCAAGTTGGAGGGCAGTAGTGTTGAAAAGTGAGAGAAATGATCAAGAAGCTTGGCTGTGAAAGACGAAAATGACACGAGGAATTAGTGTGATGACTTGGTGGAAGGGAAGGAGAGAGGGGAGGAGGAAGTTGGACATGTCACATTACATTGGCCATTTTCCTGAGCAATTAGAATAGTCTACGAAGAGTATTTGGCTCTCATTCTTCTTCTGGTTAATTTCATTCATCCTAGACTCTAATACAACGTGGACTTACTGAGGCAAAAACCCTGTAGTCTCTCAGATGGCTTCTTTTTGCCTGTAGAGTCTATGGGGCAAGCATAGCCTTTGGGACCTTCCACATTCTCAAATAAGCTCATTAGAAAAAAGAAATGGGGCTGGGAATTTGGCCTAGTGGTAAGAGTGCTTGCCTAGCATGCACGAAGACCCAGGTTTGATTCCTCGGTACCGCATACATAGAAAAAAGCCTGAAGTGGTGCTGTGGCTCAAATGGTTGAATGCTCTCCTTGAGGAAAATGCCCAAGGACAGTGCTCAGGCCCTGAGTTCAAGGCCCAGGACTGGCAAAAAAAAAAAAAATAGTCATGAAACACATTCACATCAAATCAACCTCTTCACAGTTCTTTCAGAGGCTTAGAATGTTTCCTGTCCTGCATAAATTTGCACCAGCAGTGCAATCTACCTGGATTCCATGCACAATTTTTGCATCTTTTATAGGGCAAGTCTCAAAATACCAATCTGGAAAGAGCCATCTCTTCTCAGTAGTAGTCCCATCCCCAAGGGTCCCTTCTCCTCTCTGTTTCTCTCACATGCTAAGTCACCACTTCACAGGATTATACTTTCTTTTATTTTTTTGGTGTTTATATGTAAATATGTTACCTTCTTGATTGGATTATAAGCTCTGGGAGAAAAGAACAAACTGTTCATCTCAGAAAGAATTTTAGCAGTCTGCATAGTGTTACTTCTATAGTACATGTTCAACCTTTAAATTAAAATAAAATAGTTTTCACATATATTAATTGTAAATATATATTGCATTTGACATTTCCATATGTGCATATAATGCATTTGAAACAAATTTAGACCCTCTGTTGTTCTTTCTTTTCCCCCTTCCCCCTTTACTTTAAACAGTTTTGTTTAATTAGTTTAGTTTTATTATTCTGTTTTCGGTCATATATTATTATACTCATTATTATACATTATTATACTTATCCATTCATTGCTTGATGAACACCTTTGATGATTCCATAGCTTGAATATTGAGAATAGTGTTGCTAACAAGCATGAACTTATAGATATCTTGTTTATATACTTAAATTTCTTCCTATATGTGCCCCATAGTGATATAGCAGGATCATATGGTAGTTCTGTTTTTTATATTTTGGGGGAGCCTGTATTGAGTTCCATAATGGCTGCACTATTTTATGTTACCTTCAACAATGTATGGAGTTCCCTTTTCTCCATTTTCTTGATGATTTTAATTCTGAGTGAATAGGATGAAATTTCAAAGTTGTTTATTATATTTGCATTTCCTTTATGGGCAAGGATGTTGACTATTTCATTATATATGTATTACCTATTTGTATTCATCTCTAGAGAACGCATTGTGTAATTCACTTGCCTATTTAGTAATTGAATTGCTTGTTCTTTTGGCACTTAATTTTGGGAGCTCATTATATATTCTGGGTATTAATCCTTTATCCAATTAATAATTGTTAAAGATCTTCCATTTTGTAGGCTGTCACTTGATTCTGGTAATTGCTTCCTTTGTTGTGAAGAAGTTTTTTTTAAATTTGATTCATTTGTTGATTCTTGTTATTGTCAGAGCTATTTGCAATACTATTCAGAAAAGCATTGCCTATGCCTGTATCTTAAAGGGTTCAAAACCAATTAACATCTCTTGAGTGTGCCTATGATTTAAAATGTACTAAGTTAGGTTGTATGAATTAACATAAAACTGTCCATAAAAACAGTCCAAGGCATACTGAAGAGGACATTTACAAAAGAAAAAAAGCTTGGGAATTATAAGATAAATGATTTCACTATGAATTTACTTCCAGTGGGGCCAAGCTCTAGAATGGTAGGAATCCAAAAACCTAACTGAAGTGATAAAATTACATAAAGTGACCATCACTAGAAAAAAACATATATAATTGCTAAAAGTGGTATAAAAAGTATAATTTCACACAAAACAGTAATCAGTGGTTTTAATGACTTATTTTCTCTATGCATAATTTGTGTAGATTTTTTAGGTTTATTTAACTGATGTGAAAGAATTTTTACAGGTATAGCCTGTAGAAAATTCTGCTATCTTTGGGGCAAGTCTAAACGTAAATCAAAACAACAACAACAACAAAAAAACCCAAATTATAAGAATGACTTTTTCTTCCTTAGTGATGACAGTATGGTTCAGAAAATCTTTTGTTGTTGTTATTCTTTTTCATTCATAAATACAAATTACATTTCATCACAGGAATGCTGGAGTATTAAGAGCTTCAAAATGAAAGGAATGTGATTCTGGAAATCATCCTTGTGGTTGCATGTGCAGCCTCTGGCAGCTATGTAAGGCATGTTGAGAATGTGTGTGTGTGTGTGTGTGTGTGTGTGTATGTGTGTGTGTGTATGTGTGTGTGTGTCCCAGACACAGTGACTTTTACAATGATTTGAAGACAACAAAGACAGGACATATAGGGTCCCATAGCCAGACTAACACAGCAAAGGGAGTTTCACATCTTATACTTTGGAAAGTCCAATTTTAAGGAGATATATTGATCATTCTATCTGTGCCCACTTACATGATTATGAAGCACTGGAAATGATCCTATAGAATTTTTTTCCTATTTGTCTCATGGCTGTCATTCTTGAGGAAAAGGAGTTTAATATTTTTCTTTTTTTTTGCATTTTTTATTGTAATTAGTAAAAGGGTTACATGATATTTGCCAGATAGAAGGTGCATTAATTCACATACATTGATACCCTTTCACATGTCTTGGTACCCATTTCCCTCCCCCCCCACACCCCCCACCCGTCTTGGTTTTCCCCCCTTCCCTATCAAATTTCAAATAACCAAATACAAATAAATTCAATATATCAGATAGTTTAATCTTTTTCTAAGCATTGATTTTGTATAAGCCTGTCAGTCATACGAAGCTGGTGTCTAATCTGTTGGAAATAGGCCCAGGAAACTATCAAATCAATCCATGAAATATCAGAAACCAATTCAATATTGGGGTAATTAAAATGAAGGAATTTGAAAAATGAACTACTACTCTTAGACTAAATGCTCTAGTGCTAGTCAAATTCCTGTTTTAAAATGTCTGACAGAATTTTCACAAAATACTCTGAAATTTGGAGAGAAATGGGAGAGGAGTAGCTTCCAAGATCATCTCACCCTGTGACATATCCAACATTCAGAGTAGCAGTTTCTTACTCAACCACATCACATTTATATGGCTATAAAAGTGTGTTGTCTTCATATTCCAAGTTTCCAAGTAGTGGACTGAATCATACTTCAAAATGTTTCCCCTCACTGAACATACTGAAAAACACTAATAAGTTCCCAGGGAAGCCAAAGAGAAGGTTTTTGTGGTAAGAGAGCATGGTAGTTATTTCAAAGCATTACAAAACAGGGCATGAAAACTTCCCAGTGATTTTTGGATGGATAATTCCGTTCCACCCATTTTTTCACATAAAAACATCAACACCACAGTATCATAATACACCAAGGAGAGGAAAATCATGAATAACTTTTTAGAATACATTCATGTACACTTGGGATATAATTTTCCACTTTTCTTGAAGTCAAATAAGGAAAAATGGACTATTATCGAATTTTTTTCTTTCTCTTTTAATGTTGCTCAAATAATACACTTGACAAGAGCTGAAGTTATTAACAGAGTCTTTCTTCAGGTACTTAGGTTGGGTTTGACATACTAAAATAGTATTTGTCCTGATAACTTCTCTTTCTTGTAAGCTCAGGAGATCTTTTTTCTTATGTTTATATTTTGTTATAATATACAAGTAAATATTAATTAAATTTGGTCTGGTGAAATTTTTGTTGCAAAATATTAACCTGATAAAATTGGTTACTGTATGAGTCTTTGGTATATTTATCTAATATGGGATAATTTTAAATAAAACTAAGAGGAAAAAAAACTAAAAGGAAAACCATTGAGATAAGAAGACAGGGAATCTGGAACCTTATAAGTTGAAATAAAAGGACAAAGTCAACAGAGGTGAGATATTTTCTTTGAGCAAATTAGAGATTTTGTAAATATTTTGTAAATTGAAGACAACTGTGGTTCTGTTAATGTTTTGTTTGAAAATTTGTATTTTTTTCTTATTCTGTTGTAGAAAAAAAGGACAGAAGAAATGAGAAAGAGAGGGAGGGATGGAGGGAGGGAGAGAGACAGAGAGAGGGAGGAAGAGAGGGAGGAAAGGGCGAGAGACGAGAGGGAGAGGAGAGGGAGAGGGAGAGGGAGAGAGGAAAAAGGGAGGGAATTCTGATTCTGTTTCTGGAATCCCACCATCTCATGTCTTCAGCTCTCAGTACTAGTGATTCATTGAATTAAGTCCAAGAATTTTAGAGCTGATTTCAAGAAGAACTAAAGGTTCTTCTATAAAATGAAATTGTGTAGGTCATTAGCGCCTACAAAATATTTAGTGTTCTCTATTGTTATATAATTTCAACCAATAATTAATCATCACCTAACTCTGAAAATAAAACTCCTTTTTCAAGCCAAACAAGAGATAAAATGTCTGGTTAATAAATTGCTATGGTTCATTAAATCTATTAGGTGTCCTCTCTCTCTCTCTCTCTCTCTCTCTCTCTCTCTCTCTCTCTCTCTCTCTCTCTCTCTCTTTCTCTTCTTCCCTCTTCCTTTCTGTTTAAACTTTTTTGGCAATAGATTATTTTAACTATATGTACTCCCTTCATATTTGATAGTTCTATATCAATAAATTTAATAAACCACAGATCAAAAAAAATTTTTTAAGACTTGTGCAGAACATGTACAGAATTTTCTCTTGCCTTTTTCCCTAAACAATACAGTGTAACAACTGTTTACACAACACATATCAAATTAGGTATAGTTAAGTAGGATAGAATTTCAAGTAATAAGGATATGTCTGTGGGTTATGCAAATAGAACACTAATTTGAATAATGGCCTTGAGCTTGTACAAATTTCAATATCCACATTGCGGCCTATAATTGAAGCTTAGGTGTGAATTCAGGCCTTTCTTCTCTTCCTTATCTCTGCAAACTGCTATGAGTTACACACCTAAAAACATCAAGTTACAGTCTCTAGAAGCACACACTCATTAACTCATGGACACATGAAGGAATTACATAGTGAGCCATATAGATTTTTTGTATTACTAAGTCAATCTCATTCTGTGTTTTGGGGCTATCTTCAATAGATTATAAGGTGTCTTGTCCAGAAATGTTTCCATTTTCTATTTTAACATTTTTATGCTTGAGTTCAAGCAAGGGTACTGGCACAAAAATGAAGAAGAAAAGGAGGAGTGCGAGTAGGAGGAGGAGGAGTGGGAGTGGGAGAAGGAGAAGGAAGAAGAGGAGAAAGAGGAGAAGGAGGAGGAGGAGGAGGGGGAGAAGGAATTTAATTTCATTTATCTTTTCATGTGATTTATCATTTTTTACTATGCCAATCTTTGTTACTTTGATAACAATCTTTGTTATTTTTATTTTTGGATTTGATTTAATGTTACTTTTCCTCAATCCTTAAGTTTTTTATTTAGGTTGTTTGTTTGAAAGCTACTTTATTTCATTTTTTATTATTTTTAATGACCAATTCATTTGGTTTATGAGAGCTTCATTTATGTACACAATACTTGCTGGTGATAATCACCCCTTGTTCATACTGTTTTGGCTGTATCCTGTAAGTTTGGCATATTGTGTTCCTATTTCCATTCATTTTCAAAAGTTTTCTGATATCACTTTTAATTTTTCCAGTGGTGTATTGGTCAGTAATATGTCGTTCGCTGAGGGATCAGAGTTCCTGCCCTAGTCCCAGTGGTGGCACAAGCCCCATAAGACTATCTAGAGACTACTCAGGGGGATTCGCAGGATTCCACTGCCACAATACATTCTCCTTGCAACTGGGACCTATCCCATAGAGCTGTGGGCCCACTTGTAGCTGTCCACAAAAGACAGCAGCAACATGAGATTAGGGGCCACTGCAGCAATTATGGCAGTGACAGAAGCTCAGAGAAAACTGGTCACATCCTAAGTCCTATAGGCCAAGCACCCTTACTTATCTCTCAGTTCTTAAGACGCAATCTTTTTGTGTTCTCAAACACCAGCAGCGTGTACCGCAGGGCAGAGCATGGGCTGAGATGCTGGGACTACAGTTTCTCTCCCAGATCCAGTAGGGTTTGTGGGACAGGGGAACCCTGTGCTGGAATTCATGTGCTGGAAATGTTTCTGGCCTCTGGAGTCTCAAGGCTGGGGATAGATGAGGCTTCTGATCCCCGAGCTTAGAGAATTAGCCACCTTTCTTGAGATGGTGTCTGTGATAGAAGCCTAAGGTCTGAGGACTGATGGGGAAACATTGTAGCAAAGCTACTGTGGCTACCTACCTAAAGGGAGCAAGTTTCCTAGCAGTGGGGATTGCCATTGTCCCCACAGGTAGCGCTTTATCAAACACCCTTTCCCCAGCGAAGAGGATTCCTCTCCGGCTGGGGGCACAGGGCTGAGATTTGGAGCATACGTGGTTTCTTTTCCTAGGCTTCCATCCCAGGACTCAAGACATAAGCTTCCTTGCTGAGTTCCAGGGTTCTCTCAAACGTCATTCTTTCCAAATACAGCTATTCACCTGTTGGTTTGCCTCTTGGGGGAGAGGAAGTAAGCATCCATCAGCTGCATTAAGTCAGTCATCTCCTATCTTTTAGGGATCTGCAATTGATCAGGAATGTGTGATAAGCAAGAACACTTTGCCAAATAATAAAGTTAAAGCTTTCAAACCAGAAACTATTGCAGACATAAAAGAGATTGCCAAAAATATAAATGGAAGGGAGGTTTTGGTATGTCACTCTTGGTCTTGGAAAGATTGATGACAATAGTTATGTTATTAATAATGTCTGACATTAATTGCCTAACTGTGCTAAGCTCTCTTCATGAATTATTATTCCTCAAAAAATCTTGGGAGGAGAAGTGATTATTTGCTTCATTTTTCAAATAAGAGATCTAAAATTTAGAGTGGTTAAATAATTTTCCCAAACAGTAAATACACAGTGGAGCTTAGATTCAAAGTCTTGAAATGAATCCATGGCTGTTACAATATTTAAATCTTCCAAGTCCAATTGAGTGACTTTATGTCCCGTCATTTCTTAATTTATATCAGATGATCATGATTTTAGAAATACATTTTATCTAAGTTTTCATAACAATATTCTTATCTAAGCTTTGGATAGAGCTACTTATGATATTATTTAGTATCATTTCAAGGCCTATAGCATTTTCAGTTCAATCTTTTTCTGACACAATATTTGTTATTTATTCTTGCTTTCATTTTCCCCCCTTTGCGCCAGTACTGGAGTCTGAACTTTGAGTCTTGACCTCACTAAGGTAAGACTACCAACTACCAACTACAATTTGAGCCACACCCCCATCCTTTTGGAGATTATCTTTTATTTTTTAAGGTCATTGGGCTTGAACTCAGGGCCTATGCATGTTGTCCCTGTTTCTGCTCAAAGCTAGCATTCTACTACTTCGAACCACAGCTCTATTTGCAGTTTTCTGGTGCTTAATTGGACATAAGAATCTCATGGACTTTCCTGTCCCAGCTGGCTTTGAGTAGCACAGAACACAGGCACTAGCCATCAGCACCTAACTGTTGCCATTTTGTTAATAGGGTCGCATGCTTTGGCCCTAGCCAGCCTCAGACTAAAGATTCCCTTCCTAAGTTTCCCCTGGTCATTGAGACCACAAATGTGAACCACCACATCCAGTCAGTAGAGTCATACTAACCTTTTCTCCTATATTCTATACTTGCCTGAACTGTGATCCTCTTAATGTCTTCCTATATAATTGCCTGGATTCTGGGTGTGAATCACCATATCTGTCCTTTGATTTCTCTCTCTCTCTCTCTCTCTCTCTCTCTCTCTCTCTCTCTCTCTCTCTCTCTCTCTCTCTCTCTCTCTCTCTCTCTCTCTTGCCTCACAATGAGATTGATACTTTAGTTTGTTGTTTTTAATTTGCCTTTTGAAGGTAATAATTTTGACTTCGCTTATTTTCTTTGTTCTCTACTATACTGCTTTATTTTCTTTATTTTCAGATATATTTGGCCATTCCTATTTTTGCTTCCAGTTATTTATTTTCTTTTTATCTTTGAATTAGAATACATTTGTAATATGAGTGTGTATCGTGTGATATTTCCATTCATGAATACAGAGTACATAGAACAAAATTCATATTCTTATTTTAGCTTCTTGAGATACAGTTATCTTACTAAATTTGAATCTTCCTTGTGTTCTAATGAGCCTATAAATTACATTCTTCATGTTTTAATTCATAGTTTTCAAGTACTATTCTATTAAAATATTTGTCATTGTATGGCTATTGCTTATTTTGATGATATATTTGTAGAAAGTATTTCTTAGGTTTTATTTTTTTTAATTTTTAACTTTTTTCTGCAACCCAGAACCCAGGTTTGGGTTCTGTGACTTTTTCACTGAAGACTGGAACTTTACCACTTGAGCCATGTTAAGAGTCTCATGGACTTTTCTGTCCTATCTGGCTTCCAATTGTAGTCTTCAGTTCTGTCTCATGAGTAGGTAAGAATAAAGGTGGTTTGGCTAGGATACTCTTCTACATATGCAGTGAATACATTCTGGATTCATTGCCATATAATAAAAAATATGATCTATCCATTTTCATTCTATTAAAATTTATACTAAGGTATTTTTCTGGTTAAGTATACAGTCAGTATTTTAGCAAAGTTACAATCTGCTGCAGAAGAAAGTGGAGTGGTGCACTGGTGTAGGCATTGTAGACAAGGATGCCTGCCCTCATATTTTCCAAGTCCTCCTTCTTACTTTTAGCTTCCTTTTTCCCTAGTGACTGAAGGAAATATGCACTCAAAATCTCCATACTGGTTATGGGTTTTGTTTGTTCCCCTGTATTGTTCTGTTAATTTTCCCTTGATAGTTTTTGAAACTATGCTGCTAGAGTTCTAAACAATCCTTACTTGTGAATATGTCTGCTAATGAAATAATTCTTCCTAGATGCATAAGTCTTTAGTATTAGATAATATCTTAATTCTTGAAGTCACTCATATTGTTTTGCAAATGTGCTAAATTATTTGCTCTCTTTACTTCTCTCTCTCATTCTTTTTCTCTCTCCTTTCTTCCTTTCTATCCTAGTGTATTTATTTATTTGCTTGTTTGTTTTGTCAGGCTTGGGGTTTGATATCACTGCCTGAGTGCTGTCCTTGAACTTTTTTGCTCAAAGCTAGTGTTCTACCACATTAGAGCACAGAGCCACTTCTGGATTTTTTGGTGGTTATTTGAAAATAAAAGTTTCCTGGGGACTTTTCCGCCCAGGCAGTCTTTCAAACAGGATCCTCAGATCTCAGTCGCTTGAGTAGCAAGGATTACAGGCTTGAGTCACTGGTATATGATTTCTCAAAGTTATGTAATTTCTCACACCACATTTTTCCAGTGTGTGTGTGAGTGTGTGTGTGTTTCCAAACATGGCAAGCATCTTTTATTAAAATTCTGGAATTCTGGGGGGGTGATTAATTTTGTGATTTCTCCATCAATTTGCACCACTCCCTTTTGCTCTTAGTTTTTATTCATTGTGAGTTATTTTGTTGTAAGAAGCGACTGATTTAGGACTGAGATAAAATGTGCTCCTTCAAACTGAATTTTCATGTGTCCCTATCATGTTTCAGCCTTACCAGTCTGGACCCACTTTAAACACCATTCATTTACAACTTATTTAAAGCTTGTTGGATGATTCCATGGTGCAACTTCACGATCAGCCCATTGAAGAGCTGAGTTTCGGTGGCTCCATCTCAAGGTTATGAGCTTCTTTTCCATTCCTCTTCTGTTCTTAGTCAAGGTACATTGCCTTGCAGTGCTGCAGAACAGGATAGGGTCATTTTATACTAAGGTTGTATCGCTTTGCAGTCAGAAAGTGAACAGGATGGTGTCCTGAGCTTAGTGGCCTGCTCCTCCTGTCTTTGTGCAAACAGAGACTCTGTTTCTCAGCCATGTTCTAGGGGCTAAAGCAGCTTAGGTGCTTAGATTATTTCTCTGAATCTAACCTATATTTATACATTGGACTGATAATTCTTAATACTTTTGTCTAGGCCTTTACGATTTTCAAACATGGTGAAATAATATTTTGCTCATTTTTTTAAAGTACCCTATGTTTTTTTCAATTTTTTATTGTGATTAATAAAAGGGTTACATTATATTCGCCAGATAGAAGGTGCATAACTTCACAAACATTGATACCCTTTCTCGTGACATGGTCCCCATTGCCCTCCCACCTTCCCCCCACTTATCTTGATTTTCCCCCTTCCCTATCCAATTTCAAATAACCAAATAAACACATATAAAATATATAAGACAACAAGGTGAAAAATTGTAACAATATGAGATAACCAAGGGATGGCAAAAGAGATGAGCCATAACATAGTACATTGAGGACAACAGTCACTCATTTTATGGTTTTTGTTTCCTTATTTTGGAGGTCCTTATATTTAGTGTCCTATTATTTGGCCTAATGGCTCTAGATTTTGTTCTATTGTAAGTCTCTGCTAGGAGAGCCCAAGGTTTCTACTGAATATGACAAATGAGGGAGACTATTGGGCCTGTGTTCCTTTGAGTCTGGCTTACTTCACTTAATATGATTTTTTCTAAGTCTTTCCATTTCCTTACAAATGGGGCGATGTCATTATTTCTGTCAGCAGCATAGAATTCCATTGTATATAAATACCATATCTTGTTGATAAGCTCATCAACTGAGGGGCATCTGGGTTGGTTCCATATCTTTGCTATGGTAAATAGTGCTGCAATGAACAACGTTGTGCTGATGGATTTAGTATGTCCTGGTTTCTGGATGAGTGGGTAAATGCCAAGTAGTGGAATTCCGGGGTCATAGGGGAGTTCTATGTTTAGTCTTTTGAGGAACTGCCATACTACATTCCACAGTGGTTGAACAAGTTTGCACTCCCACCAAAAGTGTGGTAGTGATCTGTCCTGGCCACACCCCTTCCAGCATCACTTGTTATTAGTTTTCTTGATCCTGGCTATTCTAACTGGAGTGAGGTGGAATCTTTTTTTTTTTTTTTTTTTTTTTTTTTTTGCCAGTTCTGGGCTTGGGCTCAGTCCCTGAGCACTGTCCTTGGACTTTCTCAAGGCTAGAGCTCTACCACTTGAGCCACAGCACCACTTCCGGCTTTTTGCTATGTATGTGGTACCGGGAATTGAACCCGGGTCTTCATGCATGCTAGGCAAGCACTCTACTACTAGGCCACACTCCCGGCCGAAATCTTAGAGTTGTTTTGATTTGCATTTCTTTTACGGCCAGAGATGTTGAGCATTTCTTCATGTGTCTATAGGCCATTATTTCTCCCTCAGGGAAGACTCTCTTTAAGTCTTTGGCCCATCTTTTAATGGGATGGTTGTTACTTTGCAGATTAGTTTTGGAGTGATTCAATTTTTTGAGCTGTTGATATATTTTAGATATGAGGCCTTTGTCCGTTGTATGGTTAGTGAAGATCTTCTCCCATTCTGTAGGCTTCCTAATTAGTTTACTAGCTATGTTCTTGCTATACAGAAGCTCTGCAGTTTAATGCAGTCCCATTTATCCAGACTTTTCTTTGAGTTGTTGTGTTTCTTGGTCCTTATTAAGAAAGTTTAGACCTGTCCAAGGAGGCCTAGTGTGTCTCCTATTCCTTCTTGTAAAGTTTTCAGTGTGTTGGCTTTTACCTCGAGATCTTTGATCCAATTGGAGTTAATTCTAGTACAGAGTGACAAAGAAGGATCCAACTTTAGTTTTCTGCAGGTGCTTAACCAGTTCTGCCAGCACCACTTGTTGAAGAGGCTTTCTTCCATTCTATTTTTTTAGTTCCCTTGTCAAAGATTAGGTGGCCATAGGTCTGTGGTTTAATATCTGGGTCCTCAGTTCTATTCCATTGGTCTTCAGGCCTGTTCCTGTGTCAGTACCAAGCTGTTTTGATGATTATAGCTCTGTAATAGAGTCTAAAGTTTGTTATTGAAATTCCTCCTGCACTGTTCTTTCTGCTAAGAATTGTTTTCGCTATACAGGGTCTTTTATTATTCCATATAAAATTTTGGATTGCCTCTTCTATTTCTTTAAAGAATGACATTGTGATATTGATGGGTATTGCGTTGAATTTGTAGATTGCTCTTGGCAAGATTGCCATTTTCACGATGTTGATTCTTCCAATCCAGGAGCATGGGAGGTTTTTCCATTTCCTCAGTTCTGTTTAATTTCCTTTTTCAAGGTTTTAAAGTTTTCATCAAAAAGGTCTTTTACATTCTTAGTTAAAATAATTCCTAGGAAAAGTACCCTATATTTTTCCCAGGAAAGATATCTGACCAAAACATTAACAAAATTAGTCCAAACTATATAAATTACAACACAATATACTGTTATATTTCAGAATTATACAATTCATTCTATATTTAAATTTTCATGTTTCAGCCATCAATGGGGTTAAGATACAATATTATGTTAACTGAAAACATGACATTTAATAAAATTCATTAATAGTACCTGTCACAGTAAAATACAAGCACACTCTTTAAATAAAATAGGAATAGAAAAATAATTTCCAGATGAAATTTTTTAAAAAGATACTTCTGAAACCTATAACTAAAATCATGACTAATGGCCTTATCCTTGGAGAACTGAATTCTAGAACCCCTAAAGCCATGGTCAGAACTGTATACACTGAAATTTCCTAGGCAAACAATCCTAAGATACAGTTTAGTCTGTAAATCAGGCACAGTAAGAGATGAGCAGTTATAACAAAGAATAATGCAGAGCAATTAATCTATTGTTTTTTTCATATATTTTTATTGTGATTAATAGAAGGGTTACATTATATTCACCAGATAGAAGGTGCATTATTTCACAAACATTGATATCCTTTCTCATGTCTTGGTCCTCATTTTCCTGCCCCCCCCCACCGCCCCTCATTTTATTTTTCCCCTTTCCCTATCCAATTTCAAATAATCAAAAATGCATATATCCAATATATCAGATAACAAGGTGAAATACTGTAACAATATGAGATAACCAAGGGACAGCAAAAGAGATGAGAGATAACATAGTTATTAAGGACAACAATCACTCATTATGTGGCTTTTGTTTCTGTATCCTGGAGGTCCTTTCATTTAGTGTTATACTATATGGCCTTATGTATCTAGGTTTTGCTCTATTGTAAATCTGTGCTAGGAGAGCCCAAGGGTTCTACTGAATATGACAAATGGGGGAAACCATTGAGTCTATGTTCCTTTGTGTCTGGCTTACTTCACTTAATATGATTTTTTTCCATTTCCTTGGGGTGATGTCATTCTTTCTGACAGCATCATAGAATTCCATTGTATATAAATACCACGTCTTGTTGATTCACTCATCAACTGAGGGGCATCTGGGTTGGTTCTACATCTTTGCTATGGTAAATAATCCTGCAATATACATCGTTGTGCTAGTGGATTTAGTATGTCCTTGTTTCTGGACGATTGGGTAAATGCCAAGTAGTGGAATTGCTGGGTCACAGGTGAGCTCTATGCTTAGTCTTTTGAGAAACTGCCATACTGCTTTCCATAGTGGTTGAATAAGTTTGCACTTACACCAACAGTGTAGTAGTGATCCCTTTTGTCCACATCCCCAGCATCTGTTAATCTATTGTTTTAAAAGATAGCGTTTCTGGATTCTGTCCTCTTTGTTTCCCGCTATGCAGCTTTGTCTCTCTGTCTCTGTCTCTCTCTCCCTCTCTCCTTTTATTATTTTCCCTGTGAATAACTGAAACCGTGGAAAGTAAAACTAGGAATAGAAGGGACCAATATCTATATCTAGGTTAATTCCAGATGAAATCCTAATGTAGTCAACTCCTGATTGTAATTTATTATGAAAGAAATGAATTATAAGATTCATCAGAATAATGTTGAAAAAAGTCAAACATGTGTCAGTGGCATATGGAAGAGACATCTCTTTCTTTCCTTTAGTTTCACACATTCTATATAGTTCCAAGAATGTAGTGGTTGTATTAGCATTAATGCAGGTTAAGGGACAGTCACCAAACATAGTTTAGCTGGAGAAATCAGCACATTCACTGTCACCAGTAGTTTACAATGTAATCCAAGTTACTCAGGGTACAGAGGCCTGGAGAATACTGGTTTGAAGCCAGCCACCAAAATGCTGGACTGGAGGCATGGCTCATGTTGTGGAGCAACATCCCTGAGCAACAAAGCTGGTATTGAAGAAAAAGCAAGGAAGGAAGGAAGGAAGGAAGGAAAAATAGGAGGATTAGCATGTTCAGATTGCTAAAAAGAATTAATATAGGCAAAATAACTGACCATTAAGAAGGAACTAGGAGTATGTTTTTCAGATCATCCAGTAAGATAAACTGTACATGCATGATGACTTAATATAAACTCAATTTAAATATTTGAGAACAAAGAAAACAGTGCTAAAAAATTAATGAACAGCAATATCACTTTGGAACTTCTTCCTAAGAATGAATCCAAAGATAAAGACTTTGAAGAAAAACATTACTAGAATTGGTTATTTAAAATTCTTGCCAGGCTCTGGCAGTTCATGCCTGTAATCCTAGCTACTTTAGCCTAGGAGATTAAAGTCTAAGGATTGTGGTCAAAGTCAGCACAGGCAGGAATACCCATGAGACTCTTATCTCCAATTAACCACCCGAAAACCAGAAGTGGAAGTCTGGCTCAAAGTGATAGAGTTCTAGCTTTGAGCTAGCGCAAGGCCTTCTGTTCAAGCCCCACGACCAAAACAAAAACAAAAAGAAAATTCTTCATAAGTTTACATAACAAAATTAAAATACTATGTTATACATGAATAAACTAGGAAAAAAGATTGTCAACACAGTAGTAGACAATGCATCAGTCACTATTTATTCTGCTGGCATTACTATCACAAACATCTTTGACAAAAGGGCTTAAAAAACAAACATTTAATTTCCTGTGGCTCTGAAGGAAAGTAATGACAAGACTGAGTTTTTCTGATGCCTCATTCATTGGCTTGCCAATAATTACATCCTGTGTCTTCATGTAGTCTTTTCTGTATAGATACATACCCTAATCAGCTCTACCTCTTCATCTAAGACTATCACTCTTATCAGTGTAGGGACCAACTCTTTTGACCTCAATTAACTTTAATCACCTCTTTATAGGTTCTTTCTTCAAATATAGTCCTTTGGGGTTTAGGTCTTAGAATTCTTATTCTTGATAGCTCATGAGAATAGGAATTCCTATTCTTGGTATAATTAGGAATACACAGAGAAAATATTTGTTCAATAACAGTTGCAGTCTTTGTAAATAATTTGTTAGAATCAATAAAGAAAATAAAGATAATGCCATAAATAAGTGCACAAGGAAGAAATTGGAAATGGGCCAAGAAAATTGCAGTTATGCAATTAACTAAAGAAATTAATTTAGTGTATTTCTAATCAAAGCATGGCTTACTATACTGACAAGGATAGAATGTATTTCGTGCCTATAAGATTATTATAAATTAAAATATGAATAATGACTAAAATCAGGAAAAATGGCTTGTTTGTTATCATGACTGAATTTAACTATCTTCTACAGATGATAAAGAAAGAAGCCTCTACCTCTTTTTCTAATAAGACTCAAACTATATCTATATTTTGAAATAAATATAAATAGTTCAAATTTTTATATTACTAACATAACTTCTAAATTTTGACTATAGGGTACATCATATTGATGGCAAGCAAATTTCAAGTGTGATTTTTAAGCTACATAACTTTTTTGAAACTTCTTTCAATTAAATCAGAAAACTCTGACCATAAAAAGCCAAGAAAAATTTTAAACCGTCTTTGGAATCCTCTTATACTCAGAGGGATTATGTATCATTTCAAGTGCAGGCACATAATTTAGGAGGGCCTATTTATTATTCTATACAGAATTTTAGTAGATATAGCTTGTGAAAAGAAAACCATAAATATGCTTTCCAGTTTATAATTGTTATAGTTCTAGATAAGCACAACTGGAAGACCTTTTATCAAAAATGTACCCAGGGAAGTACAACAGGCATTGGAAAAACAAACTAGCATAGAGGACTAGGAAAGGCAGAAAGCATGCCATAACAAGTGAATCATTTATATAAGTCTGTATATCAAATAGTAAACAAATAACTGTCATACTTTTAATTCATGGAAGAGCCTCTCACACTACTCTGTAATGAATCACAAAGTATTTGTACTGAGTTAAAAGTTATTTAATTGAAAGTTAGTTTATCTAGAGCCTGAAACATGCATGACTTTCAGGGATGACATTACTTGGTAAGGTCATATGCACATTTTCTTTTAGAAAGCTGCTGACCTAATTTCACATGACCTTTGCCTTAAGGAACCATGCAATTGTTCCCACTTACAGATTTTTGTATAGAAAATGGTCACAAACTGATTATTTTCACTCTTACCATGCTTCTCCTGAAATAATGTTTACTTTTATGTCAATGCTTATTATGTGGTTGATTTACCAAGAGTTAGGCCTGTGACATTTAATGGGAGCACATGACGTAGCATTCAAATATTATCCACAAAGATGATTCTCCATGGTCAACCCCTTCATTGGGTTATTACTTATTATCAGTTTTATTTTATTGTGTCTCATTTATTATTATCAGGTCTATCAGCTTTAAATGATACATTAAGGTTAAGGTCCTGTGCTCTGTGATAATCGCTATCTGGAGATTACATCACAATTTCCCAACCATGTTAGAATTCAGGTTTAATTTCATAGCAGGAGATTGGTTAATCATATTAGTGGAACAACTGGGACAACAGAATCATTATCATTCCTTTAAAACAGGAAGTGATATTGTTTTTATAACTGAAGTGCAAAAGGACTTGATAAATATATTTGATAATGATTAACTATTTAAAGATATGAACAGCCTCATTCATAAAGGAGCTGAAAAACAAGAAGGCCTCTTAACATCATCCATTCATCAGGATGTCATTCGTAGGCTTTTCTTAAATGGAGTTAGTGATTGGCTTACAATCCTGTCTCTTAATTCAGACTGATATACGGCAGGATAGGAGGGTAGATACCTACTGAGAAATGTGCCACATAAAATGTACACATCCTTTAAGAAATTCAAGTGAATCTACCTAACCTGTGGCTTTGCTTGACTAAAGGAATTTAAGTCTACTAATTAAAAGAGAACAAAACTTTACGGTTGACATTGAACTTACCATATTTTTCCAAATAGTTTTGCTTTAAATAACTGTGTGTGTGTGTCTGTGTGTGTGTGTGTGCGCGCGCGCGCGTGTGTGCGTGTTTGTGTGTGTGCTGTGTGTAATTTGCCCAAGGTCTATGATTTGATTTGTCTCACAGACCTTATTAGTGTCCAGATAAATGGCTTGATAATCAACTCTGTAACAAAATGTCATTAACTCCTACCATTGGTTAATTGAGTTTGTAGTGCCCATTGAAATGAAGATGTCTCTGAAAGGCATCTCATACAGATAGTGTTAATGGTAGTAATAGCTCATTATTCATCTTCTCTTAGAGTATGTTGAGTTTACTGAAAAGTAGGTTTGTTGTGACTGAGATAGCAAGGAAAGTTCTAAAATATGAGAGAGGCTAAGATAGATTTTAAGTGAGAAAGTACAAGAAGCAGGGATATCTCACAAGGTCAAAGAAAAGAGCAGCACTCAATGTAATATTTAATTCAAGTGACAAGCCATGTCTAATTCATGTTCTCAATTTTCTTATGGTGAGCTCAACCTGCCAGGACCAAGTATGCCTGTACATTTTGGACAAACCATAATGTAGATAGTTCCAAATCCACAAATAAGTTAAACAAATCACGTCTATATGCCAGCTATTTGGAATCTAGAAAATGTTTTCCTAGAGAAACAGCCCTTTAAATTACAAATAAGATCTTGGCCCACGCTAGAACTTTTATTTAAGAGAAGATAGTTATACAACACTTACAAGTTGTATGTTGCTACATAATAAACAACATACAGTTTTATGAGCAAAAGCAACCCTTTATTATTTCTTGCAATCCTGTAAACTGCCTGGATTTTCAGCTTAATGTGTCTTGGGCTACAATTTTCTGGGTGCTGGATGAGTAAGAATGTCCAAAATGGCACATTCACAGAGTTGGCAGTTGCTGCTCCCTGGCTGGGAAACCAACTGGCTAACAACCAAAGCACTTATATTGCCTCTCATTAGACTTGGCTTAATTCTGCCTGGCTATTGGTGCCAAGAGGGAGCATCCCGAAAGCAAAAGAGTCAAAAGGCAGAAAGGAGAAGCTGCCGAGCCATGAAAGGTACCACCCAAAACTGCCAAAGCGTCCTTCAGTTTCATTTTGTCAGTTTAGTCAGCCACATGGTACACAAACTAACATCCAAAGGGGCAGAGAAACTCCATCACTTGAGGAGAGAAGGAAAAAGTCATGTTTCTGGAAAGGACCAGAGGGTGAGATTAGAGGAGCTGTGTGAACATCTTTGAAAAATGCAATCTGCAATCGCTAATCTCTACCATTGTAGGTGGGGAGATCTGTTGCACATTGTACCACAATTGAGAACTCCAAGATCTACACTCAGCTCTATTAAACCACTCTAAATTTTAGTTAACTCCTCTAAACATATGGTATTCTTTTTGCCCTTAATTTTATTTTGTTGTAAAGGTGATATACACAAAGCAGTTACAGTTACATAAGTAAGGTAATGAATACATTTCTTACTGAACATGGTTACCCAGACACCATTCAACGTATGTCATTTTAAGGACTGAAAAACCTCTGATTTCCCACCTATTGTGTGTCAAGTTTTCTGGAATCAATTTTTGCACATGTACTTAATACTTAAAACAATTTTATGGGATAACCTATTATGTTCCCATTTAAGAGGCAGAAGATGAAGTCAGAGGCATGTTTTGATACCTGTGGAGGTGTGTTTAATTTTTATTATTTCATAATGAATTACCATAAATGCTGTGGCCTTAAACAACAGATCTTGAATATTTCTCAACAGCTCTAGTTCGGAACTTTAGTCATGGTGGGGTCGGATTCCCTACTCAGGGGATAAAATTGAGTTCTGGAAAGGGGCTACTTTTCTTTTTTTTATTTTTATTTTTTAAATAATTTTTATTGTGATTAATAGATGTGTTACATTATATTCACCAGATAGAAGGTGCATAACTTCACAAACATTGATACCTTTCTCATAATATGGTCCCCATTTCCCTCCCACCCTCCCCCTGCTTATCTTGGTTTCCTCCCCTTCCCAATCCAATTTCAAATAACCAATTAAGCACATATAAAATATATCAGATAACAAGGTGAAAAATTGTAACAATATGAGATAGCCAAGGGATGGCAAAAGAGATGAGCGATAACACAGTACATTAAGGACAACAGTCACTCATTATATGGCTTTTGTTTCCTTATCCTGGAGGTCCTTACATTTAGTGTTATACTGTTTGGCCTAATGGCTCTAGATTTTGTTCTATTGTAAATCTCTGCTAGGAGAAGGGGCTACTTTTCTTACTTTTGAGGACTTCTCCCAAATTCCCAGGTCATTGACACAATTCACCCTTGCAACTGGAGAAGGAGTTACCCTTTCCCCGATAACTATTAGGATAAATTAGCTCCTAGTAATTGCTCAGCAGCTTGAGTCTACCATCTAATGCTCGGACGGTTTGCAGCAGAGATGCTTCTATTTATTCAGAGCTAATCAAGTGAAACTCTAACTTCCTTTGGAACCAGCAAGAGAAAAGTCTCTGAGCTCATCAGTTTGGCCATATCTACAGAATAACCTCCCTTTCCTATCAATTGATTGGAGAATTTAATTACATCCACAAAAGTCTGGTGGTTCACAGCTATAGTGCTAGTGACTTAGGAGGCTGTGGCTCAAGGACATTGTGCTAGCCTTGAGCAAAAGTAAAATAACTCAAGTACAGTGCTCAGACCCTGAGTTCAAACCCCAGGATCAGCCAAAAAGAAAAACTCCCATAGTAGCAAGAGCTAGATTAATGTTTGATTTGAACATCTAGAGAAAAGTATAAGCAAACATATGTATATCAGAGGCTGGAACAAGCAGAGTAAGAAATCTGCTTCCCACAAAGTGATAAGAGCTGGACATATCTGTGAGGAAAATGACACGGAGCTCAGGATTGTAGGATTTCAGTCTATAGTTAAGGACCATCAGACTTTATCTTATAGTCCAGTATTTGCTATAGATATGGCTTTTAGGTATTTTGCTTAAGAGCTGTGCTTGCTAAAAGCATAAACTAAACCTTTACATGCACTTATTTACACCATAAGCACCATAAGTTTATAGGATCAAGTTGGTCGAACTCCTCAGTGGTATGAAGCACTGTGCTTTCAATCTCATTTAATGTCTTTCTAGTTCTATCACTCACGTTCACTTACTGAGTATTCTAAGATCACATTTTGCCTATCAGTTCCTCCAAAGGTGTAGAATCTGGGTCATTTCTATCTTCCTGGGCTCATGTCCTGTATTCCCTTACCCTTGAGTTTCTCAGGGTTATTTGTCTAGGGATAGATTTGTATCTTATAAGAACTGCTATCTTATTTTATTGTATACTACTTGATTTGTCATCAGAAATTCTTCACTCACTTTACACTTCCATTAGAAGAGGTAGGAAACTGCTTTTTCCTGTATATTTTCTTATAATAGGTATAAAAGAAACATTTTCATTCTTTAAAGGAACTTTGTTAAAATACATTTATCTAATTGCAAGTAATGTTGAACATTTTTTCATATTCCTGCCATGTATTCTTTGTGAATATCTTACCTTTTCTTGCTGCTTTATAGAAAGCTATTGTTTGAGTTGGGTTGTACCTCAGGGGTAGAGTATGTGGCTAAGTATGTATGAGGCCCTTTGTTTGATCCCCATCACCATAAAATGCATACTTTTTAAAAAAAACTTGATGTCTATTCTAGCTTTTGAATCATCTCCAACTTTAAGTGACAGCAAATGCCTTATCCTGGTACCCATCTGTTCATCTCGTCTTTGATGTCCTTACTTGAATAGAATCTACAAGTGTGATACTGTCCAATTTCTGAGTGCTTACACATGTAAACATATGGTGACAAAGTTGCTCTGAACTATATATATATATATATATACATATACATATATATATATATATTCCTTTCTTAGATCTATAAAGCCTTTAGAGTTACAGCTGGTGTCAGACAGGGGTCCAACTTTGTATCTTCTTATGTTGTGAACTGATATCCCACATCGTTTGCCAACTTGTTTCTCATTTCTACAACTTGGGTAATGTTATCTTTACTAAGTTTCAATGTGCATGTGGGTGAAAGGGTCCGACTCAACCCTCTGTTCTGTTTAACAGCTGCTGTTCCTGAATCACAGTATATTCATTCGTGCAATTTCCTATTATATCAGTATCTAGTAAAGAGTGCTCCCATTCTTTGTGGGGTTTTGTTGTTTTCCCAAAAAAAAAAAATTCTTCATTGGCATCCATTTAAGAATCCATGCTGCAAGTTGCAAAAATAAGCAAATGTGCATATTCTTTGGATATTTGATACTATTGTATATATGCAATCATCATTATATCTGCTATTAGAGATTTTTTAAATTTTGTAATAAAAATGGAATTATTAAGGCTCATCTTGGAACATTTCTTTGTACTTCCTTGCTTTGTGACTTGTCTTGTATTTCTACTGAACTTTCTACTGCTTGTTTTTCATGAAGATGAATATAAATTTGCTTTTGTTTTTTTTTCTGCATTGAGGTTTCTGTGTGTACATCTAATACCATTGCTAAACTCATAGTCTCACTGTAATCATGTTCAGCTGGGGAGTTAGGAGCAATGTAAGAAAGTAAATACTTAAAGAAAAATTTATTAAGGCTGTTGCAGTTTGATCCAATTAGACATTTTTTTAACTGTCAGCTCCATATTGTAGTATATAATATACATGGAGAATGGTAAACAAATCATTGTTCTATATGAAATGATCTTGAGGTAAAAATACTGATATAACCAGCAGTGAGTCAAGGAAACACAAAAATAAGTGTAAGTTTAGGTTGTTTCCAATTTTCCCAACACATAAAACTTTATTTTCAATTCTAACTTTATTTCCTTTGGAAAAAGTCCTAGAAATTGAGTTATGAGTTAAATAACATGAGAATGATTAAAGTTCTTTATATATATCAGTAAATGCCTTTTGGACAAGATTGACTCACAGGTCTAATAAGTCATCAAATGGAAGGGCCTTGTTTAGTTTACTTCACAGTACTGTTGCCTTGTTAATATTTTCTAGTGGGCTTTAAGAAATATTATTGTTACATTTTTTTGCTACTAAAATGTATTCTTTGGCATCTTTTACCCATGAATTATCTTTCTTTTGGTCATTTTATTTGCACTGGATTTTTGCTTATATTAATGTTTGAGTAGTATTTGCAAGTATTTTTCTACTTTGATTGACCTTTCATTTCTAAAACTTTTCATTTTAGTTTTGATTTTTTCTCAAAGTTTTATACAAATAATCTAGAGTTCAGTAATTCAATAAAATTCAATCACTTTATTTCCATCTAGTTACTCATCATCTATCTATGTGCCCCTTTTCTGCATCTATTTCAATCTCCTACCAAAAATGTCTGTTTCCTAAGAGAGATTTGCTTTACTTTCTCTAAGTAAGAGAGATACACATATACATACATATATACACTCTTGGCTTCTATCATTACCCTTTGACTCTACAACAATGATAAAGGTTCGGCTTTCACTCCCTTATCTGTCTATTCTACCCTCTGTCTATATCAACACAACAATAATATTGCTTTAGACCATATTTAGGGTTTACATGTTCATAACTATATTGGTATTTATAGCTGAGCCCATACAGATTGTATAATTATTTCTTATTTTTCCAACAACTTTTGTTTTCCTAGAGTTAGTAATTGTTAATGTTCTTTCTCACATTTTTAAATACTATATCAACTCCCCTAAACTGTACACAGCTATTTTTTTACCTGATTATAAAATTCTACCCATTTATACTAGCAAAAGGCTCCCAGCTCCTCTGAACAGCTGCAGTCTGTACATCTGTGCCCTGGGTCTCCTGTGTGTATACCATCCCCCCAGGTTCTTCTTTTACTACTCTCCAGGAAAGGTCATTTCTTCCATTTCTGTGAGAACTGTTTTTCTGGATTCTGTCCTTCATCTCTCCCTTGATTACTTCCTTCAATTGCATGAGACCTTAAAATAATGTATATTTGAGATGATCCTCATTCTTCCCTCACACCAGAAAGTCAGGTATCTGAGGAATTTTTGGTATTGAACGATGAGATACCTTTATATATGTTAATTTTCTGGAGTCAGTTTATGGAATTCTGCATACCTCTCTCTGGTCAGAGTAGAAAATTTCCTATGGAATCCTGACTAATTCAAGAATAAAGCTAAAGATAATGGCATTTTGGATTCCTTAACAAATTGAAAGAAATGCTAAAATAATTCTATAGTAGTGAGTAAATTCCAGATTGCATTTGCCTCCAAATTTTTTTATATTTTTTATTGTAATTAATAAAAGGGTTACATGATATTTGCCAGATAGAAGGTGCATTAATTCACATATATTGATACCCTTTCACATGTCTTGGGGACCAAGACATGCCTCCAAATTTTCTAGCTGTAGTTTTCTGATTGTTGAGCATCCATTTTCATTGCAATTCTTCTCTTGTTTGAATAGAGTCTGATTGTTTATTTGTTTTTATTTAAGGGAGTGTTTTGAAATTTTTCTTAGTCAACAATGTTCTTGAAAGTGAATTATGTTATACCCAAGTGTGTCTCCATATTTACCCATTGAGCTCTCAGCACACTCAATATGAAAACTCTGCACTTCAGAAAAAGAATATTTACGAAAATATTTTCTCTCCTTTTTCTTTCTCATCTTCCCTTTCTAATATCTGCTTTTCATATAATAAGCCTTTGGAGTACCTTACTTTTCTTATATTTTCCTTGTATTTTATTCACTACATTCTAGAAGATTCTCTCATCTTTATCTTTCTTTTTTCTTTTTTGTTTCCCCTAAATAAACTCCACATGGTGTTTTCCTGAGTCTTTGTTTCTCTTCAGCCCTCTGTTAGCATTTTTTAAGCTTCTCTATCTAGTGTCCTCTCTGTGATGTGTGAAATGCTTACATATGTGTGTGTGTGTGTGTGTGTGTGTGTGTGAATGTACATATATTTCATGTTGACTTTTCTCTACAACTTTGTTGTTATCTATTAAAATAAGGGAGGAAAATACTAACATTATGATAGAAATCTTTTCTTCACATAGGGCTTTTACCAAGGGTCATGGAGAAAGATTTTGTAACAAATGTTATTGTGGGTGAACTTTCTCTCTACATGTAAATACTTTCAGCTCCCTCTTCCTTGGTCAGTGAACAATCACTCTTTTCCTGATTAAATTTGTTGATCTTATTCCAAACAAGGGGTAAGGGAGAGACTGTTTAGTATTTGTATGTATAGTTTCCTTAGTCGGCCTGTTTCCAGTTGGATAATTACACCTATAATTATGACTTGTATCTCCCAGACTACAAAACATTTACTTTGCTGAAGTGTCTACTGTTTTCCTTAGAGGGATGGGGAGTGAGAGATGGATCTGCTTCTCAAGCAGAACTTCAACCAGCCTTCCCTTTGGAAGGCTCTTTTTTAGTTTTTAATTTCTTTTTATTTACTTGTAATGGTGATATAGAGAGGGATTAAAGTTATGTAAGGTCCTGAGCACATTCCTTTTTGAATAGTGTCCCCCCCATTCTCTTTCATCATATCTCCCAACCCCCATTCCAGGCAAGTAGTAAAGTTCATTTCCAACAAAGTGTCTAGTGAGTGTTGTATTGGGTCATTCTTTGTCCCATGGTTTCTATGATTCCTTTCCTAAATTAGATAAACATATATAAGACAAAGGTACAGATATAAAAAAATACAGAGATAAAAAACCAGACAAAGGGAAAAGATAAAGGAACACCAGCAACAACAAGAACAAGAAACAAACACTACAGTACAAGAAACAAAATATCCCTCATTTCCATTTCTTGGAGTTCATTTTGACACGCATTGTTTTATATAATCACATGCATATAACTACTGAGCTACTGTGATCCTCTGCTAAGAACACTCTAGATGTATTCTAGATCCTGCAAAGAAGGGAAACCATGCAGCCTAGGTTTCTTTGGGCCCAGCTTATTTCGTTTAATATAATTTTTTTCTTTCTGTTTCCTTGCCAGTAGGGAAATTCCTTCTTTACTCTTGTTTATTCTTGTGAGTTTTCAACTTTTTTAAAATTTTTATTCAATTGAAAGAAAGAAATTGAGGCAAATAATTCAATTCGGTATTTTTTCTTTCTTTTTCAGATTTGAATAATATCAAAACCATAAAAGAACAGGAAAGACAGAAATTATCCCAACTAGAAGAGTCTTGCTTAGTGTTTAATTTAGAAATATTTCATTTTTATGAAATTTATTAGCAAATTCCTTGAGACTTCTTTTTCATCTTTTAATGCTTGTCTTTCTATATGCCTAAATCAATTTTGTGTTTTCTTCTATATTTTATAATTCTATATGTACTCAATTTTTAAATCTTCCTAGACTTTATTTGCATATTAGCATTTGTTAAGTATTTAAACTATCCTTCCCAACATATTGAATACTTCATTGTTTTAGAATACTCTATAAGCATTCAATTCCTCTAAAATCATAGGACCTATTAAGGAATCACTCTTACACTTTTAGATGTGTTTGGTTAGTATCATGGCTGTACCACAATACTAACAAATCTTATGATTATTTTTCCTGAAAGATAAGCAAGAAAATTAAGTCGCAGAAATGTATCAATTCTGTAGGAGCCTTTTACTTTATGATCTAGAAGATTCTTGAATTAGCTAAATTTTTTAAAAATGTAACTTTTAAATTTGAATTCAAAATGCTCATTTGCAGATATTGAATGGAAGAAGAATAAGCTCCATATAATCAGCAATCATTTTGGAGCTCAATTCTCCTAAACTCTATTTAACCTTTAGTGGGTACATGCTCATTTAGTCATTTTGGTTCATTGGTTTAATTCTACAGAGCAGTTTTTGTTTGATTTCCTTTGCTATGAACTTTTAATAAAATATTTCTCTACTATAAGGCAAGAGATTCCTGCAGTGCTGGCATTCACATTAAAATAAGTAGAACCATGTCTTCCAAAAGTCATGTTTGGAATCCTTAGTCCTTAATGGGACTGTGTTTGGTGTAGAAATTTTAAGGAGGTAATAAAAGGGGAAATGAGGTTCTGAAGGCAAGACCATAACCAACTATGACTGATATCTTTCTAAGAAGGGCAATAGTCACTAAGGAAATACAAGACTACAAAAAAGGTCTGTGTTGAGAACATATGAGAAGCCAAACAGAGAGGCCACATGAGAAATAAAACCTGTCAACACCTTGACTTGAACCTTCAGTTTCCCCAGAACAGTGAGAAAATACATTCCTATTACTTCAGTTACCATGTCTATGGTATTCTGCAATGGAAGACCAATCTGCCTAATTTAGATGGATACATGTGAAAGATCTATCATATTTTTGTCCTTACAAATTCACTGGATATACATATTGCTGTATTTTGTCTTACCAAAAAAATCATAACTACAATCTTCTACACTGGTTTTATGACCCACGAGTGTATCATAACACAAAATTTTAAAAACTCATATTTCTTCTACCCTATCAACACTAAAGCCACACCAAGACAACTAGAAGAACTGCCTCTAAAAGAGATAGGATCCTTAAATATGTCACTAGCATAGACAGAAAAGTTTGCTTAGGCAATCCGCCTGCTCTAAGGGTCTCAAATTTACTCCAATGTCAAACGTTTTGTGTTGAGTTATATATTTGGATGGAGTAAGTATCTCCTGGTTTTCTATATCCTTTTTTTTGTTGGACAGTCCTGGGTCTTGAACTCAGGGCCTGGGCACTGTCTCTGAGCTTCTCTGTGCTCACTTGACCCACAGCACAACTTCTGGCTTTTTCTGTTTATGTGGTACTGAGGAATCCAACCCAGAGCTTCATGCATGCTAGGTAAGCACTCTACCACTAAGCTACATTTCCAGCCTATATCCATTATTTTTAGACAAACAAATGGAAATAATTCCCAGGTCGATAGCAGATAATATTTGATTAAAATTAGTTACATGTGAAAGCTATCTGAAAAATACACTTAATCCTTGTGCTGCTCACACTTATAATCCTAGCTACTTAGGAGGCTGAGATATGAGAATGGTTGACAGGGGCAGGAAAGTCCATGAGACACTTATTTTCAATTAACCACTGTAAGTGGAGCTCTGGCTCAATGTGGTAAATCAAGCTCAAGTAGAGCATCCAAACCCTCAGTTCAAGCCCCAGGAGAAAGGGGAGGGGCGGAGAGAGAGAGACAGAGGCAGAGACAGAGACAGAGACAGAGACAGAGACTGACACACAGAAAGAGACGAGAGGAGAGAGAGAGAGGAGAGAGAATTAATAAAAAAAATTGTCCTTTATGTTTGTTTTTTTCATATATTTTTATTGTAATTAATAGAAGGGTTACATTATATTTACCAGATAGAAGGTACATTACTCCATATTGATATCCTTTCTCATGTGTTGGTCCCCATTTCCCTCCCCCTACCCCCACCCCACATCTTGTTTTACCCCCTTCCCTACCGATTTCAAATAAGCAAAAATGCATATATAGAATAGATCAAATAAGGTGAAATACTGTAACAATATGAAATAACCAAAGGACAGCAAAAGAGATGAGAGATAATATAGTACATTAAGGACAACAATCACTCATTATATAGTTTTTGTTTCTATATTCTGGAGGTCCTTTCTTTTAGCATCATCCTATATGGCCTTATGTATCCATCTAGGTTTTGCTGTATTGTAAACTCTGCTAGGAGAGCCCAAGGGTTCTTCTACTGAATATGACAAATGAGGGAAACCATTGAGCCTATGTTCCTTTGTGTCTGGCTTAGTTCACTTAATATGATTTTTTCTAAGTCTTTCCATTTCCTTACAAATGGGGCGATGACATTCTTTCTGACTGCAGCATAGAATTCCATTGTATATAAATAACACATCTTGTTGATCCACTCATCAACTGAGGGGCATCTGGGTTGGCTCCATATCTTTGCTATGGTAAATAGTGCGGCAATGAACATCATCGTGCTAATGGATTTAGTGTGTCCTTGTTTCTGGATGATAGGGCAAATGCCAAGTAGTGGAATTGCTGGATCACAGGGGAGCTCTATGTTTAGTTTTTTGAGGAACCTCCATACTGCATTCCATAATGGTTGAATGAGTTTGCACTCCCACAAACAGTGTAGTAGTGATCTCTCCTGGCCACATCGATGCCAGCATCTGTTGTTATTAGTTTTCTTGATCCTGGCCATTCTAACTGGAGTGAGGTGGAATCTTAGAGTTGTTTTGATTTGCATTTCTTTTATGGCCAGAGATGTTGAGCATTTCTTCATGTGTCTATAGGCCATTTTTGTTTCTTCTTCAGAGAAGACTCTCTTTAAGTCTTTGGCCCATCTTTTAATGGGATGGTTGTTTCTTTTGAGCTGTTGATATATTTTAGATATGAGGCCTTGTCCATTGTATGGTTAGTGAAAAATCTTCTCCCACTGTGTATGCTTTCTAGTTCATTTGCTAGCTATGTTCTTTGCCATACAGAAGCTCTGCAGTTTAATGCAGTCTCACTTATCCAAACTTTCTCTGATTTGTTGTGTTTCTTGGTCCTTATTAACAAAATGTCGGCCTGTGCCAAGGAGACCTAGTGTATTTCCTATTCCTTCTTGTAAGGTTTTCAGTGTGTCGGCTTTTACCTCGAGGTCTTTGATCCATTTGGAGTTAATCCTGGTGCAGGGTGACAGGAAGGATCCAAAAGGAGTTGCTGTCCTGATTGTTGCTACGATCCTCTCTTTGTTGGCATGTAGGAAGGCAGTTGATTTTTGAGGGTTACTTTTATATACTGCTACCTTGCCAAAGTTTTGAATCAGCTCATGCAGCTTGAGAGTGGAGTCTATAGGGTTCTTTAAATACAGAATCATTTCATCTGCAAAGAGGGAAAGTTTCACTTCTTTTATCCTTTATTTTCTTTCAGAATTTTCTCTTGGCATAATATCTTCCAGAAAGCAATCATACTATAAAGAACAAATGGTTATAAAATAAAGTAAATGATTGAGCTGGTAAATTTGAAGAACTCTTTCCAATAAAGCTTTCTACTAATTTACATTAACTTTTCTATTAAAGAGAAGATAATTCAAGAGATTATGTAACTTTTTTTAAAAAAAAGAGGCAACATATTTGATTATGAATGTTTAAGTCACTAAATCAAACTGAATTGCATTTTTTTCAACACAATGGTTCATTAGTTTGAATGTTTATTATAAGTTCATCGAAACAGCACCAAAATTCAAAGATCAAGAAAACTTTTCTTTAGTATATTTTTTAACTCTAAAGAGTTTACCTCTCAGAATGAAGTATGCGACATAAAGCTTTTGTTCTGGGAGAAAGATAAAGAAAAGGAAGAAATGGAGAGGGGCCAGAGGGGTTAGTGGCCATCCATTCTGTGGCGAATTTGCTGTGCAGAGACTTTTGACAATAGTGAATGGCATGTTTCTCATTGGAATTGGGGCAGGAGGTGGAGGAGGCTGGGTATGGTTGTAAGGAAGGAAGAACTAGTTGGGATACAGTTGAAGTCTTTCCAGTCTAGCTATGCTCCCATCTATCTATGATCTTCTCATGATATTTGAAAAATACCTAAGTCAGCTGATGTCATTCTGTCTTTCCTGTGATTTCAATTGTCCTGTTCTTCTTCCTCTGGATGTTATAATGCTGCCATGACCAGTCCTCCACAATTCATCTTCTCTTGAGGAAGTGTTTGCTCACTTGCACAGGAGTGTGCTTCCTGTGTGTAATATCTCTAACAATATACCTCATTCCTTAAGAGTGCTTTTGCTAAATTTTACTTTTTGATGGTTGGTGGTACTGGAATCTCTTGAACTCAAGGCCTTACACTTACCTAGGCAGAAACACTGCCACTTAATTTATTCCATCAGCAACTTTTGCATTAGTTGTTTTCATAATAGGGTCTCAACTTATGCCTTGACTGCAATTTTCTAATTTGTGTCTTCCATGTCCCTGGGATCACAGTGAAGGAGTCTATGAACCATTTTATTTCTTTATTCATTTCATTATTTTTATTTTGGGGTCAGGGTTGGTGGGCCACAAACTATAATTCCCTGATTTCTGCCTCTCAGAAGCTAGGTTATAGGCTTGAAGCACCAGGCCTGGCTTTGAGTCTTGATTTCTTCATCTCTATAGTATCATTTCATCCACAGCTAAGTATAATAGTTTTAAGTGCCTACCAAGAGCCAGGCACAGTGTAGCAGCTAGATGACGGTGCCAGATTCTTCCAGTTAAGTAATACCATTCAAGAGTCTGTACACAAGAAGTTCTGCTGGCATGATTTTTTTCATCTTTGCATGAATAATAGACACATTACAACTTAAACTTTTCCCAGAGAGAATAAATGATCTTATACAAGACCCCTACGAATTACTATTTAATTAGGATACAATTAACTTGGCTATTGTAATACTTGAGTAATCTCAGCCAGAACTTTTACAAAACCATTTCTACACCTATTTAATCTAT
Organism: Megascapheus bottae; assembly: GCF_031878675.1. Lineage (NCBI taxonomy): Eukaryota > Metazoa > Chordata > Mammalia > Rodentia > Geomyidae > Megascapheus > Megascapheus bottae. The sequence continues at coordinate 18,325,687 of NC_143517.1, forward strand.
TTTCAGCAACAGGGATAGCCTAGCTTAAAATAACATAATGTCATACCTAATGATCAAGGCAAAATGAATACACCTGTGTTTGGGACCAATAAAAAGTGAAAACCTAACTAACATTTTAGCATGTGTTAAAACTTGCCTATATATTTTTTCAGAATTAATGGCAATGCAAACTTCATATACAGCCAAATCTCTGAGTATAACCTTGCCAAGAAAAATAAGTCATTGAAGAGTAAAAGCAGGTGGGAAACAAATGTCTTTCTAAAAATCACTCAATCACAACCTACTCAATGAAAGCACTAGTAAAATTTAATTTCAACAACCCAGTCATTATTTTTTTGCCAATCCTGGGGCCTGAACTCAGGGCCAGAGCACTATCCTTGGACTTTCTCAAGTCTAGAGCTCTGCCACTTGAGCCACAGCATCATTTCTGGATTTTTCTAATATGTCGAGGAATTGAATCCCGGTCTTTGTGCATGCTAGGCAAGCACTCTACCACCAGGCCAAACTCCCAGCTCCCAATCATTATATTTTTATTCCAAGAATAGGACCTCCGTGGCCACCTTTCTCTGTGATATTCTAATTCATTACCTGGCATTTTAGATAACTTGCAAGCGTTTGTATGATAGCTTTGTTATAAGTTTTATAAATCAGTAGTAGCTTCAAAAAGTATAAGACTGTTTTCTGGGTATTGAAGGCTGTATAAGAGTTCACTAATGATGGCATCAGGAGGACCTCAGACCAGTCACAACCTGACTTTGGATCCTCGATGAACTTGAGCCACTTCCTCCTCTCTATTTAAGTCATATATTCTGATCACAGCCTCTCTTGCTACAATTGTCTCCTGCAACTTATTCAGCAACTTGTTGGAAAACACATCCAGTCTCTGAAAGTGAATTTAAGCAAAGACGAGAAAAGTTTCATGCATCCATTTATTCACATATGGATATTCATTAGCCCCTTTAATGTGAAGAGACACCACCCAGTGGTCATGGATCCTGAAGAATAAAACAACCCCTGGCACAGTGGAAAAAGTCAGTATATGAGTATTTAATATGTAGGACTATTTATTTATGAAAAATGAAGCCCGATCTCTCCCTGTATCTGAGAGCTTTATAAAGATTTAACATCAAAACCCATTATAAAACACTTTCCACAGACTTGTTTAGAGCCTAATTATTAGTGGCTAATAATTTGGTTCCACATTATTCTCTATATACTCAGTTTGCCTAAGAAAATGTTGAAGTGCATTTACTCAGTTCAAAAAGACACAATGTGCTCCCTTTAAGTGAGAATGCCCACTGTCTCTTCTTTGTCTTTTATTTAGTCTGACACAGAAGATTGTGTTTACTAAAGTCAGTGGAAATTATATGGTGCTTTACTACTGCTTTGGAATTAGGAATGTCTTGAAAGACTGCTGTGAGCCCGTTAGTTAAGCAGTGCCAGCTACCTTTGCCATATCATATCACCACAGGCTATGTATCATGGCCAGCAAGAATCTAACTTTACAAACAGATTCATATCTATAAATCATATTATTCTACATTAAAGCATCTTCCAAGAATAATTACTTCTCCTAAAAGCTTCGTAATTATAAATTATGTCTTCTAAACAATAAGATCCAAATAGTACACAGAAATCCTTGAAGAAAAAAATCAAAATTTTCTGAAATACCATCTCTTGTATATTAGAAAAAATGACCATTGATATATATCAATAGACATCTTCATCTATATATTTTCTCATTGTTGTGGTATATTTCAATATAACCATGCATATAAATGCACACATATGGAATAAATTCTTACTATAGTGGCAATGATAATATTAAAAACAGCATTCACGAAGGGTTCTCTTTAGGATTGCAACATTAAAAAGTTTATCTTGCTGTCTGAATTGTTGAATACTTCCAATGAAATATAGGTTTCCTTGCTTTATCTCTGTCATCCAATGCATCCAGTGGCCCCAATTAGAGGCTGAGATATAAACATTTGAAAAAAGAAATCTCTAGGTACCTACATATTTGAACTATTGATATGGTGGTATCAGCCAGGTCCATGTCATTATGTTGAAATGCTTGTGGCAGTTTACAAAGAGAAAGGGCTTACTTTAACCCACAGTTCGAGAGGTTCCATTCCAAGATCAAATAGACAACCTATTTCCTTGGAACCTTTTCTTCGTGAGGACAGAAATGCATAATAAACTTCTCATATCATGCATCAAGAAATACAGACAAAACCAATGGGCATCTACTAATACCTTGAAGGGCATACCCCAGGAACCCAAGACTCTCTCTGTAAGCTCCACTTCCTACCATTTCCTAATAGTGCCCCTCTGAGGATCAGAATATTTACGATACACTCATCAAACCATAATAATGGTGTATCAAATGAATGATTTCCTCATCCTGATGAATCCTTATGCTCTATTTTTTGGTCGGGCAACCATTTTTTTGTTACAGTTACATCCATAAGACAGTGAGTAAATTACTTCTTGCTATCCCTTCCCATGTTTTCCCCCATTTTCCCTTATCCCACTCCCTTACAAGATGTAAAGTTCATTTCTAAAATGTTATCTTGTGAATATCACTATTACACTGGTTCATCCTTTGCCTTTTGTCTCATCATCTTGTTTTTCCCCTTCTCTTCCCTGATTCAAATAAACAAATAAACACATATACAATGCACCAGGTACCAAAGTCAGATATAGCAACAACAGGAGATAAACCAGAAGGAAAAAAGTACTAAAGAAATAACTTCACACAGTACATTAAAAACAACAATCACAAGGATAAATTTCTCATTTCCATATCTTGGAGTTCATTTAATTTAACCTCCTCTTATGTGGTCATAGTCACATAGCTTTTGAACAATTGCACTCCTCTGCTAGGAGTGCAATTACTACAAATTATTACAAATGAGGAAACCATGGAGGCTATGTTCTTTTGAGTCTGGATTACTTCAAGTCTTTCCAATTCCTTATGAATGAGGCGTAATGTCATTCTTTCTGATGGCAGCATAGAATTCCATTGTGTCTATACACCACATCTTCTTGATCCATTCATCTACAGAGAGGCATCTGGGTTGGTTCCATAACTTATCTATGGTAAATAATGCTGCAATGAACATGGTTCTGCTAGAAGGTTTAGTGTGGCCTTGTTTATGGACATTTGGGTAACTGCCCAGAATTGGGATTGCTGGGTCATACAGAGCTCCTATCCTTATACTCTTAATGAACAAAAATTGCCATCGTATACTTCTTTATGGCAATGATTCCATTTATTCCTTTTGCATCTTAAGATTTTTACATTGAAACTCAGAAATAAGTTTATCTTCTAGCAGATCATTTTATGCAGTTTCGATCCAATTTTAAAACTATTAAGTTTATCTAAACAATTATTTAGATTAATAGCTATTTATTAATTTAAATGTAACATTGACCAATTTATTAAAATAAAGAAGAAAATATCAATCAATAATGATATCCTATACTTTTACAGTTAAACAAAATTGAGATTAATTTTCTGGGATTATTTCAAAAATAATATATTAATAAATTTAAAAGATATATATATACTCTGGTTTGTCTTGATTGGATCCTCACTGAGAATACTCTCCACAGAGTTTTCATCTTAAATAAACTTCAATCCTTTGCATACCATACATTTTATTTTTATCATCTATGAAATTAAGATTGGCCCTTGATTATTTAATATAAAAGAACTGAAGCCAATAAAAATACCAGTACATTCACAGGTTATAGAATTAGTAAAACAAGCAAACACTTAGACACTTTATGATTTTCCTTATAACTCATGAAGCTCAATATAAAAGTGGAGTTCTCATTTGACTTGGCTCTGATATTAAACATTACTATTGTATTGAATTCCATTGTGCACTGCGAAGCTAAACCTCAAGATGTAGGATTATGTGGCCATAAATTAGAATTATTTGACATACGTCAATAAAACAACATTGCCAAGTACTAAAACACCTTGGCTTTGGCTCTTTTTTCCCTGTCAAGTCTGAGGTCAGGATTTGTAAAATGACATAGTGCTTTCTCTTGCCTGTTTTTTGCTATGGCCCTGAGGCTGTACCAACCAGATGTCTGGCACTTTCCATGTGAAAGTCTCTGTTTGAGTAGATAAAGCCTCAACATTTCATTTTAGAAATCCAAGTTATGCTGGTTTCCATGAAATGATATAGTCCTTTTTATTAATCTATTTCTTTTCTTTCATAAACTAACACTACCAAAAGTAAAAGAAAATCATGACTTTTGTATATTGAAATACCTTTTTGCAACAAGGTGGACAGAATGAATCTACTTAAAATTTTTTAATGTTGCTTAGATTTTATTGTATAAGTCATAGATGAGTTTTGAAATATAATTGTCCATGTATCATGAACAATCTGAGAAGTTTCTTAATTGATTCAATTCAGAACAAAGTTCTTTGCTTAGGGGGGCAGGAGCAGGAGACATTACTCTTTGAGCCATGCCCCAAGAACTTCGGCTTTCATTTTTGAGTAACACTTACCTTTCACCTGAGCCCATCTGCACAGTAATCCTCCTAATATTACACTTCCATGTAACTAAAAGAACAGTGTGAGCTACCATGCCCAGCACCAAACCTCGATATTCCTAAGTTATATGCAGTGCAAATGCTGAAAGAATGAATAAAGGAATGAATCTGAAACTGGTATCACTTAGAAATAACTTCCATAAGTCTTAATATTTTTATTTAATTCTAACAAATAAACAAACAAAAATATTGGTCTACACTATTTGTTGCAAGATTGTTGGCATATTCGTCATGGGATTATATGTAATGAGATCTACTCTCATGGCTAAAGAGAATGGGCTATGCCTTTCGGAGAAAATGAGGAGTGAATCTGTTGCCACGGGGAGTACAGGAACTTAATCATCCAGTTCTCTTTATTACATCTAAAAATTAAATCTTATTTTGGTTATTATGACCAACCATCTGTGTTTTATCTGAGTATTCAAAGATTATAAGGGCTTTACATGTATAATAGTCATTATTTCAGAGAGGGAAAAAAAAGCCTTTCATATAATTCAGGCAGGGTTGAAAATACTGTTGAACAGGCAGCTGGGTGCCAGAACAGTTCTGTGAGAACAAAGAGACTATCGAAGCACCAGCTTGCCTCAGAGACATAGCTGATTCCAAGTCTTGCCCTAGAATTGTGCAAGCTGAACCTGAGGCATTCTGGGGAACAGAAAACAAGGTTACTGGAAGGTATATAAAAAATGTTGAAGGAAGTATTAAGTTGAAGAGGCCCCCCTGTGGAATAATGTCAGCACCCATGAGATGATATCCACTGCATTACAATAACTAATAGAACTTTGTTTACATCTATGAGTTTGACACTGCTCACACGCACAAACACACACAGTCATCTTACCATCTTGGGGGATGCAAGAAAATCAATCTTGGTTTAGTAGAAACCAGTAATACAGGAAATAGATTCTCGTGTTGTTTATATTTTTTCACTTTTCTTTATTAACTGAACCACAGGGTGATCAGGGAGTTGGTAAAATCAAAAAAGGCTATTCCGCATGGAGCTAGCTCCCTAGTAAATGCAGAAAGAGTGATAGAGTTAGATGTTACTCTTTGTATATCACCTGCAAACTGGTAGATCTAAGAAGTAAGTGGCAGTTAACATCACAAAAACTGACACAACCAATCATCTGTATCTATTGGTGGAAGCATACACCTCCACCGAGGACATCACCTTGTCAGAACATTGATTCAGACTCTAACAGTCCCAGATATGATGGCCCACAGAACCATAATGTGTCTTTCTCAACAGGCACCAAATAATGCTTGATACATGATGCTTATGAAACTCATTGGCTTCCCCTTGCCATTTGCCTGTATTAATAATATTGAACAATCCATATTGTTGCTAGAAAAATCCAAATGGCCCTTAGAAGAAAAAAAAATAGCTCCCACACCTGTTGACTATACAGTAAATGTGGAAGACAGAGAGGTTGAAAATGACACCCCGGCAATGCAGACAGCAATAACCAGGCAACCTTGTACTCTCTTAGTGGAGTCCCTAGAACAAAAACATTGGGGACCATTTGTGATCACCTGGGGATGAGATAGGGAGCTTGTATTGCAAGGAAAACCTCCTTTCACAAAGGCAAATATCCTCACTAGCACAGCACCACTGCCCAGACTACCTGACTCCTTACCAAGTTTTGTATGTATGTGTGTAATATACACACACTCATATATATATATATAGTTTTACATATATTTTGTTTTATATATGTATATATGCAGTTATATACACATATATGTGTGTATATACATAGGAGTGAGAGCTAAAGATTTTTTTAACTTAATGAAAATGTCAAACAACCAACTAAAAATAGTACAGTCACTTGTATTTTGTAACAATGTGTACAGACTCTAATGAAAATGTCTAAGAAGATCTGGGCATGTGGCTCAGTGGTAGAGAACACATGAAGGTGTGAAGCTCTGAATTTTATCTCCAGCACCAAAATATAAAGTGAATAGAAAATTAAGGTGCTAATGGCTCACCCACATAATCCTTGCTGCTCCCAGAGGCTGAGATTGGAAGATCATAATTTAAAGTCAGCTTGAGCATGAATATCTGTGAGACTATTATCTATGATTAGCCACCAACAGATAAAGGATTGCACCCTGCTTCTGAGTTTGATTCCCAGTTCTTGCACAGAAATAGATTGATAGATAGGTAGATAGATAGATAGATAAATAGATATTGATTTATTGATAGATAGATAATAGATACATAGATAATCAGGTAGATAAGAGATAGTAAGATAGATGCCTTGGTGTCTGTATATCATAGGGATCCAAGAAGAGGGTTTTGTACAGTCCTTTTTAATACAAATAAACAGATAAGTAAATAAATACTGTCTCTCTTTAGCAATGAACTGAGTTATTAGCTTCCTATAAATTTCAGAATGGCAATTTCTACTTTAGTTTTAACCCCAAAGATTAAGAACATCTAGCAACAATACCCATCATGAAGCAGAAAGACATGAAGAGAAATTCAAACAGAGCAAATGCAATAATGATCAACCTTGAAAAGCTCTATAAAACAATGTGATTTGTTTGTATACATAGTTCATGAAGTGATCAGAAGAGGCCCTTTTGGGGCAGGGAGTTTGGCCTAGTGGTAGAGTGTTTGCCCAGCATGCATGAAGACCTGGGTTCAATTCCTCAGTACCACATACATAGAAAAAAGCTGGAAGTGGTACTGAGGCTCAAGTGGTAGAGCTCTGGCCTTGAGAAAGTCCAAGGACAGTGCTCAGGCCCTGAGCTCAAGCCCAGGACTGGCAAAAAAAAAAAAGCCCTTTCTTAAAGAAACAATCTTGAATTGTGAGGAACAGGAAGTTAACAAGAGCAAAGAAAAAGGGAGATCCCCAAACAAGAAAAATCCATCATAATATAGATGGTAAGCAGATGGCCTCTTCTTGTCTAGCCGTGTATACAAGAAAAACTAGTCTCTATCTGAGGGAATAGGTTTGATGTCACATGTCTGTGATCCCTTCTCTGGAGGGATGAGCATTTGCTTTAGTGATCCAGCTAGGGACAGGACTGAAACAGAGCCTGTTCTTGGAAAAGGTGAGACTTCTACAAGAGGAGAATGAGAGCAGTATCCTGGGGAAATCAGATTGAATATTTAAGCCTGATCCTAAAAGACAAGCCCATTAAGTTAAACTCAGTTTAAATACATCATCAGCTATTCAAAGTTGTAAGTTTTACTGGTTCTCAAAACTCTCATTAATGGTATAAGACTATATGTCATCCCAGCCCTGCCTCCAAATGGCAAGGCTAGACACCTTCTAGTAGCTGCGGTGGGGCTTCCCAGGGGGGCTTTCAAGTTCTTGAGATACACCAGGAAAAATTACACCTGGAAGTGAAGAAATACTGTAACTTCCCTCCATCTATATTTACTTTAACCATTCTGAAGAAGGACCTAAATTTATGAGGAAGAATAAAAGTTAAGTATATTTAAGGAGACATGTGAAAACACGACCTTCATTTTGAAAATGGTATCTCTTGAAGAGATAGGAAATATGTTAGCTGAAACAGTTTCCTATACAAGTTCAGGGATGACAGAATTGGGTTCGCAGACTGGTTATATTTGCATAAAATTTTGGTTCATATATTGTCTCCATGAGATTAGAAAGTAGATCTGGTGACGTAGAAAAGGGAAGCACAAAGCAACTGAGTGATCAAGAAGATGGAAACAATGAAACATGGATGGAAGAAAGCAAAAATGAGTACAGCCAAGAGGAATAACAAAGGAGAGAAGAAAGGTTTGAATGGAATGTAAGTTGATTTAGGTTCTCTAGAAATCTTTGTCAGTGTTAATCAGCTTACTAGCCATTGCCTGTAACTTTTGCTTTTAAACCTGACTTTTAGTCTTGTGTACACATTGCAAACACATGGAGGTTAGGAAAATGCTGATATGTGGGTCTCACTCCTGACACTCTCTTTTATTTGATCTGAATTCAGCCAGCAATTGTGCTTTTTGAAAGTTCTTCAGATAAGTCCAAATGTGTAGCTAAAGGTGAAATCACTGTCACCAAGTTTTTATAAGTGGCAAAACTTGGGGATGGCCCTACAGATAGGGCATGAACTTACCCCTAAAAATGCAGCCTCATGTACACATTTGACCACTGGTTCTCCAAACAGTGTGTGAATCATTTTCACCTATGGGCTATTTTCAAAAATGTGTTGTATTTTTTAATTGACTCTCTCCAAAACAGATCTTCAAAGAAACAACCATCCCATTACAAGATGGGCCTGGGGCCAGGACTTTGGCCTAGTGGTAGAGTGCTCGAAGTGGTAGAGTGTATGAAGACCTGGGTTGGATTCCTGGGTCCCATATACATAGAAAAAAAGCCAGAAGTAGTGCTGTGGCTCAAGTGGTAGAGCTCTAGCCTTGAGAAAGCCCAAAGACAGTGCTCAGTCCCTGAGCCCAAGCCCAGGACTGGCAAAAATAAATAAATAAATAAAAAATAAAAAAATAAAAAAGGCCAAAAACTCAAAGAGAGACTGCTCTGAAGAGGAAATAAGAATGGCCTGTAGACATATGAAGAAATGCTTGACATCTCTGGCCATAATGGAAATGCAAATCAAAACAATTTTGAGATTCCACCTAAGTCCAGTTAGAATGGCTATGATCAAGAAATTTAATAAAAACAGATGCTGGTGGGGGATGTGGCCCGGAGGAATCACTACTACACTGTTGGTGGGAGTTTAAACTTCAGCCACTATGGAAAGCAGTATGGTGGATCCTCAAAAGACTAAACATAGGGCTCCCCTATGACCCAGCAATCCCACTCCTTGGCAATTACCCAAAGTCCAGAAAGAAGGACATTCTAAAGCCACTAGTACAATGATGTTCATTGCAGCACTATTTACCATAGCAAAGATATGGAACCAACCTAGATGCTCCTCAGTAGATGATTGCATCAAAAAGATGTGGTACTTATACACAATGAAATTCTATGCAGCCATCAGAAAGAATGATGTAGCCCCATTTGTAAGGAAATGGAAAGACTTGGAAAAAATCATATTGAGTGAAGTAAGCCAGACTTAAAGGAACATGGGGTCAATGGTTTCCCTCATTTGTAATAATTAGTACACATCTAGGACTCTAATAGCAGAGGATTACAATAGAAAAAACCTAGATACATAAGGTCATTTACGATGAGACTAAATGAAAGGATCTCTAGGATATGGAAACAAGAGCTTTATCTTGAGTGCTTGTTGTTCTTAATGTACTATGTTATTTATTTTCTTTGTTGTCCTTTGGTTAATCTCATATTGTTACTGTATCTGACTTTGTTATTTGGTATATTGTATATACATTTATTTGTTTATTTGAAATAGGAAAGGCAAGGGAGGAAAATAAGATGATTGTGAAGGGGTAAGGGGAGGGAAATGGGGACAAAAACATAAGAAGGGGTATCAGTGTGTGAGAAGTAATGCATCTGCTACTTGATGAATGTAACTGTAACCCCTCTGTACATTACCTTGATAATAAAAAATAAAAAGAAAGAGAAAAAATGTATTTTTAATCTGTGTGTGTGTGTGTGTGTGTGTGTGTGTGTGCGCGCGCGCATGTCTTCAATCTGAATTCAGAATCTAGGCACTGTCCCTGAGCTTTTGCACTCAAGACTAGCATACTACCACTTGAGCCAAAGTTCTACTTTTGCCTTTTTGGTGGTTAATTGAGAAAAGAGTCTCATAGACTTTCTAGCCCAGCTTGGCACTGAAATGTGATCTTCAGATCTCAATCTCCTGAGTATCTAGGATTAGAGTCATGAGCCACTGGTGACTAATACTGTGCATTATTTGATTTTCATCCTAAGATTAGTGCTCTACCACATGAACTATGGCTAGTTAATAGGAAATAAGTTTCCTACACAGACTGGCTTCTAGCCAGGATCTTTGGACTGCAGATTCCTAAGTAGATAGGACTACATGCAGGTGTCATAAGTGCCTGGCTTGTATCCTATTTCTGATTCCGCTATTAGTTTTTCTGATTCAGTGGACTTTGAGTTATTTCCTGGACATTTGTGTCTTGTAAAATTTCATGGATGAATCTCCTGTCAAACAAAGGTACAAAATCTCTGGTTTTGATGTTTCACCTTCCATGTACACTGGAGTTGGAAGTCAGAAAAGCGTCAAGAGAAGATATATTCATTGGCATCTGGGCCACCAACAGCACCACAAGTTAAATGATGGATGGAAGCTTCTTGTCTCACAATTCGGGAGGCTGGATGTCTGCGAGCAGGTTGATTCCTTTTGAGGATGAAGGTTGCCGTCTGTTCCTGACTCCTCCCTAGCTTTGGGGACTGCTGGGGTGCTTTAGCATTTCTTGGCTTTTAGATCTCTCTCTCTCCCCCTGCCCCATCTCCCTCTCTGTATCTTCTCACAGTGTTCTCCCTAATTACGGATCTGTGTGTGTGTCCAAATTTCTCCTTTTATAAGGCTACCAGTTACACTGATGTCGGGACCACTGTGATGTGAGAAGACCCTGTTGCCTAATAGTGTTTCAGGTAATTTGTTTAGACTTCAAATCGAATTTAAGAAAATTATAATTCCAAGTGGAGATATCATTTTTGGCAAAAATATCTTGGAATTGGGAAAAGGTGCATTGCCAATATCTAAAAAAAAATAGAATTCAATGAAATGTATGTAATGTAAGCTATAGAGCTGATTAAATGGATTCTGCTAAAATATGGTATGGGAAAAAATATAGTATGGAACATTCTCTTATTTGTCTATAATGGCTAACAAGAAGAGAAAAACACTCAAATGAGGACCTTATCTATATGCCATTAACATCTGAATAAATTCATTCAAAACTCTTATCGAATCATGAATAGTTCATAACATTTCTAAAGAAACAAGAAAGTAACATCATTCAATCCTCCCAGAGGAATTGTACCATCAAGTGTAGCCCAACAATTAAAGAGATGGATAAACCAAGATCTTGCCTCTTCTTTCCTTTGATTTAGGGAGACAGGAAGAACTTAAGGAGAAATAAGGGAAGAACGTGAGATGAGATATTTTCCTGGTTGGTAGTTTCAGCAAGAATCAATCATTTGCTCACATGGCAAAGGATGCTAAGGCAAGACACCTTAGAAATTGAAGACATAAATAGATCTGAGCCAACACACTAACCAGTGGGATTTCAATTTGTACTGTTTTTTCCCCACAATTTCTCTTGGGGACCTTGATTTCATGTGGTGCTCTCTCTTAAATTATAAGCAGTGCATTTCATTGAAGTGCTTCCATATATTGCAAGATAGGACACAAGGGAAGTGTGTGTGTGTGTGTGTGTGTGTGTGTGTGTGTGTGTGTGTGAGTGTCTGTGTGTGTTAGGATTGTGCGATGCTGCCTTTCCTCTGATATGCAAAAACAATATAGTTGACATGTACATATTTTCCATCTAGCAAGAAATGAACCCAGAATTCAGAGGCCATTTTGGCAGGGAGCCTCATGTGGGATGTGGAAAGCAAACAGAATAAGGTTAGTTGAAGGTTAAGCCACGTTGTATTGATGTAGTAATGTTGTCTTTAGAGCAAATTAGCTCGGTGGGACTTGGTGACACAGTGGAGTATTAAACCCTTCTTTACAAAATGAACATGTGCTATGATTTTATTCCCCTCACCCCCAAAGCCTGAAAACTGCCAGTGAAAAATTACACAGAGATCAGTCTTGGAAAATGTTTACTTTGCAGAAAATCATTTAAAAAATGGAATCCCAATTTTGTTGGCAGTTCAGGTTTTTAAAAGGACTGTTTCTTCTAGACTCATCCAGCATATGGTTTATTGCACTTTATGTGGTATATTGGAACTGCATGAACTCGGGCACCTTAGGGAATGTTTGTTTTTATTTTTTTAAAGGTGGTTGGACTGCGATCCAGTATGAATCATCTAAGAGAGATTTAGAAGCAAGTGAAGATAAATGTTTTCCTTCTGACAGAACAGCACATCTGGAAGGTGAGCCGATATAAATAAATAACCTGGAAAGACCATAGTTTTCAAACATAGCAATAAAGAATAGGATTGGGGATTTTGCTTTTCTCAACAGGAAAGAGAAATGTAGCTTTATATTAAGGAAAGAATACCATTTTTCACAAATTTCTGAACAGTCACAGTATAGAAACAGGTTAAACATTTTTTCTCTTATCCATAATTAATTCACAGAGTCATTAATTGATACTATTGGCTGACCAATATTATTGAATATAAATCTTTTAGAACTACAAGACTGCATTTGTAGAGATCTGAAAATGAGTGAGACATACTTCTTGTCCTAAAATATTTCCTATATTAATCATTAGATAGTCATTAGATGATTTTTATGATTTTATACATACTAACTGGTTCCTCCAAATCATTTGTTTACTAAGATACTATTATGCAGCTATTTTCTAACTTCTATCCAGTTTTGTGAAGAATTTCTCATGAAAATCCTTTCCGAATCTTTTTTAAAAAATTGCTTTGGCAACTTTTTAAAGTAGCTTTCGGAGTTGAACTCAGACCCTGAGCCACGTCTCAAAACATGAAGCACATTCCCAAAGAATACGGCAGAGTAGCTGGCACAGAGGGAGGACTGGCAGCAACAGCTGTCTTTGTTGTGACTATTAAGTTTTGGGGGAGGCTATCTCATTAAATATTTGCAAACCAGAAACAAACCATCACCGTCATGCAGAGAAAAAAAAAATGAAAAATAAGAAAACCTAAGCCATTTAGTCACACACCTGCTCCTTAGATTTGCTGAGCTTTTTGTTTGCTTTAATTTTATTTTTTGCAGGGCTTTAGCCAGCCCAGGAAAGCATTCGAACACATAGCCATAGCACGGCCCAACCAGTTGTGTCAAGATTTCCTTTCAATTTTATAACTTCTCGGTGATTCCCCCTTAGCCTGAATTGACATAACATTATCTTTGAAATGATCCTCTTTCTCACATAGAGATGAGTAGATAAAACTTAGCCAGTTACTTCTAGTACATTCTGAAACGATGGATCACTTCTGTCAGCATGCACTAGACAAGCAATGGGTTCTGCAGTGGCAGATTCCAGCGTCGTGTGTGTTATAGCAGCTCCAGCCCAACACTGTACGTGGGGAACCTGTGAGAGCTCACAGTTCAAGACTCAGCACTTCCCTTTCTTATACTTCCAGTACAGATTTCAAGGGCCAGGCTGTTTTAGCCATGTCTTTGGCTCACCCATTACCAGTCCAGGTGCCCACAATTCCTTCATTAGCTTTGTTTAATTTGCTTGAACTTACTGAATTATTATCTAGGGTCCAGATAAGGAGATGCTTAGTTGAGGTATAGAAGAAGAAGTGTGAATTTTCCATGTGAATCTCCACATGTGTGTGCAGCTGTCTAGAAGATCTTCACAAATGATTGTTGGGGTTCTGGAGAATTTATATGATAGGTGTGATTCAAGGATGGACAGCCAGGTTGGAATGTGATTGGACTAAAATGGTTTGATTTTTCCCTAGTTGCTCCGGATGGAAAAACCCAAAAGACCTGCCCATTCAGGCTTCAACATCCTCTCCACACAGGTATGGGCAGGCCTCCTTCCTCTATTAAGATCTTATGAACTACCTGGACTACTCTGACCTACGAATCAGACCTATGTTTCTATGTTCTGCTTTAGAGAAGAGAATTTCTACTGTCTGGAGAATGGCTTTGAAAGGAAGTATAAACCAAGAATACAACATAAAAAATTAGCCATTGATATTTAGAGACCATGATATGTGTCTATTTCTGGCCTAATCTTTTGTCTTTGCAGGAAATTAGAAAATGAGTAAGTAATGTATAAAACTAGTTAAGCTTAAAGTTTGTTTAACATTCAATGAATAGAAGATTCAATAGCCAAAAGTGCATGAATTCCAATAGATGGTTTTGAGACATAGTATGTGCCGTGTTTTAATGATTGTCCCCGTCTTATACTCTTATTTCAGCGAACGATTTATGAAATCACTTCCTGTTACGGCTTCTATTCACTTCCATGGCAACATTTAGATTCGCATTATTAAAAATCACAAGCCTCTTGGTCTAAATGTACTCAAATTTAGCACCAGATTGCCAGACAAACCCCTGAAAGAGCACCTGGCCACCTACCTTCATTTGCAGACCAATAAAACTGAGGGCCCTAAAAATGCCATCACCTTATTTGACTGCGCTGAACTGTGAAAACTGGAGGAATGTAGAAACCAGAGCAGGCTGCTAAGATGAAGTCATCTTGCAAAAGGGACAATTTGTAATGGGCCACATTGTGCAGACAGGTCTGCAGTCCTATGCTCTAAAGTCAGTGAGTATTCGATCTCAGAAACGATGTGGTGTGTGACAAAAGCAGCATTATCTTCAATAGTTGAGTGAATTTGATGGATGTTGCTCCTCCAAACCCTGGGAAATTAAAATCGAGGCCCTATTGAAAGGTCTATTCAGGCAGCATGTTCTGTTTTCTTAACTAGTGATGGGCATAGAGAAAGAATGGTGCACATGTGCTCGTGGTGTGATGAGCCAGCTTTGACTTTATTTTCCAAATTAAAAATTGAAGACTGCATATTTTGACATAACTCCCCCCATCCCCAATTCCTATAAAAGGCTTACCTCAGTTGAAACTTCAAATCAGATTTGATAATGCATTGCTTTTGCTGAAAAGATTATAAGAAAATTACATAGCTTTGCCCAGAAAACATCTGAGTGACTCATTTATCCATACCCTGATACATTGTTATTAGAAATGATAAAAATACGCTGAGAATTTCAGAAGATGGAAAGACATGCTCTTCTTACACACATTTTACTCTCACATGTATAATCTATGATCAAAATATTTCCACAGTTAACTTTTAAAAAATTGTCATGTGGAAAGATGATTGTGCCAAAAAAAGTCTCTCACTCTTAAAAATGAGTCTCCTTTAAATTTTAGATCTTCTTTAGATATCTAAAAATTTTTCATATTTCAGGTTAATTGATGCATTAATTAAACAATTCTTTCATTTTAGCAGAATCCTATTTCTGGGTACATAGGTACAAAGCACAATTTTTGAGCCAGGTAAATTGGTGTATTCATTACCTCAAACATTTCTCATTTCTTTATTTTTGGAATAATCAAATTTCTCTTTTAGACTGTTTTAAAATAGACAATTTTTGCTAATTCTAGTCATCCTACTGGGCTGTAGACAATAGACTCTAATACTCCTGACTATTCTTTTCTGTTTTTAACTATTTTTCTTTTTCTCTGCCTTTCCTCCAGCCTTCCTGGTTTCTGGTAAACTCAAGTATACCCTCTACTTCTATGAGATCAACATTTGTTTTTTTCAGTTTCTACATACGATTGAAAGCGCATGGTATTTGCCTAATTTATTTTCTCTTACATCATATCTTTCAGGCTCATCCATATTACTGTGAATGACAAGTTACATTCCTTTTGGGTTGTTGTTTTTTTTTAATCAGTCACAGGACTTGAACTCTGGGCCTGGGCGCATCCCTAAGCTCTTCAACTCCACTTCTGGTGTTCTGGTGGTTCATTGGAGATGAGAGTCTCATGGACTTTCATGCACAGACTGGCTTTAAACTGTGATATTCAGATCTCCACATCCTGAGTAGCTAGGGTTACAGGCATGAGCCACAGGCACCAGGCTCCATCCTTTTTACTGGCTAAATAATACTTCCTTATGCATTATGCCTCATTTCTTTTATCCATTCAGCCTTCAGTGGCCTCTTAGGATAAATCCACGTCTTCAGCGTTGTGAATAAGCTTGCACTTAACATGAAAGTTCAAGAATCACTTCATAATAACTATTTTTCCTAATAGTGGGACATCTGAGTCACATGCTACTTCTGTTTGTAGTTTTGTGATGAAGATATATACTGTTCTCCATGATGGCGGTACTACTTACGCACTCATCAACACTATATAGGAGTTCTGATGCTTCTCCAACCTGATGGGCATTTGTTATATTTTGATATTTCCATGACTAGCTGGCATTATCTCCAGTTGATGGTGCTTATCACTTTTCACACACTATTGGCCAACTATATATCCTCTTTAGAGAAATGTCTGCATTGGCCTACTTTTTTTTTCTTTTTTGGCCAGTCCTGGGGCTTAAACTCAGGGCCTGAGCACTGTCCTTAGGCTTTCTCAAGGCTAGAGCTCTACCCCTTGAACAAAATCACCACTTCTGGCTTTTTCTATGTATGTGGTACTGAGAAATTGAACCTGGGTCTTCCTGCATGCATGCACTCTACCACTAGGCCAAACTCCCAGCCCCTGGCCTACTTTTATATTGGATTCCTTGGATTTTTGTGGTTGAATTGTTTACCATAAATTCTTATCCCTAATTAAGCACATGCACACACACACACACACACACACACACACACACACACACACACATGCATCCTTGCAGGAAAGTCCAAAGTAGAGCATCCTTTGAACAAAAGATCAGGGAAAGCACCCAGGTCCTTAGTTAAAGACTCAGTGCTGGCACACATGCAAGTGCATGCCCACACACACACACATACATGCACATACACAAGAGTAGTTCTGTTTTTAGGCAAATAAGTATTTTCAGCATCAGTATACCAAACATAAAGAGATCCTGATAAATCTCAGCAGAGTATACAAATAATGCTTCACATTATTTGGAGAAGCTCAGATTACATCTGTTACACTTCCAATTAGTCATGGTAGAACACTTGGCTAACAAGTATAAGGCCCTGAGTTTTAGTTCCAGTACCAGCAGGAAAAATGAAGATATCAAAGGAGAACCCTTTAATTATTATTTACTCAGCAGATATAAGGATTCTGTAATTGACACATCAATCTTAAAAAATGGCATCCTTATAAAGTGCACTCTTGGGGCCGGGAGTTTGGCCTAGTGGTTAAAGTGCTTGCCTAGCATTCATGAAGACCTCGGTTCAATTCCTCGCTACCACATACATAGAAAAAAAGCCGGAAGTGGTGCTGAGGCTCAAGTGGTAGAGCTCTAGCCTTGAGAAAGTCCAAGGACAGGGCTCAGGCCCTGAGCTCAAGCCCAGGACTGGCAAAAAAAAAAAAAAAGTGCACTCTGCCCAACAAAACTATTAGGTAAGAAAATTATTATCTCATAATAATTGATAAGTAAAGCAAGTCTCAAAGGAGTTGGTTAACTTCCCTTTGGACATGTAAATTCCGCAGGCAGAAAATAGATACCTTCAGTATCAAATTTGTTACATTCTAAAGTTAATTACTCTCAGAGAATTTGTTGAAGGTTAGTGTTTCTATATTTCATGTCGTCATTAGTTGACAGGCTAACAAGAGGATGTGAAGAGCAAAGAGTCCAATCTTGATGAGCCATATAAATGACTCTTGTGGAACTTCTATTTTTCCACTTTCCTCTTCCACTATTATTCTTTAGCATCCTCCACCATGAGTGCCAGCGAGTGTTTCATCTATAGAAAAATGGCCAGGCTGTTTTTAAAGGGAAGAAAAACTATTGCTAATTTTGCCTTTTTATTTTATACCAGTCTGTCAGCTTCCCCTTAAGGAGGCAAGATTGGTGAGAATTATTAATAAATGAACCAAGGAAATGGTATCTTCATTGTTGAGAAAGAATGTATGGAAAGAAGAAGTTCAAGTCCTCTGATGAAGTGGAGCTTTGACCTGATTAGAAATTCTAGTGCAGAAGAAAAATCAGTCAGTAAAATAGTATCAGATCATGGAAATCAAGCACATGGAGCAAATTCCAGACTTTAAAGAAAGGAAAGATTACTTAATAAGGATTATGGCATGGTTTGTTAACTATTTGCAGAATATAAAATATTAAGTTAAAACTTTATCTCCAGTACACAACCAAATAAACTACACTTGGATTAAAAAATAGATGTAAACCCAAAACCAATGAATCAAAAGAAAAAAAACTATTTTTAAATTCATAAAGATATATTGATTACAGAATGGTCAGGATACATATAGTCCAAAATAATTGCAGAATTCATACAAGGTAACTATTGTAGACATTTACTCACAGAGGCTTAAAATTTATGTGGTCCCCCAAAATACCATAAATAAAGCTAATAGTCATATGAAATACTTCAGTAATTTTTCTAATAATGAGTAAAAATGCAGATCAACTTTGTGCTCAAAAAGTTTCCTCCAAATAATTTAGCTGTCATCTCAAAAATTTCGGAGTAATAAGTAAAGAACAAAAAAAAATAAAAATTGTTGTGAAAACTCTAGGGGGGTGTTTGCTTTGAGGAAGTTTTAGCAGACACGATATTCTCTATTCTATCAGTTAAGTGCATATAAAAATTTTGGTTTATAAACACACACACACACACACACACACACACACACACACACACACACACAAAAGAGGGAGGGACTTCAGACCATGACAGAAGCCTGAAACATGAGGACTGAGAGAAGTAAGATAGGAAGAACAGAATCCTGAAATAACACTATTCTAATCAGGGACTATCCTGGCTAGTGAGGTGTCCTTAGACAATGAGGTGTCCTTAGACGGATGCTTTTCCTTGGAATGGACCTGTGGGTTTTGCTATACAGCCTCAGTACAAGTGTGCTGCTCCCTCTAAAAGGGCTACAGCTGGGGTGTCTGTTAATTCTTGCTTGTACCAAATTTAAGAGATCTATTTTCATGTTTTTTGTGGCATCTCTTCTGTAAGTTTCTCTCCAACTAGGAACACAGAGATTCCTATTGTTTGATCTACTCTCTATTAACCTTTGGGGCCTGAAGCACTCTAGATTCTTGGGTTGTTTGAATGATCTGCTTTTGGCCAAAAAAGCAAGAGAAAAGTTGAAGATGGCATGGGAAACTCTTAGAGCTAGAACTAAAAGTCACAAAGTAAATTCTACCTAAATTTCATTGGCCAAACCTCGTTAATGCCCCTTCCTAGATACTTTCATTGAGTACACAACTCTGGCAGTTAACATGGAAGACTTTAAACATTGCCATGGTGTTTAATGCTTTATTATTTATGCTATGGTGTCTGACCATGGAATTTTTTTCCTTTTCTAGTTCTTTACTTTTTTCCTTCAAATTTGTGATTATCCCACTTCAGCCTATCTAGTTAAATTATAGGTATGTACTACTACTCTAAACCTTATTTTTTCTTAAATATAGTGCTGGGAGATGTCTCAGGAGTTTCAACAGCAGTTTGGTTTTTTTGTTCTTATTTGTTTGTTTTCTTTCGTTTATTACTGGTCTGAGGGCTTGAATTCTGGGCCTGAGTGCTGTCCCTGAGCTCTTCAGCTCAAGGCTAATGCTCTACCACTTGAGCCATAGCACCACTTTCTGTTTTCTGGTGGTTAATTGGAACAAGAGACTTTATAGAGCCCAGGCTGACTTTGAACTATGATCCTCAGATCTCAGCTTCATGAGTAGCTAGGATTATAGACACAAGTCACCAGTGGGTACCCAGCTAATAGCAATTTGATACTGAGACTTTGAACCATGACAACAAAAGAAGCTAACTGTAGAGCACAGAAAAATTTAAAGCAAATATTATTAGGTCCAAAAAGAATAGATAGACGAATACCAAAGTTACTGACTTTAACATCTGATTTATTTTTTTCTTTCTTTTTTTATATTTTTTATTGTAATTAATAAAAGGGTTGCATGATATTTGCCAGATAGAAGGTGCATTAATTCACATATATTGATACCCTTTCACATGTCTTGGTCCCCATTACCCTCCCCTCAACCCCCGCCCCATCTTGGTTTTCCCCCCTTCCCTATCCAATTTCAAATAACCAAACTTATATCAGTGAAGATATTGTCTAAACCTCACCCCACCGAAAGAAAGAAAGAAAGAAAGAAAGAAAGAAAGAAAGAAAGAAAGAAAGAAAGAAGAAAACCACCAAAGACACTGTAAAGTTAAACTTTATTAAAAGCCAAATGTGTCTAACAGACATTGAACATTCCACTTACATCTATGAAGACATCAACACATAGAATAGACCAGGTATTAGCCACAAAACAAGCCTCACCAAGTTCAAGTACTGTGGAATCATACCATGTATGACTACATGTGAATAAATCTAGAAACCAACAACTTAGAAGCTACACAAATACAAGAAAATTGAACAACATTTTCTTCAACAACCAATCGATCACAAAGAAATCAAAGGTAAAGTTTTTTTTCTTAAGACCAGCAAAATACACTACATAAAATATATATGCAGGGGCCAGGCGTTTGGCCTAGTGATTAAAGTGCTTGCCTAGCATGCATGAAGACCCGGGTTCAATTCCTCGGTACCACATATGTAGAAAAAAACCGGAAGTGGTGCTGAGGCTCAAGTGGTAGAGCTCTAGCTTTGAGAAAATCCAAGGACAGTGCTCAGGCCCTGAGCTCAAGCCCAGGACTGGCAATATATATATATATATATATATATATATATATGCAATACAATAACAACAATAAAAAAAGTCTCAAGGGATTTTTTTTTTTTCAGACCTGGAGTTCAAACTTGGCCTGGATGTTTTCCTTGGGCTCCTTTTGCTCAAGGCTAGTGCTCTGCCACTTGAACCACATTGCCACTTCTGGCTTTTTCTGTGATTAATTGAAGAGTCCCAAGCACTTTCCTGCCTGCCTGGCTTTGAACTGTGACCTTCAGATTTCAGCATCCTGAATAGCTAGGATTATAGGCGTGAACCACCAGTACCCATACAGTTAAGAGAGAATTTTATTGTGTGAAATAAAACAGAATGTTGAAAGTCTTAGCAGTAAGACAACAAGAAACAAAGAATATCTAAAGGGGAAAGAAAGACCTTTAAATTGTCCCTGTTTGAAAATAGGAAAACCTAAAGACTACATCTAAAACTAAATTACAATGAATTCAGTGTGGTTGCAGAACACACAGTAAGCTTATAAAAATATTAATGATGAAGTCACTGATAATACATCAGAGGAAAAAAATCAAACTACCTAGGAATGAGTTTAACACATATTTGTAAGCTTTACAATAAAAAAATTGCAGAACATCAATTAGAGGCATTGGAGTGGCCACAAAATAAGGAAAATATAGTCCATGTTTCTTGAGTTGAAAGGGTTAATGTTGTTTAAATCAAGGTAATCTATAGATTCAAAGCAATCCCTATCAAAATTGAAATGCCATTCTTCACAGAAACACAGGAGGAAGAATCTTAAAATTAAGTTGAAGTGAAAAAGATCCCAAATGAATGGTATTAAATTATGTTAAATGAGGTAAAACAAGCTCAGAGACAACTACCACATATTTTCTCTTAGATGAGGAAGCTAGATCTAAAATACAAATCTGCATAATAACCTATATAGATCTCGAGGTATTCATACACAAGCAGTAAGACTAAAGGAGGATACTAAGGGAAGGAACCCAAAGGTGTAACTTAATCCAACACTTAAAATACTATTTATCAAAACCACTTCCAGGAAATGAAAACATAGTTTTTGGTGGTGGTGGTGGTGGTGGTGATAGTGATGGTGGTAGGTGTGTCGTTTATTTCTGTTTCTTGAAGGGATTTTCTATTGTTGCTTTTTTTTTTTCTTTTAAAGTGGTTCAGAAACAGAGGGGAAAAGGGTGAACAAATGCAGTGATGGTACTCAATAGACCCTCTGTGGAAAATGAGCTGTGGAACTTGTGGGCAGGGACAGGAGGGGGAGGCTGGGGAAAAGCAAAAGAAGGAAGGACATTGTCCAAGAAGAAATGTACCCATTACCTAACATAAAACAGCAACACCTCTTTACACCTTAATAATAAAAATAAAAGTGCATTTTATGAAAAGATCCAGTGGCTCACTCCTGTACTCAGGAGGCTGAGATCTGAGGATCTCAATTCAAAGCCAGTCCAGGCACTAAAGAACACCAAAGAAACTCTTATCTCCAATTAACCATTAGAAAACGGGAAGTGGGGCTAGGACCTTGAGCTGAAGAGCTCAGGGACAATGAAAGAAAGAAGAAAGAAGGAAAGAAAGAAAGAAAGAAAGAAAGAAAGAAAGAAAGAAAGAAAGAAAGAAAGAATCCAAACTATTCAAAGCAATCATGAACAAACTGATCAAAGATAGCTTCAAAACATACTAGGGGGCCGGGAGTTTGGCCTAGTGGTTAAAGTGCTTGCCTAGCATGCATGAAGACCCGGGTTCGATTCCTCGGTACCACATACATAGAAAAAAGCCAGAAGTGGTGCTGAGGCTCAAGTGGTAGAGCTCTAGCCTTGAGAAAGTCCAAGGACACCCTGAGCTCAAGCCCAGGACTGGCAAAAAAAAAAAAAAAACATACTAGGAAGCAGTAGAAATTACAATAACACTGTATGGTATAATAATTGACACACACATTAATGAAACAAAAGTACTTAGATATAAAACAGTGCTCTTGCCTTAGTAAGTCTATAAAAAATTTTGTATTACAGCTCATGCCTATAATCTTAACTATGCCAAAGACTAAGTTCTGAAGGATCTGTTTCAAAGTTAGCCCTGGCAGAAAAGTGTAGGAGATTTTATCTCCAAAATAAAATTAGAAAAATCAGGACTGGAGGTATGGCTCCACAATAGAGTATCTGCCTAGAGATTGCCTGAGGTTCAAATATCAGTACTAGCTCACTTCTCAAAAAAGTAAAACTGTTGGTAATGATGTATCATTCTGCACAATAAGCAGACAGTCTGGATCAGAAGAGATGGAGTTTAGTAACAGTGGTTGACAGTTATGTGATGGTCTGCCTCTCTGATTTCTAAATTTTATGTCTTTTAACATTGTTCAAAAATCTTTAGACAAACTTGTAGAGTTAAATGAAGATGATCAGTAAGTTCCTTCAAACTTTGATTTCTTCTGTGCATTAACAACATATTCAATTAAAGTAAATTTGAGACCATGAAAGGTACATTTACTAGTCTCATTTCTGAATTCAAGGACTTAATCTTCTAACCAATAAGAAAACAAATATAAAGCTATATTGAATACTAATATTAGTGGTATTGACCAATGTTCTAGGATTTCAGAGGCAGGAAATCATATTGAAGTGAGGAGGCTGAGTCTAAGTAATGTCTTATAGCCATCCTGGTGCCTCTTGATAGATTGAGGCAACTCTCCATCCAGTGCAGAAAAGCCTAGAGCTAAAAGAAGGCATTCACATAAATGCAGATGCCTCGGTAAAAATGAGCTAGGGAAATTACTTTGGAGAAATGCAAATGTCATAGCTTAGAAAAGCTTTGTGTAGAGAATGTGTTGGTTCTGCCTTGATTACTTCCCTGAATCACTTTACTCTCCAGCCTCTAAGATTTCTCCTATACGGAAAGAATGAGACATACCTTCCCTAGATGGAAAAGTTCTGCTGGTACCTGAGCTTAGACTTTAGTATGTCCATATAAAGTCTGATTTTGTTGGACTTGAATGTCTCCACCCCAGGCATGTGGTGTTTGCCTTTAAAAGCTTTGTGTAAGCTATGTTTGGGGCTGTAGATCTTTGCAATCAGATAAAGACTCCCAATTGGACCTCTCAAAATGTGACTTTTCTGTCTTCTCATGACTGAGATCCCTTACAACAAAATAAAAGTGAAACAATTTGTAAAAGTTAGAATGTTACAAAAATAGTGTATAAGATGTGATATTTATACACAATGGAATTCTATGCTGCTGTCAGAAAGAACAACATTGCTCCATTTGTAAGGAAATGGAAAGACTTAGAAAAAATCATATGAAGTGAAGTAAGTCAGACTCAAAGGAACATAGGCTCAATGGTTTCCCTCATTTGTCATAATCAGTAGAAACCTTGGGTTCTCCTAGCAGAGATTTACAATAGAGCAAAACCTAGATACATAAGGCCATATAGTATCACCTAAATGAAAGGACCTCCAGGATATAAAAACAAAAGCCATATAATGAGTGATTGTTGTCCTTAATGTACTATGTTATCTCTCATCTCTTTTGCTGTCCCTTGGTTATCTCATATTGTTATAGTATTTTACCTTGTTATCTGATATATTGTATATATATATATATATATGCTTATTTGGTTATTTGAAATCGGATAGGGAAGAGGGGAAAAACAAGATGAAGGGCGGGGGTGGGGGAGGGAAATGGGGACCATGACATGAGAAAGGGTATCAATGTATGTGAAGTAATGGACCTTCTATCTGGTGAATATAATGTAACCCTTCTATTAATTACAAGAAAAATATATTAAAAATAGTGTATATTAGTAGAGCAGAGTAGAAGAAATCATATTCCAGGTGAAGGGTACAATGTCTCAAGACAAGAGGAAGGATGAACATTGCTGTTTTTTTCTTTTGTAAATTAAAAGTTTAGTGTGTTAGGAAAACAGATGGCTTATGACCCAGTAATCCTACTCCTGGGTACTTACCCAAATGACCAAAAGCCAGGCCACACTAATCCCACCAGCACAACCATGTTTATTTTAGCATTATTTACCATAGCAAAGATATGGAATCCCCCTAGATTCCCTTCAGTGCATAAATGAATCAATAAAACATGATATATATAGATATGTATATACATATCTATATATATAATGGAATTCTATGTGTCCATCAGAAAAAATGACATCACCCCATGTGTAAGGAACTGGAAAGACTTGGAAAAATTATATTAAGCAAAGTAAGAGAGACTCAAAGAAACAGGCTCCATGGTTTCCCTCATTTGTAATAACTGGAATATAGCTATAAATCTACAAATTAGCCCAATGAATAGTAAAGACAAATATTTATACTTGGACATGATTAATTAAACAGCACTCTAAGCATCACACAGTGAGAACAATGGAGGATATTCTTAGGAGTGGGTCGCAATGACTCAAGGGCAATGTGCATATGACAACCTAAAATGATGCTTCTCAAGATGAACTCCAAGAAATGGAAATGAGAGGTTTTTAGGTTTTTTATAATTATTGTATAATAACTGCTCTCAGTTATTTCTTTATTTCCTTTATTCTCTGTTGTCACTGTCTTTGATTTCTATCTCTTTTCCTGTCTATAAGTTTATCTGATTTGGGAAAGGTAAGGGGAATCACGGAAATGGTGGCACCAAGAGTAAACCAATTCAACAGTGGTACTCACTAGCCATTATGTTGGGAATGATCTTCACAGTCTGGGGGAAGGGGAAAAGGATGGAAGGGCAGTGGGAGAAAATGAGGGAGAGGGTGACATTGTTCAAAAGAATTGTACGCTTTGCCTGATTTACATAACTGCAACCGCTCTAAACATCACCTTTACAATCAAATTTAAATTAAAAAAAAAATGAAGACCAAGGGTTTGGAAAAGTGGCTCAGGTGGTAGAGTACCAGCCAATAAGTAAAAGTACCAGATACCGGGGCTGGGAGTTTGGCCTAGTGGTAGAGTGCTTGCCTAGTATACACAAAGGCCCAGGTTCAATTCCTACGTACTACATATACAGAAAAAAAAGCCAGAAGGGGTGCTGAGGCTCTAGCTTTGAGAAAGTCCAAGGACAGTGCTCAGATCCTGAGCTCAAGCCCAGGACTGGCAAAAAAAAAAAAAAAAAAGAAAGTACCAGATACCTACTTTTGTTCTTGGCCACCTCATTCTCCTATCAAAGATAATAAAATGACACCATGTTGGAAATACAAAAACTTGGAGGCTTTCCCAAAGCACTGCACCTACAGGAAACTTCCTCTCCACTCTGCCCTTCAGCCCAGCTCCAAGTATTAAGAAGAGAAGTACTACTGTTCATGCAAGCACATTGATCTTTATGTAAACATTGCTGGAAACAAGATTCCAATACCAGTTTGTCTTGCCATATTTCTGGCATAATCATGTGTAAAGTCATTGACAACATAATTGAACACAAACAGAACACACATAATAAATATTGGCTGAGTGGGTGAATACAAGTAATGACTTCATTTGTTTCTGAAAGGAAACGTTTGCTTCTAACTCTTCAAATCTCCCTAAATATGATCCAAACAAAATAGCAATCATCTTCTATGAATCTTTGTTTCTTTTAGAAAGGATTAATGAGCTATAAAACGGTACATTGATATTTTAAATACAGGAGAGAAGAAATTTCACATCCTCTTATGGTTTGCCCTGCTATTTTACAGCTTAGAAAAGCAGCTTTTGAAACGGAGTAACTGGCCTTTGAAATCATATTTTGCAAGCTACAAATTGGTGTTCGTTTACATATAAGCCAGACATCCAGTGCTGACTTCAGAGGGTAACTACTGAAGGGTGAGTCAGTAGACGCCTGCCTAGAAGAACACTATAATAAAAAGCAAGTCACAGAGATCATATTCTCATCAGGAAAACCTCCTTCTCTTTCTAATTTCAGTGAAACATTGTTTTGAGTAACCTTTGAAATCCCAATGGGGGAAAAACAAACCAGGTTTTGGCTGACATTTCCAGCAAAATCGGATCCTTCATCACTGCTGGAGTGTGTGTAATGAGTGGGTGTTTTAGGGGAGACAATAGAGGGAGGGCCCCCGTCTGTTTTACATCAGTTAATGCTGCCAGGTAATGCCTTATTGCCGCCCCTGTTTGGTTAAGAAGGAAGCATGTGGTGTAAATCCCCTTAAAATTAAAAAATAACGCACCAATTTTCCCACCCCCCAACATGAGCTAATTCCACTTAAATGACTTCGTTTAGAATAGTTAAAGAAGGCGTCAGACCCACACCTTTCTCCACCCAATTACGGGAAATCTTTTCATTCCTCCCTCCAAGGGTTTCATGGTGACAGCCCTAGAGAAGAATGTGAATGCCTTTGCTATAACCTAAGTAATGAATCACACTAGAATTGTGGATAATGCCCTCACTCCCCATGAGGCACAGGAAAACAACTCAGAAAAGAGGGAATTTCAACAGAATGACACAAGATTATTTACGGTCAATATTTAAAGTCAAATAAAGCCAGAAACCCAGAATAAATGTAGGTTGTCCCCAAAGATTTCAACTAGACTCTGAAGCAAAACACTGCATTTCTAAACTAGTGTGGCTGATAAGTACTTATCTCCATTTATTAATTTTCCCATTTAGGAGATCGTAAATTCAAACTGGAACCACAAGAGGCAGTAATCAATACTCTTGGAAAGACAAAACTTCATCTACAATCAGCCACCCTAAAGAACTCTCAAGGCACATGAAGAAAAGCAATTGCCTTTAAAAATAAATGCAATAAATTTCATCCACAGAATTTGAAGAGGCTCCTTACCAACTTCAGACAGGAATATTTGCTCCTAAAGCCAATGGCCTATTGCCTTTACAAAATATATACTGCATAGTCAAGGATATATGTACCCCTGTCTTGATTTAAAATGTAAATCCTAATGGGAAAATCTGTGACTTACTAGACATGATCAGCCTTTTCCTTTTCTCCCTTCCCTGTTCTCTCAGCCATGTATATACCATTTTATACTTGACTTCCATAAGATCAACTTTTTGATATTCCACATATGAGAGCCTGTAAGTACTTATCTTTATGTTCCTGGTTTATTGCATAGCAACTTTCAGTTTTATCTACATTCTGACAAATAACAGAATTCCACTCTCTTTACAGCTAAATAATAGTATATATTGCATATTTACACTACATTATCCATTTATCAGTTGACTATAGACAACAATAATACACTGTAAGGTTTCATAAAACTAGTAAAAACTTTTTAAAGTTATGAAAGTTTTTACCCTAAAAATTATAAATTTTTGGAGAGAGGAATATATTTACATGATTTGAATATTGTATAAGGTAAATATATTTGAAAACATTCCATTGCATTCCATTAATATTTATAATATTTATGTTTAAAAAATTCTTTTGTGCCAATCTGAGAGTTTGAATTCAGGGGCTGGATGTTGTTCCTAAATTTCTCTTTTGTTGTTGTTGTTTATTGTAATTAATAGAAGGGTTATAGTTATATTTGCCAGATAGCAGGTGTATTACTTCACAAACATTTATACCCCTTCTCATGATTTTGTCCCCCTTCCCCCTACCCCTCCCCTCCTCTTGTTTCCCTGCTTCCCTTTCCTATTTCAAATAAACAAATAAACATATATACAATATACCAAATAACAAGGTAAGACCTAAATTTTTCTTGCTCAAGGCTAGTGTTCTACCATTTGAGCCAGAGCCTTACTTCTACTTTTTGGTGGGGTAGTTTATTGGGGATACAAGTCTTATGGATTTTCCTGTTTGGGCTGGCATCAAACCACTGTCCTCAGATCTTAGCCTGCTGAGTAGCCAAGATTACAGTCATGATCCACCATTTAAAAAGAAAAAAATTAAAAATACTCTAGCTTTTAGGTAGCTAACACACATAAATTTCTATAATAAATAGAGTTGAGTATTACTTTATTGATGATTTTAGTTTTTCCTTTCTCCAAAATTTGATGGATTAAATAATTATCTCACTCCCATAATGCTAAGTTTTAAAAAGAATATGAGGTAGTGTCCAGGACAGAACATTAACTGTTGAGTCCACGCCTTGGTCTCTGCTTCAGTTTGTCCTTGTAGGAATTTTTATAGTCCTAAAAGAATCATTTCTATGCTGTCCAGAGACCTTTAGGACACCTTCTGTGGGCTCAAAGTCCTCTAAAGCCATGAGTTTATTCCCCACAAAAATCGTAATGGTCAACCTTATTTAATCCTTAGTTGATGATAAGGAAATAAAACTAAAACCCCTAAGAAAATGATCCAAGAAAATATATCTAGATGAAATGAAGGTATGATTCAACTTATTTGAGGAAAAGAAAAAGATAATCCAACTAGAACAGAAAATAGTGTATTGTGAAGAGAAAAAGGAAAACAAAAGGCTCAGGTGCCGAAGGTAGAAGATAATTAAACATGTATGACTAAAGCTAGGCATTTACAATATGTAGTAACTACCCTGTGCTAGAAGTTATCACAGGGATGATGTAGAGTTGAATCCAACAAACATTTCCTGATCTTCAAGACTGGAGCTCCCAGGGGTAATTTGCTGATGCCTTCATAGAGTAAAAAGCAGGGGAGAAATCACCTCTCAATGTTGAAGTGTGGTACACCTAGCCTCCTAAACAGACAGTACCTTAGAAACAAGAGACTAAGTAAAGAGTGTCAGAATAAGAAGGGCTGAATTGATTCAAGCAAGGAACTGAGAAATGGGAGGCCCTGCTAAAGAGAGAGAAGAATCTAATGAAAATTAACTGCCAAATAGGCAACTGGGTGGGAAATGCTTGGAAAATGGAGAGATTGTCACTGAGCTTCTTTTACCAAGGCAGAAGAGCAGCTAAAAGAATTAGAACATAGAAATTGCTATTGTTTTCAGTTTCATAAATTGGGAAATTAGTGGTAATCATTGCAACAAGTACTTCCTAAATTACTACATTTCGGGATACTTGGAATCCAGAAATATCCCTCTCCAGTCACCAAAATTTGACCAAGTTCACTCTTTGAGGTATAAAGAGAAAAGCTCAGAGAGGTAGGAAGCATGGTACATGCTCAAAATTACACACTAAGGAAACAAAATGTCTTAAAGGGCTATGATTGAAGCTGGAAAGCAAGCAAGGATACAGCTAAAGCGCTGGTATTAAAGAGAGCAGAGACTGAAAACACAGAATATATGTTGGAATAAAAGGTTTGGAGAAAGCTACTCAGGAGGCTGAGATCTGAGGATCACGGTTCAAAACCAGCCAGGCACTAAATTCCATGAAACTCTTATCTCCAGTTAACCAGTAGAAAACTGTAAGTGTCACTGTCGCTCCAGGGGTAGAGTGGTATCCTTGAGCTGAAGAGCTCAGGGACAGCGCACAGGCCCAGTGTTTAAGCCCCATCACACACACACACACAAACACACACACACACAAACACACACACACACACACACACACACACACGGAAGAGGGAAAAAAAGATGATTGGTAGGGGGTGGGGGGAAGGATGGAAATGAGGACAAAAACATGTGAAGGGTTACCAGTGTGTGAGAAGTAATGCACCTACTACCTAGCGAGTATAACTGTAACTTCTCTATACATTATCCCGACAATTAAAAAATGTTTTAGAGAGTAGAATTTGAATTGTCTGAAGTGTTCATTGAGGTATCTGAACTTGGCAAACAGTGGTGTTAGGTCTTTCCTTAGAACCTGATAGAGAAGAGACAAGTCTCTCAGAAAACAGCAAATTGAAAATAATTCTTGTAGCTCTAATCCTAACTACTGGAGAATCACAGTTCAAGATGATCCCATATAGAAAAGTGTGAAAGACTTCTCCAGGTAATTATTAGAAGGCCAAGCTGGAAGTATGGCTCAAGTGACAGAGTTTCTTCATGGGCAACTAAGCGCAAGAAGAACAACAAGCCCTGAATTCAAACCTTAGTGCTACCAGCACCAAGGAGAAAGATACAGAGGCAGAGACAGAGACAGGAAGGAAGGAAGAAAAGAAGGAAGGAAGGAAGGAAGGAAGGAAGGAAGGAAGGAAGGGAGGGAGGGAGGGAGGGAGGGAGGGAGGGAGGGAGGGAGGAAGGAAGGAAGGAAGGAAGGAAGGAAGGAAGGAAGGAAGGAAGGAAGGAAGGAAAGGAGGGCAGGCAGGGAAAGAAAGAAGAAAATAATGCTTACAACCAATTAAGGTAACTGAGTCTTGTGCTTTTCAACTAAAGATACACATTGGAGTACTGCAATCTGTGGAGAACTTACAAAGATCCCAGAATAGGACAAGTAAGGAAAGATGAGCAGCCACTAGGTTGGATGGAGTTTTGTGCAAGTACTGGGAATCAAAGAGCTACCAGTTGAGCTACTCCTTCCCTTCTGGATATTTTTTTTTTGGTTAATTGGAAGTATAAGTCTCTCAGATTTGTCTGTCTCAGCTGACTTCAAACCTCAATCCTCAGATGGCAGCCTTTTACATTCCTTGAATTATAGACATGAACCACTGGTACCAAGCTTAGGCTACGGTGAGGACCAAGACATGAGAAAGGGTATCAATGTATGTGAAGTAATGCACCTTCTATCTGGTGAATATAATGTAGCCCTTCTATTCATTACAATAAAAATATATGAAAAAAGAAAAATTTTAAAACATACATTAATTAGATATGAAGTGTGTTAATTATTGGGTAACATTAAAAAACATGGAAAATGATTAAAGATGTTTGGGCAGTGAATGCACTAAAAAAATGAAGGCAGAATTTCCCGTCTCTCTCAAAGGAACTTAGGCTCAATGGTTTCCCTCATTTGTCATAATCAGTTTTGCAATAGAGCAAAACCTTGATACATAAGGCCATATAGTATGAAGCTAATTGAAAGGACCTCCAGGATATTGAAACAAAATCCATATAACGAATGATTGTTGTCCTTAATGTACTATGTTATCTCTCATCTCCTCTGCTGTCCCTTGGTTATCTCATATTACTACAGTACCTCACTTTGTTATCTGATATATTTAATTTATTTGTATTTGGTTATTTGTAATTTGATAGGGAATGGGGGAAAACCAAGACGGGGGGGGCGGTGGAGGGGAGGGTAAAGGGTACCAAGACATGTGAAAGGGTATCAATGTATGTGAATTGATGCACCTTCTATGTGGCAAATATCATGTAACCCTTTTATTAATTACAATAAAAATAGAAAAAAAAAGAATTTCCCATCTCTTTTCAAGAAAGTAGGATATGTTATTGAGTAACTGGGATGTCAAAGTAAACACCAGTAGTATTATGATCCACAGTAGAAGGCAAAGTAGGCAGCTCTGTTTCAGACATGTTTGTGAATACATGAGCGCCTACAGGTGCACAGAAATATCCTTGCCCATATAGCATATTTCCCCTGCACTGGGCTTCTGTTATATAATAATAATCTATGAACAAAACAGCATGCAGAGAGTAGAAACCAGATGCTTACATAATGTACAGCCAAGGAACTATAGCCATAACCAATTATTCTGACTGTTATATATAAGAAAATATTTTCATCTATGAAATGAGGCTGAAAACTAATTGGAATATATAAACTTAGGTAAACCTAAAAAACTAAGCACATGGTGTCCTCCGTGATTGCTTAAGGAAAGGATCATTAGGGTTTTTTTTTGTTTTGTTTTGTTTTGTTTCATTTTTGTTGCCAGGCCTGGGGCTTGAACTCAGGGCCTGGGCACTGTCTTCGAACACTTTTTACTGAAGGCTAGCCCTCTGCCACTTGAGCCACAGCACCACTTCTGGCTTTTTCTTAGTATGTGGTGCTGAGGAATGTAACCCAAGGCTTCATACATGCTAGGCAAGCACTCTATCACTAGGCTACGCTCCCAGCCCTATCATTCGATTTTATATATGAAATTTTATAGAGAAGCAATAATTGGTAAATGTGTGGGAGTATTTTACCACACATTTTACCTATT
Source organism: Megascapheus bottae (assembly GCF_031878675.1). NCBI lineage: Eukaryota > Metazoa > Chordata > Mammalia > Rodentia > Geomyidae > Megascapheus > Megascapheus bottae. The sequence continues at coordinate 18,358,541 of NC_143517.1, forward strand.
TTACCAATGTAATATGAAGTGTGTACTAATCATTCTACAGTTTAAAAGCAAGGATCCTCTGATTGAAATGAAACCTGAATCGTTTAGTCTTCACATCAGAATTCATATGCTTTATTCTAAAATGAATATTCAATATGCATTCTATAATAAGTTGAACTATGTAACTTGAAGGTATCGTTGAACACACATCATTGATCAAGATATATTGTACTCATAATCACACTTGTTGAACTGGACAAGTTGACTCAGACTTGTTAAATATGTGTTACCACTTAAAAAATAAATGTGTCGCTCAGGATGTATTATACTTATAAACTAATTTATTGAATGGAAATACCTTTGTACAACGATTTAAAAGCAATAGTAATTAATCATTTAAAACAACAACAAAGAAAAGCCTTACAGTGTTGGCATTTTTTTTCTTATTGAGATATACTGTCTTTCCTGCATCCTGAAGGTCTATATAACTTATAAAACAACTTCGTCTTTATCAAAGTTCATTGAGGTATGCAAGGTTTACTTTGCTTTTACAGGTAACTCATTTTAAGGTGCTCTGTCCTCTCCAAGTTTACACAGAGTCAACCAAAGCCTAGACATAGAAAACCACTTGGAGGTAAAAAATGTCAAGTCTAAATAGTCAAGGGACCCATGAGATATAATGAAATGCCAGAATGGCACACTAAAAGAATCAGATGTAGGGTTAGGCTGGGTACCTGCTCCCCCTTTCTCAAGTCTGCCCAAGTTTTAGCACCGATCACTGGGGCTTCTGGAAATATATCACTGGATTTCAGTCATGGATGCAAAAGTCTGGGAACAACATCAACACTACACTTACATGGCAGCTCAAAATATAGAGACTGAGAGCATGAATATTTACAGTTCCAAGAAGACTGAACTATATGCAGAGTAGAGTTTTCATCTGGGCATATTGAGATAGGTTGACGAAAATCTATACAGAGACAGAATCTCAACAGTATCAAAGACAGACACAGAGAAAGAGAGGGGGGGGGCTTTTACATCAATCAAAGAAAAAATAATAATGTGCCTCATCCAAAAATGCTAATCCATTGTTCAGCTATGCCATTGCAATAGATAGCAATTATCACAGATTTGATTATGATACTGAATAAAAATGCAGTTGCTGATTCAGAATGCAATTAGAAATATTCTACTGGGCAAACAAAAGGAATGCGGTAGTAATGGATACATGGGTTCTGCAGCCCAATGTATTTCTGTTGGAGTTTACAAGCCATTTATATTCTCTACCATGTATTTGTGGTATGTGAAGTCATGACAACAAGAATAAAAATGTTCTTTTATTTCTTAGATATTTTTATTTCAACAATAAATCTTAACTAATTTTCTAGATTTCTTTGAGGATTTGAATGAAATAGCATGAAAATAAGACAATAAATATACAAATAAGTAAACAAAAATAAACTTTCTCCTTTCACCCTTTCCTTCCCTACCAACCCTGTCTTTCATTCTTAAATTTTAGGGTTTATATTCAATTCTTGTCTGCATTTTCCCACTTTTCTCCTCTTCATTTATCTACCCCTTTCCCCCTTGAACGGACCCCATCCATGTCAGGGTGTTTTATTTTGCACAACTTTGATTCTGACTTTCTAAGGAAGGACACTATTTGAGATCTACCTTGAATCTATTCGATTTCAGTTAATACATTTGTATACACTCGCCTAGAACCCATTGGTATTTACTTATGAGTTTCTAAGCTGAAAGCTAGCTTCCATCTTTAAGAAATGGACATTTTGCTTTGGTTTTTTTTTTTTTTTAACCTAAGAGGGCTAAGAGGTAACATTTCTACGGATGGGAGGTGGGTTGCGGGAAAGGGGGAGACAGGAAAATACCAAAGAGACACATGGTCAGTTGGTTTCCTAAAGGGATAATTTTCTAGAGGCGCTGCGTCAGGAAAGTTATGTTTCCCATACTCATCCCCGCCCCCCACCAAGGCCAGTCTGTGAGGGAGCAGCTCAGCCTGCGAGGACAGAACAGTCAGCAGAGCCAGGCTGGAAAGAAATGCGATGCTTGGTTTGTGGTCAGGGTGACCAGGAGGCCACACTGATTACTGGTGCCAGGGGGTTCCCTGCGGTGTAATCAGAGGGAGACGGGGACATAACCATGTTACCACTTGCTGTATGATTCTCAGGCCAACTTGAGGTCTAATGGGATGAGGTGGCCTGAAAATTCCCACCCCGACCCCCCCCCCCCAAAGGACATACTGGAAATCACATGGAAATGTCTGCCTAAAAACTAGAGCTCCAAGGAAGAATAACTGATCTAGTGATCACACTAGAATGTCAGAACAGCCAGAGAGAAAAGAACCGTCACAGATGCTGGTGGACATCCGTAAGCCAGATGAAGACAGGAGCAGCTCAACAGGAAAGGAGTGCTGCGGGCAGGCAGCGAGATGACTGACCAGTAGGACAGTGGCTTTCCCTCCGAAGGCTTGGCATAGCATCTGTAGGACCCTCTGTTACACGTCTCATTGTCCAGGAGAAAGGTGGGTTAGATTGAGGCCAGAGATCCCAAGGTCTTGTGATTTGGGTTCGGGGGAGAGAAGTAAGAGGAAGAATCTCAGTCTGCTAGGGGCCAGGGGCTTACTCTTGACTCTTGTTTGTGCTTGAGTTTGGTGCTGAGAGAGGAATTACATTTGCTTTTAGGAAGGAAGGAACAGGATTGCCACTGGCTTACTGAAACCATAGAGGACCAATATTGCCAGACCACGCGGGGCCAGTTTCTGACACCCACCTCCTAGTAATAATAGGCCAGTTCAGTGGTAGATTGAAAACACAGCCTCAAGTGCATATAGAAACCAACGGATTATCTACATTTTCCATTCTGTCAACCATATAACACACTACAGTTCATTACATCATTTAAGAGGAAATAATAACAATTATTACTGTCAAGGTGAGTATTGGCTCAAACAATTAAGCCTAAAATGGAATAAATATTCCTAAAATAGAATGAATATATTTTCACCCCAGGTTCAGCCTGCAATGTATTTTTAGAAGATAGAACATTTTTGACAATTTTTTTTTGCCAGTTCCGGGCTTGATCTCAGGGCCTGAGCACTGTCCTTGGACTTTCTCAAGGCTAGAGCTCTACCACTTGAGCCTCAGCACCACTTCCAGCTTTTTTCTATGTATGTAGAACCGATGAATCCAACTCGGATCTTCATGCATGCTAGGCAAGCACTCTACCACTAGGCCAAACTTCCAGCCCCTTGACAATGAATTTTTAAAACATCACTGAATCCCCTAGTTTTCCATTAGGGTATAAGTTCCATGGTGATCAAGACTTCAGTGTTCCTTCTCAAAACTTAGGGACATAGTAGGTTGTCAGATATTTATTATATAGATGGATAAACAAACCATTTGGGTTTCACAAACACTAAATATAAAAGTCATTAAAAAGAAATGAAGCAATTACAAACATGGTTGATTATGTTCGTGTAGTAGAGATAATTGAATATTTTAGATTTTTCTAGACAACTAAAACTATAAAAAAATAAATAAAATATAAAATATAGTTCTATCCATTTTCTAATAACATTTACTGGGTGTTTATATCATGCTGGATACAATGGCAAACATTGAATGGAATAAGAAATATGTACATATGAATAGTTGGGTGAAGTACAACCAACATTATAACTGAGTGCTGGTGGCTGATCCTAGCTAGTCAGGGGCTGAGATCTAAAGCCAGCAATTTGGCAATTTGAAGCCAGCCCAGTCAGAGAAGGTTGTGAGACTCTTATTTCCACTACACTACACAAAAAGCCAGAAGTGGAGCTGTGGCTCAAGTAGTGGAGTGCTTGCCTTGAGCAAAGAAGTTCAGAGACAATGCCAAGGCCCTAATTTAAGCTCCAGGACCAAAAAACTGAAGGAGAGTCAGAAACAGAGTGAGAGAGTGAGACAGAAAGAGACAGAAATAGAGAGACAGACAGAGACAGAGACAAAGAGATTGTGTTCACATTTGCAATCACTAGTGTGTTAATGGAGGGAAATACTGAGTGTCTTCAATCTAAAATGTTTGGGGGAAAAATGGATTCTAAATTTTTCCAGATTTGGCAATATTTGCACATACCTAAGGAGCTATGTTAGTGATGAGACCCAAATGTAAGGACAAATTCTTTTTGTGGGGTGACACATTCTTATAATCCTAGCTACATTAGAGTCAGAGATATGGCACAGCTCAAGACCAGGCCTAAGCAAAAGGGGTAATCTATCTTAAGAAAAATAAGAATGGGGGACCAGGAGTTTGGCCTAGTAGTAGAGTGCTTGCCTAGAATGCACAAAGACCTAGGTTCAATTCCTTGGTACTACATACATAGAAAAAAAAAAAGCTGGAAATGGTGCTGGGGCTCAAGTGGTAGAGCTTTAGCCTTGAAAAAGCCCAAACGCAGTTCTTATACCCTGAGTTCAAGCCCCAGGACTGGCAAAAAAAAAATAAGAATGGAGGCATGGCTCAAATGTTAGAGTAGTTCTGAAGCCCTGACTTGGAATCCTAGTAATGACAATAAACAAAACAAAATAAAACCTAAATAGGTTTATACATACACCTGAAGATATATTTTATATACAATCTTAAATAATTCTGTGTATAAAACCAAGTTTCCTGGTATAGAGTTTTGTATTTGTGACTCACAAAGTGTGGAGTATTTTGGATTTCAAGTTTTTGTACTAATGGTACTCAGTTTAAAAATGTGTTCTTGGTTTGTCATTCCTTATGTGAGAAAATGTTTCTCCGTCCAATCCAAAATACCCTACACTGGCTAGTCTGGCAGCAACTCCCACTGGAGTTGGGAGTCTTTGTTCCAATAATTCAGCAAGCTGTACCTTTCTCCCAGGTTTCTTCAATCATCCTCATCAGTCCTTTTGAAAATATTCAGCTCTCAAGGTGGGCAGATATGGCTTTCCTTTCTGCCCTCTGATCACCAGATACTAGTATCTTTATAGTTCTATTGGCCCCAAATTCTTTTTTTTGTAAAAAAAAATACCTTTACTGAAAATATGATGAGCAGGGTGGTTATAGTTACATAAGTAAGGAGTACATATGTTTTCAAACACTGTTACCCCATGCCTCATTTTCTCCCACTTTCTCCTCCTTCCTCCCCTTCTTCCCAGGTTGTAAAATTCATTTCCAATGTCGTGCAAAGTGAGTATCAATGTGACATTAGTTCACCTTTGTCCTGTTGTGTCTGTAATTCCCTTTTCCTTCCACAGACCAAATAAATTTATATACAAGACAAATGGTACAGAAAGCTAAAACTGAAAAATTGTACAAAGGGGTTTCATTATGGTATTTACCACATGTACTCATAGTATTCTCACAGGATTGACCCTTTCTCTCAATCCCCATCCCACTACTCCTTGTAATTCAACTGCTTTCATTCCATTGTGGATTGATGTGGTGTTTACTTTTCCACTGTGACACTGGGCTTATATGTTTTGGGGAAGGCTCATAGACATTTATTTAGTATTTTTTTCATAAAAACACAAAATAGAAGGGTTACATTATATTCACCAGCTAGAAGGTACATTACTTCACATACATTGATACCCTTTCTCATGTCTTACTCCTCATTTCCCTCCCCCCACCCCTACCCCTCATCTTGTTTTCTTCCCTTCCCTATATGAGTTCACATAACCAAATACACATATATACAACATATCAGATAACCAGGTGAAATACTGTATCAATATGAGATAACTAAGGGACAGCAAAAGAGATGAGAGATAATGTAGTAAATTAAGGACAACAATCACTCATTATATAGCTTTTGATTCTATATCCTGGAGGTCCTTTTATTTACCATCATACTATATGGCCTTATGTATCTAGGTTTTGCTCTATTGTAAATCTCTGCTAGGAGAGCCCAAGGGTTTCTACTGATTATGACAAATGAGGTAAACCATTGAGCCTATGCTCCTTTGTGTCTGGCTTACTTCACTTAATATGACTTTTTCTGAATCTTTCCATTTCCTTACAAATGGGGTGATGTTTTTTTCTGACAACAGCATAGAATTCCATTGTGTATAAATACCATATCTTGTTGATCCACTCATCAACTGAGGGGCATCTGGGTTGGTTCCATATCTTTGCTATGGTAAATAGTGCTGCAATGAACATCGTTGTGCTAGTGGACTTAGTATGTCCATGTTTCTGGATGATTGGGTAAATGCCAAGTAGTGGAATTGCTGGGTCATAGGGGAGCTCTATGTTTTGGCTTTTGAGGAACTGCCATACTGCATTCCATAGTGGTGGAACAAGTTTTCACTCCCACCAAAAGTGTGGTAGTGATCCCTCCTGGCCACACCCCCTCCAGCATCTGTTTTCATTAGATTTCTTGATCCTGGACATTGTAAGTGGAGTGAGGTGGAATCTTAGAGTTCTTTTGATTTGCATTTCTTTTATGGCCAGAGATGTTGAGCATTTCTTCATGTGTCTATAGGCCATTCTTATTTCTTCTTCAGGGAAGTCTCTATAAGTCTTTGGCCCATCTTTTAATGGGATGGTTGTTTCTTTGGAGATTAGTTTGGGAGTGATTCAATTTTTTGAGCTGTTGGTATATTTTAGATATGAGGCCTGTGTCTGTTGTATGGTTAGTGAAAACCTTCTCCCACTTTGTAGGCTTTCTAGTTCATTTGCTAGCTATGTCCTTTGCCATACAGAAGCTCTGCAGTTTAATGCAGTCCCACTTATCCAAACTTTCTCTGATTTGTTGTGATTCTTGGTCTTTATTAAGAAAGTTTTGATCTGTGCCAAGGAGATCTAGTGTATATCCTATTCCTTCTTGTAAAGTTTTCTGTGTCAGCTTTACGTAGAAGTTTTTGATCCATTTGGAGTTAATTCTGGTGGAGGGTGACAAAGAAGGATCCAACTTTAGTTGTCTGCAGTTTCTTAATCAGTTCTGCCAGCACCACTTGTTGAAGAGGCTGTCTTTCTTCCATTCAATTTTTTTGGCTCCCTTATCAAAGATTGGGTGGCCATAGGTCCATGGGTTCATACCCGAGTCCTCATTTCTATTCCATTGGTCTTCAGGCCTGTTCTTGTGCAGTACCAAGCTGTTTTGGTCACTATACCTCTGTAACAGAGTCTAAAGTTTGGTATTGAAATTCCTCTTGCGCTGTTCTTTCTGCTAAGAAGTGTTTTTGCTATACGGGGTCTTTTATTATTCCATATGAAATTTTGGATTGCTTCTTCTGTTCTTTAAAGAATGGCATTGGGATATTAATGGGTATTGCATTCAATTTGTAGATAGCTCTTGGCAAGATTGCCATTCTCACGATGTTAATTCTTCCAATCCAGGAGCATGGGAGGTTTTTCCATTTTCTCAGTTCTGCTTTAATTTCCTTTTTCAGGGTTTTAAAGTTTTCATCAAAAAGTTCCATTACATTCTTAGTTAAGTTAGTTCCTAAGTACTTTATTTTCTTTGAGGTTATTGCAAAAGGAATTGCTTTCCTGATTTTTGCCTCGTTCCTCTCATTGTTGGCATAAAGGAAGGCAGTTGATTTTTTGAGGATTAATTTTATACCCTGCTACCTTGCCAAAGTTTTGAATCAGCTTGGGAGTAGAGTCTATAAGGTTCGTTAAATACAGAATCATGTCCTCTGCAAAGAGGGAAAGTTCACTTCCTCTTTCCCTATTTGGATCCCCTTTATGCTTGCTTCTTGCCTTATTGCTCTGGCTAGGAATTCTAATACTATGTTAAAGAGGAGTGGAGAGAGTGGGCATCCTTGTCTTGTTCCTGATTTTAGAGGGAATGGCTTTAGCTTTTTGCCATTAAGTATAATACTAGCTGTGGGTTTGTCATACACAGCCTTTATTATACTGAGGAATGTTCCATAGATTCCTAGTTTCTCCAGAGCTTTTAGCATAAAGGGGTGTTGGATCTTGGCCCCAAATTCTTTATGCCACTAACAAGAACCCCATGATCATAAAAATATTCCATATATTAAACTCTAAATTCCAGACCTTTTATACTTCTAGTTTCCTTTCAGAATTTTAACAAGATAGCTCTTTTTCTTTCTTTCCCCATTTTAGCTCATTCATCTTTATGTCAGCTGTTCAGAAATACCTTTAAGTTAGCCCAAATGGCTGATACCTGTAATCTTAGTTACTCAGGAGGCTGAGATTTGAGGATCATATTTTGATGTAAAATATGGAAGGAAAGTCCATGAGACTCTTTTCTCCAATTAATTACAGAAAAAGCCAAAAGTGGCATTTGGTTCAAGTGATAGAGCCTTGAGCAAAAGGCACCTCAGGGCCAGGGCAAACAACCTGTAAAAAAGACAGAGGAAAGAAAGAGAAAGAGGGAAAGAGAAAGTGGGAAAGAGAGAAAGAAGGAAAGAGAGAAAGAGAAGAAAGGAGAAAAAGAAAAAGAACGAAATGGAGAAAGAAAAGAAAGAAAGAAAGAAAGAGAGAAAGAAAGAAAGAAAGAAAGAAAGAAAGAAAGAAAGAAAGAAAGAAAGAAAAAAAGAAAGAAAAAGAGAAAGAGGAAGGGAGAGGGAGGGAGGAAAGGAAAGAAGGTAGGCAAGAAGACAGGAAGGCAGGTAGGCAGAAGGGAGGAAGGAAGGAAGGAAGGAGGGAGGGAGGGAGGGAGGGAGGGAGGGAGGAGGGGAAGGAGGAAAGGAAGGAGGATGGAAAGGAAAGGATAGTAATTGTCCTATTGTGGTTCAGCTTTGTTGATATGAGTTTTTCTTTCTTATTCTGTTATTGTTATTTAAATTAACCATAGTTTTCTTCCCAAACTTCAAGCAGATATTCAAGGGGGTTATAGTTTAACATGGATATGTCCAGTTCTAGATTAGCTACCCTTGCCATCTTTGTTCCTATCCCTTTGCCACCCAAACTCATTTCAGAATTTTAATTTCCTTTATCATACATAACAAATTATTGTTGTCTATTATGTTTTGTGATCGTTCCCTACATGCAAAATCTATTCAGGTATGGAATATATGTGTAGAAATACTTTTGAGATTCAGTATCCAGACAACTCCAACACATTTTTCTATCAACTTGTTTGTAGATCTAATATTTTATAGTCTCTTTGAAATAAACAGTCTAGAAACTTAGAAAATAGTACTACAAACTGGATTTTTGTTAATAGTGAATGTAAATGGAACATTTAAAGACATTTTAAGAAAGGAACAAACATTTAAAGACAGTAAAACAAATATAAAAGAGAGCCGCATATCAGTGGCTCACGCCTGTAATTCCATCTACTCAGGAGGCTGAGGTCTGAGGATCACAGTTCAAATCCAACCTGGGCAGGAAAGTCTATGAGACTCATCTCCAATTAACCACCAGAAAACCAGAAGTGGTACTGTGGTCCAAGTCATAGAGCACAAAAGCCTCTAAAGTAGCTGAATTACAAGCATGAGCCAAAACAATTGGTAAAAAAAAAGTGTTTGTCCTTTTAATTCAAAAAGTAATCTACACAAAGGTAAAATTCTTAAACTTCCTTAAGGTTAAACAAAATGTATCGATTATGATTTCTGAATATAAAAATAATTTCAATAATATCGATAGAACTCTTAAGATTTTTAGAAGGAACCTAACCTATTTATCTAATTGAATATAGTATTTCAACTGCATTAAATCTAATTTTTTATCATGGAGAAAAACAACATGAAGGAAAAATGTTTTACAAAATTAATAGCAATTTTAACAATTTTCCATTTAACTTTGTGAAAAACTACTTTTCTAGAATGTGTAATGAAAAACAATAAGACATTTAAATGCAGGTCAAAGGATTATGCACATTAGATTTAAGTCAAAAATCCCTACTACAACATCAAGATATTTCAGAATCTTGCCTCTTCTGTACATTTATTTCAAACTTTTCAGTAGTATAAAAATAACTCCACTTTTCAACAAACTTCCAACAGAACACATAATAAAGAAAATTTAGGAAATAATTTAAGTTTTAGGTTTGGATTTACATTCTTTTCATTTCACTTGTCTAAATGCAATCTTAACCCCTGCCCAGACATTAGTTCCAGCTAATTGCTATGCAAGAATTGTGCGAAACTTGAGAAATTAATTACAGCCACTTATCAGTCTTGATGTAAATAGGATCTTAGAGATACTAGACAGTTTCTCATAAAATCTTTAGTTTACCTATGAAAGCTTAATTGACCTTCATGAGGTTCTTTTTTTTTAATTATTTTTGACAGCTGGAGTAAAAAAATGCTGGATATTTCACTTCACCTGCATTTTAAACATCCTAAAGAGAAAAACAAAAGACTAGAAAGGATAAATCCCATTAGTGGTTCCCATTTTTACTTACTCCTTTGTATTTGTTTAGTGAGTACAGACATAATCTTCAGACCACTGGGGAATTCAGGTTGTCATATTTGCTTTACAAGAGTTTACTTAGCTTTTAGATATTTAAATCTCTGATCCTAGCAAGACTTTTCATGCCATTTGTTTATGTAAGGGACTTTTGACCACAGAATATTTCCAGAGAACATTTTCGAACCCTTTGGTTCCAAACTTTAATTTCTTTTCCTCAGACAAACTCTTTGGCACAGGTAAGGACAGTAGTTTGATTTTGTATTAGATCATAGTATGGCCTCTCTCTAAGCTGGTTTTTTAATTACCCTACCTGTGAAGAGGAACGAACTTGCAACTGGTGTTCTTCAAAATGTTTTTTTATTGGATACAATAAATTCCATTTGAGGAAAAGTATATGAATTTGCTCTTCATATGAGCCTCATGAATTGAAAACATACAATAATTTAAACAGCTAACAAAAGAGCAAAAATAATAATGTAGGGTTGTTCCATAAAATGAAATGGAATGTTCTGGAATGTATTCAATAATATTAAACTCATATAGTTTCAGTTGAAACAATGAAGCTATGAATATATGATATGCAGTAAATTCCTGAAGCAGCCTAGAATTTGATAAATAGTGGTCTAAATAATTCAGCAACTTTATCTTAAAAGATTCTGTCCATTACATGTAGGGTGTTATTATGAAACAATATTTTATAACATGTAGTATAATCTCTGTGAGATACCACAGAGGATGGTAAGTACTGGAGCCTGGTAAATGTTGACACATGGTAAGAAATCACAGATAAGAATCAGGACAGTGGGCTGGGAGTTTGGCCTAGTGGTAGAGTGCTTGCCTAGCATGCATGAAGACCCGGGTTCGATTCCTCGGTACCACATACATAGAAAAAAGCCAGAAGTGGTGCTGAGGCTCAAGTGGTAGAGCTCTAGCCTTGAGAAAGTCCAAGGACAGTGCTCAGGCCCTGAGCTCAAGCCCAGGACTGGCAAAAAAAAAAAAAAAAAAAAAGAATCAGGACAGTAATAGCAGCTACAGATCAGGTGAAACTCAAAGGCAATCCCTATTTATTCACAGCTTTCCAATGTCCAGAGAACAATCCTAGAGAAATACAGGCAAATCTGGCTGCCTTTCCAGGGAAAAAGGGAATGTTCCATATTGTCAGCTGTTTGAAGAGGCAGACAATTGAAGGAACTAAAAGAGAATCTACATTAGACTATAAAGTCAAATTTTCCCTTCACTGAATATATAAAGGTTATATAACTTGCTCCTGGATTCAGAAGGGAGACAGGAAGTTTCATATTTCTGTTAGCAAAATCTTTTGTTATATTATCTCTTAACCCTTTTATCTCTCAAGATTTTCATCTCTTGAGATTACCAAGTCCTGGCATAAACAATTTGCCTTAGGCTTAGCTTTTCTTTATTTTCACAAGCAAAGAGGAACAATTTTCTAGTTATTTGTATGTCTCAACAGTAGAAAGGCATGAAACTATTGGTTATGTTCTGCCCAAAAGTCATCACTGCAGAATGTTCAGGCACACTCTCTTCTGGGACAGCTTTTGTCTGACGAATATTCTGCATTCACTGAGTATCTGCTACTGGGCTCAACATTGTTCTATGAGACAGTGAATCCTAAGTCACAGAAACTTTAGAATTCCAGTATTTTATTTAGGATCTTTAAATATAGGTACATAATGTATGCAGCAGATAATACTGTATATATACACATGTTAAATTACAAGTATAGATATACTAAATAAAAGAATCATATATGTATATTTGCATTTTGGACTACTGTTTTGTCATTTGCTTTTTGCTCATCATTTTTAAATTTTCATTTTACTGTTTCTTGCAGTACTCTATGTTAGATAATCTATTGATTTTTTTTGATATTTCTTTAGTGTAGTGTTTTCAGCAATGGCTCCAAGGATTTCAACATAGAACTTTTGACTATAAATTTCACTACTTCAAGTACCTTATATGATATATATAATTAGATTAACTATTTGTATTATATTATATTACATATAATACTACACATCTTATGTATATATAATTATGCATCATATGTAATGAATAATGTATGTATATTGTATAACATATTATATGAATATAGAAATATAAAATACATAGTACATGATATATATTACATTACTATATATAATATTATATGTTTTCTATGTCATATACTATATATCATTTGTGTATTATATGATATATTTAAAATTAGTGTGGAATTTCAAGTCAACATAGCTGTTGATGATGTATTTTATGTTCTTTCATTAACATATGCATTTACCTAAATTTAAAATTACAACTGAAAAATAAATCAACAAAAGAGAAAAAATAACAAAAAAGAAATCTGTATGTGAAAGAACAAAAGATGTAATAAATACCTGTGTAAAGATACATAACTTATTTAAAATAATAATCACAGCAGAAATAAACATTCAGGATTTTCTGATAGGACTGCATAGACCCAGGTAGGTAGGGAGACAGAGACAGAGACAGAGACAGAGAGACACAGAGAGAGAATATGTACTTGTGTGATGGTCTTGAGACTTGAAATCAGGTCATCGGCATTCTCCCTGAGGATCTTTGTTCAAGGCTTGTGTTCTATCACATCAACCACAGCTCCCCTGCCAGATTTTCTAGTGGTTAATTGGAGATAAAAGTGTCATGGGCTTTTCTTGTGCAGCTGGCTTTAAATCTCAGCCTTCTAAGTGCTAGGATTACAGGCATGAGCCACCAGAACACAGCTAATATTTAAATATATTTTTATTATCTTTAAGTATTTGTACAAAGAAACTGTCATTCAACAAAGCATTTTGCCATTCACAATGCATCTTGATTAATGTGACCCCTCTCTTCTTTTCATCCCTCCCAGCCCTACCCCTTCCTTCAATCCATATTTCTTTCTAGTGTCATGTTCTTCACACATGAAATTTTTCATTGGCTATTTATTTTAAAGAAGAAAATAAATTATTTTACTTTTTCTTCATAGAGAATATCTTCATTCCTACAGGATAGTTTTGTATGATATCTTTGTTAACAGTTTTTCCTTTGGTACTTCGAAAAAGTGTTCACATGCTGCTATCCCCTTGATTTGTGACTGGAAATTTGAAGTCATTCAAATTTTTGTAGATTTCATGTTAGACCATTTATTGACATTTTTATATTCTCTGTATGTGGTATACTGTTTTTCTCAGGACTTTTCAACATTTATAATTTAGTTTCCCTGTATTTTTGGCTTTTCTGTGGCTGCATATGATTTTCTTTGAATTCATCATTCTCGGAATTTCTGATTTTCCTGGATCTGTGTTTACATATCTTTTAACAAATTTGTGTAATTTTCAGCCATTATTTTTTTCCTGTGCTATGTTCTCTTCAAGACATGCATGTGATATTGTTCTACAGGTCTCTGAGCTCTTTGCATTCAGATTGGAAATTTTCCTATTGATCTGTCTTTAAGTTTGCTCTTTCTTCTGATATTCAGTTTATGCTGTGAACTTTATTCTCAGTTGTTTTATTTCCCAATTCCAAAATTTCCCTTTAATGCTTTTACTGGTTCTATTTCTTTGCTAACCATTTTCTGCCTTTCATTTATTTTGAGCTTATCTTAACTTGGTATAGCATGGTTATAATAACATCTGCTTTAAAGGCCTGATCATATTATCCAACCATCTGGGTCATTTCAAGGGTTGGTATTTGTTTATTATATTTTCCTAGAGTGCTTTAAAATGTTCCCAATTCTTTATATTTCAAATAATTTTGGAGTATATACTAATAGTTTGACTATGGAAATGTCTATTTGTCACGGCTTTCAATCTTTCTGGTTAGGCTCACACTCCAAGTATTGCAATGCAAGATTGAAGGTTTATGACTAAGATTTGCTGGAGTCAGAACAAGAAAATTATTTTATTTTTAAATGATTCCATGAAATTTTCTGTCCACAGTGTTCTTCCTTCTTAATTTCCAGGACCAAAGATAAAAGGAGCTGTTTCTCTTGTGTTTTCTATTCCCATGACTTCTACACAGCTCAGAGACTTGAACAGTCCTACATTATCTGTCAGGATAATGAACAAAAAAATAGTAAATAAAACAGAAAAGTCACCACTACAGAACTTTTTTTTTTGTTTTTAGTTTTTACTTGGCCTTAGTTCACCTGTTATCTTTTACGTTGAACATCCTCAGAGAGTTGCTTTACAAATCTTACTTTGCAATTTCAGGTGTGATTAATGGTGTAGGCAAAATAAAAGATTCAAAATCCAGCTCAAACTAGAACCAGAACTGCAAACATACACCCCCATTTGTAACATAATCTACACAACAATGTGGGATTTGAGGAACCAATCCAAATTTGTTATATCTTTTTTAAAATTTATTTTTTATTTCAATGTACAGAGGGATTACGTTTATATTCACCAGATAGAGGATGCATTACTTCTCACATATTGATATCCCTTCTTACGTTTTTGTCACCATTTCCCTCCCCCCCTCAGTTTCCCCCTCCCATTTCAAATGAACAGGTAAATATCTATATACTATACCAGGTAACAAAGTGGGATACAGTAACAATATGAGATTAACCAAAGGGCAACACAGGAGAAGACAGAAAAATATAATACATAAAGAGTAACAGTTACTTATAATTAAGCTCTTGTTTCCATGTCCTGGGGGTCCATTAATTTGGCTTCTTCCTATATGGCCTATGTATCTAGTGTTTGAGTTATTACAGTCCTCTGCTAGGACAGTTTTGGATGTGTACTAATTATTCCAGATGAGGGAAACCATTGAGCCTATGTTCCTTTGGGTCTGGCTTACTTCAAGTCTTTCCCAAAATGAATAAATTTTTATAATAACATCTATTTTATACCAAGAGGACAGGGAAATAACTTACATCTAGCAGAAGCAAGTTCTGTTTCTGTTATACTCATAGAGTGTTACAAATTAAATGCCACTTGGTGATAGCATTTTTTTTCAAAGAATCAAGCCATGGTTTTGCTTTGAGAGGGTCAGCTCATTATAGAATCCTTCCAGTTTTGCATGGATGTGTGAAATAAAAAGATTTTTATTTTCCTATTCCTCTCTTAAGTAAAAAGAAAATGTATGCAACATTGCAAATGAAACAATATTATTGGCTCAACCTAATGTTATTTTCATACTAAGTATAAATTTAGATTTATTGTTGTTGTGGCCAATATTTGAATTTGAACTCAGACTCATCCTCACTTATTGAGTCTTACAGACTTCTCTGCTCAGTCTAGCTTTAAACCATAGACCTCTGGATTTCCGTCTCATGCATTTCTAGAATTACAAGTATGATTCACTATCATCTTAATAACGATGAACATTTTTGAAATACAAAGCTAGAACATGTCTCAGAAGAATGAGATCTGAAGGGTGGTGATTTGAGGTCAACCCAGGCAGATAAATTTGCTTGATTCCATTCTCAAAAGACAGAGCTAGAGGTGTGGCTAAGATACTAGAGTGTCAAAGGCATTGAGTTCAAACCAGAGTATTGTAAAAAACAAAAACAAACAAAAAAACCTAAACTCAACAACAAACAACAAAAAGAAACCTAAGCTGGGCACCAATGGCTCACATTGTAATTCTAACTAGTCAGGAGGCTAAGACCTGAGGATCAAACTCAGCCCTGGCTGGCCACCTCCAGAAAACTGGAAGTGGTGTTGTTGCCTAAAGTGGTAGAGCACTAGCTTTGAGCTGAAGCACTCAGGGACAATGTCCAGGCCCAAATCTCAAAACCCATGACCAACCAGAAAGAAAGAACGAAAAGGAAGAAAAAAAGAAAGAAAGAAAGAAAGAAAGAAAGGAAGGAAGGAAGGAAGGAAGGAAGGAAGGAAGGAAGGAAGGAAGGAAAGAAGGAAGGAAGGAGGAAGGAAGGAAAGAAGGAAGGAAGGAAGGAAGGAAGGAAGGAAGGAAGGAAGGAAGGAAGACGGAGAAACAAACCTAGAATATAAAATCTCATCAAAAACAGTGGAATCTCTGTGATCTGCTTCTGTAAAAATAATATTACTCTCTAATTTGAGCAAATATTTATGTGTACTAATTAATGCTGTTATTACAGCTTGTGACCCGAGGATCAAAGAAAGCTTTGAGATAGTTGCACAGAGGAAATAACCAGTCCAAATATCAACATGGAGAGCAGAGAGCAATGTGAGAATCACAAAGAGGAGAGAAATTATGTTCTTTAGAAGCTGAAAGAACTCTGAAGAATTTAGAGACATCGGTAGGGGATGCAATGGAAGAAGTGGGGCTAGGAAATGAGAAATCAGCCTTAGGGATGGTTCCCTTGAAGCATTAGGTACTGACCATCATACCTGAAAAGCCATCTGGGTGATTTTTACAAATGCCCATGCATGTCTATGAAGGGATGGAGTAACAGGGAAATCCTACAATTCAAGACAATATCTCAGTCATCTGAACTTAGTAAACTCATGTGTATTCCTCCAAACTTTTGTATAGATTACAAGAACGCCTTGTGCACTGCATTAAGTGGCCTACAATGATGGGGTTTATTTGTTTTGCTTTTGTTTTCATTTTGTTCCAGCTTACTACCTGTGGTGCGAGGTGCGGGTGTGCAGAGAATCATATTCCAACCTCCAGTAATAAGCACTTGTGCAGTAGAGGCCACAGAAGGAACCCTGGATTTCTTGTACCTGCCCAGCAACCTTCCAGGTGTTTCTGAAGAAAAGAAAATATACCTGAGAGTATAAGCACATTCTGCTTATATCTCACTTTCCATAAATTGCTTCTTGCTTTAAATTTCAAGCTCTTTAGCATTAACACAGAAAATTGCATACTGTGTAAACACTTTGTTTTCCAAATTAGATACTACATAAAAATAAATGACTTGCAAATTGACTACAGGTAATCTATTCATTATACTCTCTTCAGTCTTTGAAGAAGACTTTTTTTGATAATAGGTGTCAGTAAGAATTTATGATTCTATTAAAAATGTTTTCTAAAATTGCAAGATCTTAAAAGAAATAAATTTGTAGCCACAAGGCAAAGAAGAGTGGGTAACTAGATAGCCGTATAATGGGAAATTCATGTATAAATTACCACCATGCAAAGTGGCAGCTAGGAAGATGTATTATTGTTTACTATCAAAAATCTTCTCTGTTAACATAGCAATACAAACTATCTTCTAGGTAGAAAAACAAAAAGCCTTTGGGTTTGTGTCAGCTGTGTGCTTAACAAGGTCCCACAACGGCTTATTTGTGATATTTTGTAGTAAATCATTCAGGGAAGGACAGAAATTTAATTATTAGAAACATCCTTACCCAACATCCTTCTCTCCGATATTTCTCCAGATGACATTGCTCCAAATAGAAAGTTTTCCCGATTATCTGAAAGCAAAAAAAAAAAAGTCAAGGTTTGCAAGTAGAACGGAAGCAACTATTTTGTCAACCAGGGGGAAAGCCAGAGAGCAGTCTTCCTTCTGGATTCTTCCTCAACTCGACTCAACAAGTCGTCTCTTGTGTCCCTTGATTAAACTGTGAAACTTGAGCTTGGTGACTTCTGGTTTATGCTATCCATTTTATACTGCTAAATTGAAGACAACTACGTCCTTCCTCCTTTCTCTTCCATTCTTATTCAGTTTTACCAATCCTGAGAGAAGAAAAAGAGTGAAGAAGATGAAGACATTTGGGATCTTAGCTCCTCATAATCTACCAGACGCCAGGGTACGAGCTATTAGAAACATGCAGGCATTTGGTCTTACCCCCAGTTTTGCAAACATTGTTATAGATGATTGCTTGATTTCCAATCTGTCCTATTCATTAAAAAAAAGAGTTTGAGTTCAGCTGTTGCCTATATTTATGCTTTTCAGAGCCTTTTTTTTCTTCCAAGCACCTAGAAACACAGCCAGCCAGGTGGGGCGGGGAGGATGGGGTATGGCTAATTGACGTAATTGAATTGTCCCATTACAGACAGCTCCACCTGGCTCCAGGTGCTATAGTATCATGGGTGTTCAAAACCTTACATACAAATATAAGCAATGATGTCAGCCCACCATACCTGCAGCTTTGTTTGCCCAATGGCTTGGTAGCAGTGGAAGAACAATTGGAAGAAAAAGAGAATGTAATGCAATGGGTGAAATGTTTTCAGAGAAATATTGATGAACTCTGCTATTTGCTTCCTTTGACAATTAGATTTTGAGCTCAGAGTATGTTTTATTGTTCCAAGTGGCAATTATAGAACAGGTCCAGGAGCTTTGAACTCTCTCTTACAAAGAAGACCAGTATTTAGCTCAGGTACTGAATTCTAAAAGGCATCAAAATAGTAACATCACTTCTAAAGTTTGTGTGTGTGTGTGTGTGTGTGTGTGTGTGTGTGTGTGTGTGTGTGTGTGTGTAGTGGAATCTTAGCCCCACAAAACAACTTGGTAGACAAAGACACAGATAAATAACCTTTAAAAATATGGTTTTTACAACTCAGATGTCCCTCAGTACATAGATGATTAGATCAACAAGATGTGGTATTTATACACAATGGAATTCTATGCTGCCATCAGAAAGAATGACATCGCCCCATTTGTAAGGAAATGGAAAGACTTGGGAAAAAAAAATCACAGTAAGTGAAGTAAACCAGACTCAAAGGAAAATAGGCTCAATGATTTCCCTCATTTGTCATAATCAGTATAAACCTTGGACTCTCCTAGCAGAGGATTACAATGGGGCAAAACCTAGATACATAAGGCCATATAGGATGACAGGAAATGAAAGAATCTCCAGGGTATGGAAACAAGAGCCATATAATGTGTGCTTGTTGTTTTTTTAATGTACTATGTTATTTCTCATCTCTTTTGTTGTCCCTTGGTTATTCTCATACTGTTACAGTATCTTATCTTGCTATCTGATATATTGTATATATGTTTATTTGAAATAGGCTAGGAAGGGGGAAAACATGATGAAGAGAGGGGTTGGGGGGAGGAAAACGGGGACAAAAACATGAGAAGGAGTAGCAATGTTTATGAAGTAATGAATGTATCTTCTATCTGGCGAATGTAACCCTTCTATTAATTGCAATAAATAGTAAGTTAAAAATATAAAAATAAAGTTTTGAATTTTAAAAATTATATGGTTTTAAATGACTGTTGACAAGAGGAGCAAGCATGGGTGGCCCCACACCTGTAGTCTTAGCTATTAACAAGGGCAGAAAAATCTAAGAGACTCGTAGCTCCAACTAAGTGAAGGTCAAGTTATAGAATAACAACCTTGAGCACAAAAACTAAAGGAGAACTTGAGACCCCGAGTTCAAGCCCTTTGACCAGCTTTTTTAGAAGAAGAAGAAGAAGAAGAAGAAGAAGAAGAAGAAGAAGAAGAAGAAGAAGGAGAAGGAGAAGGAGAAGGAGAAGGAGAAGGAGAAGGAGAAGGAGAAGGAGAAGGAGAAGGAGAAGGAGAAGGAGAAGGAGAAGGAGAAGAAGGAGAAGAAGGAGAAGAAGGAGAAGAAGGAGAAGAAGGAGAAGAAGGAGAAGAAGAAGAAGAGGAGGAAGAAGAGGAAGAAGAAGAGGAAGAAGAGGAAGAAGAAGAGGAAGAAGAGGAGGATTAGAGAGGAAAGGATAATGTTGCAGTCAGTGAACGAGATGGCATCACGGGGTTGTATCATGGAAAGCAATACTGTGGGAAATCCTGAAGTGGGTCTAGGCAAGTCCACGATGTTCAGGTCATCCCTCCAGAATGCAAGTCTACAGTGTTGGAAGGAACTGGAATGAAGACACTTACAAGAATGAACATGACTAGATTGGCCCTGGCAGAGACTGATTATTCAGGATTGAATGATTCAGTGACTAAATAAAAGTAAATGCACAAGGAAGAGAAAAAATAGATGGTGACAAAATGTTTTCTTGGGATATAACTAGTTGGTATTAGATGACATACAAACTTTAACCTCTTTCGTTGAGTTTCTCTTTAAACCTAAAAATGACCCCTAGCTGGACATTGTGGCTCACATCTGTAATCCTAGATATCAGAAGGCTGAGTATCCAGCCCGGGCACTAAAGACGGGGAAACTCTTACCTCCAATTAACCACTAAAAATCGGAAAGTGGTGCTGTGGCTCAAGGGATAGGGCAGTAGCCTTAAGCTGAAGAGCTCAGGGACAGCACCCAGGCCCACAGTGTAAGCCCCATGAAGGTGAAAAGAAAAAAAAAATGACCCTGGCTTTGAAAGACTATTAAACACTGAACCATGTCCAACCATAGCTCAAGTAAATCTGGAAAATAACTTTTGTGCATTATTTTGAATTTCTCTCTTCTTTGAAAAGAGAAACCCACAAAGTCATGGGTTCACAGTACTTTAAAAGTGCTCACAAGTGTCAAGTATGCCTTTCTTTTCTGATACCAAACATGTGCCAAGGCAACATTTAGCAATAAATCCACAAGGCCCCAGCAGAAAACTAAAGCTCTGAGTTCTGATGTACCAGCTGATTTAGAGGGGCAGGCGGGAAGGGAGAAGGAAGCTTTCTCCATGACTATTTGACTCAGTGTGAATAAGTCTCTGTATGGGATCTGATACTTTATGTTGGTGATTTACTTGACTGTCTCTTCAAATTAAGCTTCCACTACCCTACCTTTCTTCATGTCAGTTGTTCTTGCTGAAGTCTAAATAAAAGAAATTTAATCTAATCAAACTATAGACAGAAAATAAACATTGAAGGGAAAAAGTAAGCAGCCAGCGTTACTGGAATCCCAAAGGCTCTTTTACTTTGGCCAGCATTACCCTTATTGAGGGGCCTCCAATGGGATTTTTGGTAAGTGTATACACAAAATGCCAAGGACTATCAAGTAATTGTCTGGCAATATCAGAAAATTTCCAACTTATTTAAGGAGAAAGTGGCCATTGGTGTCAGTGGGTGTAACGTAAGGATGAGGAAATTCGCCTTGGCGTGCACTGGCTTTCTCCCATTAAGCCTGACTAAGGCAGGCTCAGTTATGCTCAGACACTGCCAAACAGTTCCAGTGCAAGTAGAGAAAGTGGGAAAGCCCTGGGTATTGCACTGTTTAATAGAGAACACCAGATCTGTAGGGAGACACACATGAAGCCCCTGCATGAGGCAGGAACTTATTGACGGACAGACATGTTCAAATGGAAATAGAGAAACAAAGGATTCGCCAGAGAAGGGATTTTCCTGTAAGAGTTTGCAAATAAAAATTATTGGAAAAAGACCACCCTTCCAGAGAATGGAGAACTGCTCACATGTGTAGGGCAGAGGAAACCTGAATGGCTCAAATATATAAACCAGACAATTTAGGAAATAAGAAGACTGGAATTTTAAAACTGGTATTTCTGCTTCACAAAGAACTATGTTTCTTATCCTATAATCCTCTAAATGATGACTTTGACAAGGAAAATCGCTAAGTATATTATTTTCCTTTTCTAAACATTGAGATTCTTTATTTCAAGTAACTTGGAAATTTGTGAATTGTTGAACATATTCTGTAGCAGACAATGTTTCCAAACCACTCATTACATAGAAAGAGAGGACAGATGTGTGTGTGTGTGTGTGTGTGTGTGTGTGTGTGTGTGTGTGAGAGAGAGAGAGAGAGAGAGAGAGAGAGAGAGAGAGAGAGAGAGAGAGAGAGAGAGAGAGAGGAAGAATCTCTTGAAGAAGAAAGGTAACTTACCAGCCCCTTGTATGTACATCCATTTACATCTCACAGGAATCAGTCCCAGAAAGTATTTGTTTTTGTTTTTGTTTTTGTTTTTTGCCAATCCTGGTCTTGAGCTCAGGGCCTGAGCACTGTCCTTGGACTTTCTCAAAGCTCGAGCTCTACCCCTTGAGCCTCAGCACCACTTCTGGCTTTTTTTTTCTATGTATGTGGTACCAAGGAATCGAGTGCTAGGCAAGCATTCTGCCACTAGGCCAAACTCCCGGCCCCCCAGAAAGTATTTGAAAGACAAGGAGTTCAACAGATAGAAGAAACTCACGGGTAAGAATTTTTTTCTAATAAACTGACTCGCCTACAGCCCTGGTGTTTACCACTACTGTATTTCAAGGCTGATAAGTAAAGCTCCTTAGAATCATTTTGAATTTTTGTTTTGCCAGTCCTGGGGTGTGAATTCAGGGCCTGAGTGCTGTCCTGCTGTCCTTGGGCTTTCTCAAAGCTAAAGCTCTATCACTGGAGTCATAGCCTCATTTCCAGGTTTTTCTATGTATGTGGTACCAAGGAATTGAACCTAGGTCTTCGTGCATGCTAGGCAAGCACTCTACCACTAGGCCAAACTCCCAGCCCTAGAATCACTTTGATGAGTAAATGGGATGTATTTTCCATTCTCCTTCCCATGACTATATTAAAGTGGATAATTTTAGCTTAGATTTTTAAAAAACAGTATGTTTTATACTTCAGCTTATGATTCTGGGGATGAAATCATCTATCCTGAATTCTTTCATAGCTTTGTTGTATGGCCTTAGACAAGTTATTTAACCTGTGATTCACTTTTTTGTATGTGGAAAATGGGATCAATAAATTTGGCTTCATAGAGTACTGTATTGAAGTAGGTAATACATGTAAACATTTAACACAGTGCCTTGCTCAGTTTAGTAAGTCTCAACAAACAAGTTTAATCATTCCTTTAAATATCAATCATCGATCAGTGAAGCTTTACATTGGGCTTACTGAAGGTCCGGGAATGGGAGAGGCTAGATGTCAACATGGCACATGCTTTATGATTTCTTCAGAGAGAAAAGAAAACCATGACTCATGATATGGTTCTTAAATGTCTACCGGAGAGTGAAATGGCACACTTCTGTTCACTCATTAGTCCATTTTGTTAGTCAATCAATATTGCATGTTGCTACCAAATCCAGAGAGTCCAGGAGTCCACAGCCAATCATTTGTAAAAGCTTCTAACTTTTGTCTACTATTAATTTACAAAGAAGGTGTGTAAACCTAAAATATTCTTTGCCAGACATTTAGTGAAATCCATACTGATAAAATTTTTATTATATTAGCAAATACAATTAGCCCTCACTACTCAAGTTTATTCACTTTGAAACTGAATTCTCAAAGAATTAAGACTTAAATGTCAACACTGAAAATCAAGAGAGAAGCTGCACTGAATTGAAAGACTTCATCTGTTACCTCATCTCTTGCTCCTCTGCATTTTTGTGACTTGCCACTCCTCACTCCCACCCTCATAGAGTTGAATTTTATTTATTTTTAACTTTTATTATCCTTAAGTACTTATAGCCATTCAGCAAAGCAGTTCAATACAATACATTTTGATCAATGCCACCCCTTTTAACATTCTCCACCCATTCCTCTCTACACACCCTTTCCCTCACATTTCTTTCTTTCTTTCTTTTTTAAACTTTTTTTGCTAGTCCTGGAACCTGAATTCAGGGCCTGAGCACTGGCCTTGAGCTTTCTCAAGATTAGAGCTACAACTTGAGCCACATCACCACTTCCAGCTTTTTCTATGTATGTGGTACCAAGGAATTGAACCTGGATCTTCATGCATGCTAGGCAAGCACTCTATCACTAGACTAAATTCCAGAACCTTCCGCACATTCCTTAATTCATAGTTTTTGAATGTCTTGTTAACAGCCTATGAGACTATTGAGGATAGGAGAGACCTTTAGAAGGAGGAACTTCAGTCTTTGGAGGTGGAGCTTTGTAGGAGTCATTGAGACTCTCATCTTTACTTTTTTCTCCTGTCCACCATGAGATAAATGTTCTCCTACCATGATGTTTTGCCTCATGGCCCATCTTGATACAACAGGCCAAATACTCACAGACTGACTAATCACGGAATCAAAACTGAGAGGCTGAGCTAGCCTACTTCTAAAACTGATTATCTCACTTTTTTTATTTTACCAGAAATCTGATTAAGTAGTCACTTTGTAGATATTTTTTTCCTTTGGAATTACATATACCCTGGAGCATGTACATATGGGGGCATACTCATGGCAGAAGATACTCCGTTTTCTCAATATGCTAAGTCAATGGTATCACGCAAAAAAGTTTTACCACTTGGTTAGAAAAATGGATGCCAGATTTCTCCAATATTATTAACAATACTTATTAATAAGACTTGCGTCTTACCTTCATAAGTATTTGATAAAAATGTACTAGGGAACTATGTATCTAACTCATCAAATATTCACCAGCTAGTTTTAGTACCTTCTCTTGATTTCTTTTCTGAATTGATAATCACAAGGTTTCCAGTCAGTTCCCTTTTTTGAAATGGATTTTATTATTCTATTTTCATATGTGTATGAAAATAGATAGGTAAATAATATGCATCAATTGTGTACTTCAATCATATTCCTTCCCCCATCACCACATCACCATCTCCTTTGCTCTCAACCCCTGATATTTATTAGATAAATAACTAAATAGAACAGTTTTCCTCTTACATTCATTTCTCTTTTTTTCCTTGTTTTTAAGGTCTAGATTCTGCATATGAAAGAAAAGATGGGATATTTATTTTTCAGAATTCAGCTTGTTTCACTTGTGATGATTTCCAGATCCATTTTTGGAAAATACTTCATAGTATATATATTCACCGTGTCTTATTGACCTGTTTGTTTTTTAATGGGTACCTAGGCTCATTCCATCATTTGGCTAGTATATGACTGCTTGGAACATAGGTACTCAGATATCCCTACTGTACTCTTAGATTTCCTCAAATATATACTCATTAAAGGCATATACCAGAATCATGTTACATTTCTACTTTTCTTTAAATAGAGGAATCTCCATACTGACTTCATAGTCACTACATGAATACATATTTCTACAGTTTAAGTGTTGGCTCTCCCTCCCTCACATCCTCTCCAGCATTTGTTGTTATTGTTGTTGTTTTTCAATAATAACCATGCTGGCTGGGGTAAAATGCAATCTTAATATTGTTTTAGTTTGCATTTTCTTTATGATGAAAGATATTGAATTTTGTATCATGTATTGATTAGTCACTTGTATTTCTTCTTTAAAGAACTATTGGTTTTATTCATTTGCCCAGTTGTTAATTGGATTATTTGTCGTTAGTGTTTACTTTTTGAGGTTTTTGTATATTCTGGATATTAATTCCTTGACCAATTATGATATTTTTCTCCCATTTAGTAGTCTGTCTCCTCATACTGGTAATAGAATCCTTTGATGTAAGCTTTTTAATTTGTTCAACTCCATCTGTCATTTTTGTTCTTATGAGAAATCTGAATCCTATTCAGAAAGCCATTTCTAATGTCCATATATTCCAGTGTTTTTCTCTGGTGAGTTCAGAGTTTTATTAACTATTTTTTTATTGAAATGGTGCTGGCAGAGTTACATAAGTAAGGTAAGTTACCTAAATAAGTTACATAAATAAGGTAAAGACTGCTTCTTTTTTTTTTTTTGTCCACAGTAGGGCTTGAACTCTGGGCCTGGGCATTGTCACTGAGCTCTTCAGCACAAAAGCTACTATCTTTCCCCTTGAACTATAGTGTCACATCTGGTTTTCAGTCTGAGAGATACTTATTTCCAATTAACTACCAAAACTCTGAAAGTAGAGCTGTGGCTTAAGTGCTATAGTGCCAGGCTTAAGCAAAAAATGTTTGGGGACAGTGCTCAGGCCTAAAGTTCAAGGCCCCAGCCCGGTACACACACACACACACACACACACACACACACACACACACACACACAAATTTGAACAAATTTTTGGATTGCTTTTGGTAGTACAAGTGAAATGCAAATATAAATTAATTCAGCCCAGGAATACATAGCTATTTCTGTATTTTAGGGTCATCATATCTTTTCTCAATGTTTTATTGTTTCATTTCAAAGGCCTTTCACCTCCTTAGTTTATTATAGGAATTTGTTTGAGGTTATTATTTAGGGGATTATTTCCCTGATTTCTTTTTCAACCTATCCATTGTTGACTATATAAAATGGCTAATTTGTATGCTGATTTTGTATCTTGCTACTTTACTGAAAGTGTTCATTAGAGTCAAGGTTTTCTGGTAGCATCTTTACGGTCTTTTAAGAATATGATCTTATTGTTTATTGCCATATTGGTCTGGATCAGATAGGCGCCATACTGATTAAAAATGGAAAGAAAAATGTATTTGTTTTATTTATATTTTTAGAGGAAATCTGACATCTAGCAGATGTATGTTTAGTATTGTTTTATCCTACGATGGATTATTTTATCTATTAATATAGAATGATCTTCTTTGTCAATTTTTATCATTTGTTTTGAATTTTGTTTTGTGTCATATGAGCATAGCCATTCATATCAATATAGTAATGGAGTGGCAATTTCACTCATTTTCTTAGTTTTTTTTGTAATGTTTACTTAGGAAATCTTGACTAATTTTGTGCAGCAATCACATCATACATTTCAAAAAGCTGAACAGTCAGACCTATAGAGCTAATTGTGGTTTCCTAGTGCAGGCTTGTATTAGAATATAGTCCTAGAACATCGAGCCTCAGCCCAACTGCTCTCAGCCAGTGACTACAACAATCCATCTCAGAGTTTGATTCTGTCCTTGAGTTGATGGGTCACCAGGAAGAAAGCTTCTCCAGCTTCCCTAATGAGTGGATCTTTACTTAAACACATACCTGAAAGTACTCTTCCAGAATGCCCAGTGATCTGAGAACTTCTAAATGTCAGCCCAGAACTTTTCTCTTGCAAGAAGTGGATTCATCAATTCTGCTCAAAAAGGCCAGGTGTAGGAATAGAGGAATAATTGCTTGTGGAGGTGTGATTTAAAAAGGGAAAAATAACTTTTCCATTGTTTTGATGTCTGCATATTCAAAATCTGGAACACATCAAAACTGGTTAAAAATAGAGTGGATTGTTTTACTTATCTGTCATCCCAATGCAGTTTACGTATTAGTTAAAGTAGCAAGCTATCTTTGGTTGATATTTGCCTTAGGGATGTGAATTGTAGCTTTCTTTGTGATGTCAAGACGTAGCTATTTAGCAAGTGGGAGGAAAACTATTTAGCAGAATGTACCTTAATAGGAAAAAGTCAAGAAATGAATACACTACAATTTACATTCATTCTTTATTTTTCATGTAATATTCCCAATGTTAGAGAAGCCCCAAACAAACATTGACTTTTATTCTTTCTCTCCCTGTGCCTTTCCTTCACCAAGAAATGTCCAGGCTAAGGTGCATTAATAAATATAAATACATTTAGCTAGTATTTCCTTGGCTGCTTCTCAATGAGGACAAAGAAAAGAAATGTAGAACACCAGTAATGAACTAATAGAGAAATGTTTAATTTGCCATAATACAAGAAAGGCATTTTATGCTGGTTCAGATATAAAATGTGTCTTAGAGACTATTTAGAAAGAAATAAAATAATTAAACCAAAGCTTTTTACGCTTTGATGGCAAGTTATATTTGATCCCTAACCAATATTTGGAAATAATTTCAATTTAATTCAAGAAGAGTACAAGTGAAGATTGATGTTTAGAAAATGCTTAGCTGGGTACCTGTGACCTTAGGAGGCTGAGTTCTGGAGAATTGTAGCAGCAGGGCAGAAAAGTTCTGGCCAAGCAAGTGTGGGGCTCTGCACTCAAACGTCAGGACAAAAAAAGAAACAGAGACAGAAGGAAGGAAGGAAGGAAAGAAGGAAGGGAGGAAGGAAAGAAGGAAGGGAGGAAGGAAGGAGTAAAGAAAGGAACTTCATAAATTATAAGGAATATTTGAAGTTAGATTCCATCTCATTTGTGACTCAAGGAAAAATACTCCAATATTTCCTTTCTCTTTTATGAATCCCTTTGATCATCCCTAGGACTTTCTCATAATCATTAAATTTGTATTAAGCCTGGAGACTGCATGTGCTTTCTCAGGTGATTTGTTAATATTTCCTTCCCCTCAAAAGGATGTGCAGTGAGAACTGTCTGTCCCCGAAATGGACATCATATCTCCAGTTCTGACACTAGGCTTCTCATTCTCCATGGAATGACATTATGATAAGTATACTAAGAAAAAGAAATCTATTCCAATACAGTTTTTCTTTTACTAGAATTGCAAAAACAAAATTCAAACCCTGAGCATAAAATAAGCCTTTAATGGAGAGAAGTTCAGAATGACCAGTCACCTTGTTTGTTTTGATTTCTAATTTGATGTGGCTTTCTTGTTACATTGTGCTTTGTTTGAATTCCTTGCCAGTCTCAATAATATAGTCTGAAATATACTCCCAGACCTGATTCCAATGCCCAAATAGGGAAATCAGGAGATGCTGAAGAATTTGATTAGTGTAGTTTATTTTCCATATCAAGTAACTCAGTTCAACTGAAGGAAATTTCACAAGCCTGAGCTACCAGAAGTTTACAGGAAATGGATGCACTGAACCACCAAATCTCAGGGGTTGGTTTTAACCTCAGAAGTAATTCTATTTTTATAGTTAATCAGTGACATAGTTGAGCATTTAAGAGAAAATCACTTATTTTACCCACAATGTCTGCAGATGTTTAAATCCAAGTAAACAAGAAAAACAAATGACCCAAAGACAGTCTTGGGGCACACACACACACACACACACACACACACACACACACAATTATTTTTAAATAGTTATACACAGGAGTGCCATTTGACAAAGCAAAGAGCTTCTTCGTAATTCCTGAGTATCTTTCCCATAAACCCTGCTGTATTGACTATGGAAATGGGAAAAAATAAGGAAAGTGTACTGCTCTGCTGGTTTATCTTATTTCTTTGTTGTGAATGAGCTACAAGAAAAATGATATATGATTTCTGAAATGATATGATGAAATGGGATGATACTGGCCTAAAGCTCTTATCTCTGACTGATGTGACCGAACAGGTTTTCAGGGGCGTGGCCTTGGACATAATTTTCCTATCTTCACCTCTTGACTTCATAGGTCCTTTAATTCGGAGTCATTGGCTATGAAAGGTTCTAGCCCATGTTCTCAGTCTGCTTCACATTTACTTTGAGAACATTATGAATGGAAGGATGTGAAACTGTTCTGTATGAAGTAAATTGTTATACAAAAAAAAGAATATAGTTTGTTTCCTTGACATAACACGAATGTGAACTAAATCAAAACCATCCTAGTTATCCAAGTTGATTGAACATGGTCCAGCCATGATATCTGGTCACTTTTCACACTTGCAAATGATAAAGTCATTGTTAATATATTGATATCAAGAGAGAATCAATAGCTTTGAGGTCTTAGAAGAAAAATACTAGCTACAGATGGAGGTTACCCTTGAGGCTTGAAAAATATGTATTCTGTGGATTTAATAATTGTATAAGAAATATTTGCTGAGTGAGGTAATGAATGAACAAGTCTTGTCCAGAGAAATAACTTCAACCTGCAGAGATCAGGACTGCAGAGAAAGCTGAATGTCTAAAATTTGGTGCCATTTTTATACACAAAATGCCTATTGAAAGAGATTTGCATTTTCATGATTACAATGAAGACATTATCTCCTTAGGAGCCATGAGCACAGATATTCCAGACAACCAATTTAGTTTATTCCTTTTATATGTTTATTCCTTAAAGCCTAGGCCACAAGAAAAGGTACATAATGGGCATGGCAAAGGATCAATCATTCTAAAGCTTGGATTATGATAACAGGCAGATATCTCTCCAATTAGATTCTTGAATGCCATAAAAGAACAGCACGGGGCAATTACTTCTCTTAAAATAACCATATTTTCTCATAAGCAATGAGTAGTTCCAAGGGCTTATCCACATACCAGGAAAGACTAGTGTGCAAAGCATTCAAAATGAATGTAATTATGCTGATCTTATTGGCTCTAACTAATGGAATACTAAGGAAATCTGTTAAGTAGGAAGATTTAGTAGAAGACTTCACATTATGATAGTTACAGTAAAGTTACTTTTGTAAATGTGATGAGGTGATCTCAGTCAATGACTAATGATAAACAGAGGGGGGAGGCAGTGGGGAATATGATATACCCTGCCCATCTTGCTTTTTGTGCAAAACAGCACACTTGGCCAGGTTCTTGAAAAACAACATCAAACTTGCAAAGGCATAGACTTAGTGAAATTTAATTCAAAATATTTAAATGTATCTTGAAATGCATTCTATTTTTCTGTAGTCTCAATGCTCAGTCCTATGGCAATATCACAGTAATTGGTTCAGAAAAGCTGAGAGCAGTTTTGCTGGGAACTTACTTCTCTCTTCTCCATATTTCAAAAGATCATTAGGTCACAAACTAAGAGTAGGAGGTGTAGCAAAATCAAAGGTGTATCAACTGATTATTCGAAGTTCTTTAATGAGCATTATTTTGGGCAGTCCATGTTTCCTATCATAAAGCCTTAGCATCTGGGATTACGATAAACAATACTTGAGTTGTCATCAGTCATGAAGGTCTGTAGTGAGGAATCCTTGGGTGGGAGAAATCCCTGCTTCCTTCTTTACTACTTTCCTCCTATGAGGAAACAAAACTAGTCTCGTGTGGACAATCTCTACCACCATGAATAATCTTTACTTGTATGTTGATCATCCATCCCGATTGTCTTTGAGAACAAGAAAAATTCTTTTCAATGTAGTTGTTAATGAAGAACAGAGGTTCGAAGCAGATAGAGGGGACTGATGACAACAATCTGCAACCTTTCCTGAGGCCTAAGTGACTGATTAAGAAAGAGACACACATTGCAGCTACACTATGCACTGTACCACATACATAGGAAAAAAAAAGTTGGAAGTGGTGCTCCAGTGGTAGAGCTCTAGCCTTGAGAAAGTCCAAGGACAGTGCTCAGGCCCTGAGCTCAAGCCCAGGACTGGCAAAAACAAAACAAAACAAAACAACAACAACCAAAACAAAGTTCATACTGGTATTGGAGTTTGAATGCTAGCCCTTGCACAGTCCTGCTCCAGGCTGGTACTCTACACTTGGGTCATGCCTCCACTCGAAGCTTTTTGCTAGCTAATTGAAGATAAGCCTTAGTCTCAACTAGTTTCAAACCATGATTCTTAGATTCAATCTCCTGATTAGCTAGGACCAGTAACTGTGCCAGGCTCATAATTGTTTTAATTCTCTCTAACTCACCCAGACTTTGGCAATCAATTAGACCACTCAATATTTAGGTGAAGACTGATTCAGATTTGCACCTTTCCTAAGTGTACAGACTGAGCCTAACACTCTTCATTCTTCCTCTTTTTAACAAGCGTAGCGATTTCCTCAATGAGCATTCATGGGCATTTCTACTGTGTTGTGATCAATGTTCTAGGTGACGTAGTTTCCAAAGAGAATCAAGGAACAGCCCCTGCAGCATCCCCAAGTGAAGCAGAGGAATGTTACTATGTGCATCCTGGGGAAATGGCACAAGGAGGAGGCAGCTGTTATCGTGGAAGTCTAGAGAGGCTTAGGAAGCTGGGCCTGAGAGAGTCCTGGAGACTTTCCTGCTGTGTCTTTACCCAGTTGTCAATTTCTCACCTTCCTCATATCTGTGTTTGAAACTGAAGACCTTTAGAACATTGAAAAATGGCCTCGGGACCAATAATCAGAGCTCAGAACATTTTGGTGTATAGTATAAGAGCAGGTGAGAAAGAGTGTAGCTCTGAGAAAACAGATCTTACACTATAAAGCCTGGAATCAGATGAAACGATGCGAAAAGCAAAATGAACAGAAGAAAGGTCTGTTTTATATTTCTGGGTAGAGTCTGAATTATTTTCTGTTCCAGAACCACTTTTTAAACATTATTAATAATACTGAGGGTCCTGCGTAGGTCTAGGAACTTTGCCAGCATCTTGGGGCATGAGAGTATGAATCTCTTCACCATCATTTTTTCAGCATTTCAGTTCTAAAGTTAACTTTCCACAGACTGTTCATATTAGTGACGAAGAACTTATATTAGTTCATCGAGGAAAGCCAGGTTTTCAGATGATAGTATTGTTTTCTAGTGCTAGCTACACATTATATTAAAGATGGAAAGAAAACAAAATCTAAACCCAAAGGACTGCTTCTTTGTCTGTCTTATATCTTTCTTCATTCATGGTCTTGTCCTCCTGTCTGATCTTGCATTTAAGAGGTAAGTCTCTGAAGAGATAGTTATTAATGATAGTTTTGTCCAGGAATATACCTATCTTGTGGGCACCAGGGGATAGTATACGGAAGCTTTTGCAGCCCACACCTGATCTTTAACTTCTTAGTGATTTTCCTTCTGTAATCTTAATGAAGACAGCCTTGCATCCACAGAGGCATCCAACCAGGATCCGTAGCACTTTGCCCAATTTCTTGACCTCCTCATTTCGAGAGCCTGCAGCAGAAAACCCAAGTGCTAGTTTTTACACAAAGAAATAATCATGCGTGTGCTATTGGTATATCATACATAAGTTTATTTGTGTGTTTGAAATAGGGAAAGGAAGAGGAAAAATAAGATGGTTGGGAATAGGCTGGAGGAAGGAAATTGGGAGAATATCATGGGAAGGGATATCAGGGCTCAAGAAGAAATTTCCCACATCTGACAATGTAACTGAGACCCCTCTATACATCACCCCACCAACACATAAAATTATTTTTAAAAACCTGATCAAAATAGTCAAGTTATACTTTAGTAGCCAGGAACTTCATAATGTGGATTCTGGTTGTTTTAACCTCGAAAAATGTATTACAAATTTCAGATGGCTATCTTACCTTTAATTTCTTTTATTAGATTCTTCTTTATTTACAATCAAATTTACATTGTTACAACTTAGGTCATTTGATGTGGCTTAGGATGGCAACTTTACTCAAAGTAAGCCTAGATTTCAAAGCAACTTCCCGTGTGTGGTAATTGTTAACATTTTTTTATGTATTTCAAGTCAACTTTCTTGTCAACGATAGGATAATTACTGTGGTTTATTGCATGAATTCTCAAAGAAGCAAATTGTTGCTATGACATCATTTGAATTGAGCATGGGAAGGAAGTGGTTAGCATAGAATGAGATTCTATTCAGACACATCAAGGCAGTGAGGAAGCCTTGCAAAACATGATGAGTGACAAATAACAGGAAGCAAAGCAAACAGAAGAAACCGGAACATGCACTAGGGTTCATAGAGGAAGGCCTAGGGAGTACCTAAGCCCCAAACCCTGCACTGTTTGTAAGGGGAAAGAAAACAACAAAATTTTGGAGATTATGACTCCTGAAACAGAAGCCCATTTTCAAGACCACTACTTCATTTGACAAACTCATGTATTTTAGTTACGTACTCTGCATAGTTGACTATATTTAAATTCAGTGGGATCCGTTTTCTTACACAATTGCACCTATCTATTAGAAGTACTTAACACTAGGTGGTAGATACTGTTCTCACTCTTTTGCCACCTGTTCTCAGTATTGTCTCTCTTGCCAACAAATACGTTCTGGGATACTTCATTCACTGTAAAAGTCTTGTGTGAGGTCAATAGGTCCACCAGTTGGTGGATAAAGACAGTGAGGCTTCTTCATTTTCACATGCCATGGGATTACCATGACAGGATTAGGAGATTTCTAGCTAAGTAATGGGACAAAGATATCTTTTTGCTTGTCTCCTGTTTGTAGACAAAGTCCTAATATTTTGATTTCTTGAATAAGAGGCCATTAGTTTAAGTTGAAACACTTATAGTAAATTATCATAGTTAATTAGCAGAAGATTATGAAAAATCTGAGTATTTACTTCTGCCTGACAACTGGGAAGACAAGTAGATTTTATTTTCTTTTGATATTAGTATGATTATTTCAAAATTTATACCCTGAGCATTAAAATACCTTTGAATGTATAAACATGGACTGTAACAAGCATAGTTTCTAGTTTGAATACAAGAAATTTATTTTATGTATGTTTGCATTTCCATTTTCTGTGTTTTTATCAGAATGAGTGCTTAAGTGTAGTCACACTGAAGTAAGACTTCATTGAAATTCTCTTCATAGTTTTAGCATGTAAGTGTCCAATAACTTATTGTCAATTAACTTTCAAATATTTTCTTTCATAGATTGGAAAAATTACTATCTCTATAATTCTCAATCTTTCAAGTAACATGAAAGCGCAATTATAAAGGTACTCATTTCTTTACAAGAAAAACTAGAACATACCCAAGCAAATGAATTCCTGAGGCCTTTGTTTGCATAGGAGTTTCTGAAGTTATCTGAGAACTCTGAACCTGGGATTTCTTTAGTTTCCACAAGGACGCCTTAAATTATCTCAAGGATATTTCTTTCACATATAATGCTAGTATTTCTAGAATAATATTTTAAAGGGCATAAAGTGTGTAATTGCAGAAAATAATAGTGATTCTTGCTAAATGGAAGTCTGAAGGTTAAGACAAGGGGATTTTCACTTTTCTCTCCAGCTATTTTAGAGAACCAACTTTTAAACCTGCTTAGTTTTCATTTCTGTTCTGCACTAGTGAAAGTAAGAACCATAAAAATACTGTGAAAAGAAATACTAATAGTGCTCAATAAATGTAAAATTCTGTTGATAGCCTTAATGTCAAAATTTGCCAAGTCTTTATGATTATTTCCAGTGAGCTGAGAATGGCTTTTTGTTGTTGTTGCTGCTGCTGTTGCTGTTGTTATTGTAAAGGTGATGTGTGTGGTGGGAGTTGGGGAGTGTTACCATTACACAATTCAGGTAAAGAGTACATTTCTTTTTGAACAGGGTCACCTCTTGTTTTCACCTAGATTTTCCCTCCCAACCTCCCTCCTCCACAAGTGATCCCATTCTGTTTCATCACTGATCAAAACATTCATTCATTTCTCCAAAGCCATATTTAGAAATATGGGAAGATTACCCAACCATCCAGGAACTAGGGCATACTAAATCCACTAGCACAACAATATTCATTGCAGCACTATTCACCATAGCAAAGATATGGAACCAACCTAGATGTCCCTCAGTTGATGAGTGGATCAACAAGATGTGATATTTGTACACAATGGAATTCTATGCTGCTGTCAGAAAAAACGACATTGACCCATTTGTTAGGAAATGGAAAGACTTAGAAAAAATCATATTAAGTGAAGTAAGCCAGACTCAGAGGAACTTAGGCTCAATAGTTTCCCTCATTTGTCATAATCAGTAGAAACCTTGGGCTCTCCTAGCAGAGATTTGCAATAGAGCAAAACCTTGATACATAAGGCCATATAGTATGAAGCTAATTGAAAGGACCTCCAGGATATTGAAACAAAAGCCATATAATGAATGATTGTTATCCTTGATGTACTGTGTTATCTCTCATCTCTTTTGCTGTCCCTTGGTTATATCATATTGTTACAGTATCTCACTTTGTTATCTGATATATTAGATATATTTGTATTTGGTTATCTGAAATTGGATAGGGAAGGGGGGAAAACCAAGATGGGGGGGTGGGGAGGAGGGTAATGGACTAAGACATGTGAAAGTGTATCAATGTATGTGAAATAATGCACCTTCTATCTGGCAAATATCATGTAACCCTTTTATTAATTATAATAAAAAATATTTTTAAAAAAACAAAAAAACTAAATCCCTGAATTAGGTTTGATAGATAAAAAAAGAAATATGGGAAGATCAGCCAATAATAGTATTACTTAAAACAAGCAATTTCTCTTTCTTTTCCTTTCTTTTCTTCCTTCTTTCCTTTCTCTCTCTCTCTCTCTCTCTCTCTCTCTCTCTCTCTCTCTCTCTCTCTCCTCTCCTCTCCCTCCCTCCCTCCCTCCCTCCCTCCCTCCCTCCCTCCCTCCCTCCCTCCCTCCCTCCCTCTCTCTCTCTCTCTCTCTCTCTCTCTCTCTCTCTCTCTCTCTCTCTCTCTCTCTCTCTCTCTCTCTCTTTCTCTTTCCTTCTCATGCCAGTCCTGGGGACTGAACTCAGGGATTGAGCACTATCCTTGGCCTTTCCTCAAGGATAGTGCTCTACCACTTGAGCCATAGCACCACTTCCAGCTTTTCTTATGTATGTGGTACCAAGGAATCCTGCATGCTAGACAAGCATTCCAGCACTAGGCCAAACTCTCCTCCCTTTCTGCTGGTCTCTGATATGTTTTATGGATATGTATGATGACTAATTGGTGACTTGGTTCCTCTCTTGTTTCTGTAAAGAACAGGAATGGGGATTGCCTTTGGCTCACCCAAAATAACAGTACAACCACTGCTTTCCACATCAGTAAGCCTAACCTTAACCTTCAGACGGTAGCAGGATAGAATTATACCTCATGACTATGTTGGGCGACAATATGCAGGAACTCCATTCTACACAGGCAGCATACATCACTGTTTAAAATGCGAAGTTAAGAGTATCCTGTATTTTTGGTTTGCTGAATCTGATAACTATACAAGATACATGTGACTCTTGTAGTAACATTTTAAGTTGAAATGTGTTTATCCTTAATGATTTATTCAGTTATTTATACTTAGTGAATTGCAGAAATATTTTAGGTAAGTTATCAAATATATACATATTCTTTCACTATTAGTCTTCCTTTACCATGCAGTACAGGTACACAATTTTAGTCTTTCATAAAAGTAAATATATTGGGTTTTTTTTTAATGAATGTAACTGAAGGTGTATTTGCCATACATTTTGAATACCGATCCCACTGTTCATAAATAACTAATAGGACATAAGTGACTAATCACCTACCAATTCCTTGTAATATTTGATAGATTTTATAAAAGGAAAAAGACTTAATTATGATCATGATAAAGAAAAGAAGAATTCAATTGGCAAAAGCAAGGATATAAGATTCTTGTAGATATTATGATCAGGAACTTCTATACAAAGAATATTTTATGAAAATCAGAAATAAACATGTTAGAATAATTCCTTTTCATCCTAATATCCAGATAAGCACTAAAACAATGAAGTATTTTTTTTTGTTAGTCCTGGGCTTGAGCTCAGGGCCTGAGGACTGCTCTTGGGCTTTCTCAAGGCTAGAGCTCTACCACTTGAGCCACAGCACCACTTCCGGCTTTTTCTATGTATGTGGTATCAAGGAATCAAACCTGGGTCTTCGTGAATGCTAGGCAAACATTCTATTACTAGGCCACACTTCCAGCTAAAGTAAATTATTCTAAAAAGTACCAATGGCATTGCCAGATTAGGCTATTTTTCTTTTTTTAATTCACTAGAAAATTTTCATCTCTACCTTTTTCTTGCCAAACATCATCAAGTTTAACAAAATCTAACCTTAGCCTGAGCAGTTTCTACTTATGCATGAATACTACTCCATTTTTTTTCTTTCTATAAAATTACATATCCTCATTGTTTATTTCCTGAACTTGCTCGCATAGTTTCTGGTCACCCTACTGACTCCATTCTCTCAATTACTTCATCCCAACACCCTATAGGGGATTTATTTCTGCTGATCATTCTAATTTATACTTATCTTGATGGATTGACTCTCAATTAGAATGAAAATTTCACACATAAAAAAATTGAAACTATAGTATATGTATAGGAAATGCATGAATCATAATTTCTTGACATACTTTCTAAAATGAACACACACACACGCACACACATACACACACACACACACGCTGAACAATGTTACTACCACTCCGGAAGCTTGACTCACATCCCTGTCTACCACTACTACCTTCAGGCTGACACACCGTCAGGATTTCCAGAACTATATATTAGCTTTGCCTCACTATTATTGACTTAGTTATTTTTGCAGTCCCCCCACACTGAAATTATCAGCACTGTAAATTAAAACAACAAAATCCAACAGGGCACCAGTCGCTCATGCCTGTAATCCTAGCTACCCCAGAGGATGAGATCTGAGGATTACAGTTTGAAGCCAGCCTGGGCAGAAAAGTCCCTGTGGGACTCCCATCTGCAATTAACCTCCAGAAAACCAGAAGCTGAAATATGGCTCCAAGTTGTAGAGCAAAAGTGCTCAAGACCAGTGCTCAGGCTCTGAGTTCAAGCCCCACAACTGACCAAAAAAAAAAAAAAACCAGATACCATTTTTCAAGTCAAACTGTTATTTAGTTGCAAAACAGCTACTAAGACAACCAGTATCATTGAATATGTGAATTTTTCATTTTATTTGAGAGACATTAGTGCTGTGTAGAATGTTAGGATGAAGTAATTGAGAGAGTGGAGTGAGGAAGGCTCTTGAGACTGTGCAAGCAAGTCCAGGCAAGCACAGGGGCAGAGAGGAGGCCAAGAAACAAATGGCAAATGACTTGTTTCATGTGCTTGTTATAAGTGAGGTCAGAAAACAAAACACAGAAACAGTACCCTACAGCTGGGCACAGTGGCTCTCGCTTGTAATCCTAGCTACTTAGGAGGCTAATATCTGGGGATCAAGGTTCAAAGCCAGCCCTGGCACAAAAAAGATCTGAGACTCTTATCTCCAATTAATCTCTAGAAAATGGGAACTGGGACTTGCCTCAAGTGTAGGGTAGTAGCCTTGAAATGATGAGCTCAGGAGGCCGGGAGTTTGGCCTAGTGGTTAAAGTGCTTGCCTAGCATGCATGAAGACCCAGGTTCGATTCCTCGGTACCACGTATAGAAAAAAGCCGGAAGTGGTGCTGAGGCTCAAGTGGTAGAGCTCTAGCCTTGAGAAAGTCCAAGGTCAGTGCTCAGGCCCTGAGCTTAAGCCCAGGACTGGCAAAAAAAAAAAAAAAAAAGAAAGAAATGATGATGAGCTCAGGGCAGCACCATGACCCACCAAAAAAAAAAAAAAAAAAAAACAAAACAAAGAAAGAAAGAAAGAAATAGTACCTATAGTACCTAGAGAAGAGCGAGGAATAAAGGGGGAAGTTTCCTGATTGTTATATGAAAGAGAAAGATGCAGAATGAGTATTGTATCTCCCATTTGTTTTACTTTTTTCATAGATAAATCATAAAATATGTGGCATAGCACTAGATATGTAGATAAATAGATTATACTTATACACATAGGTGGTGCTTATGCAGATGATTTTTCTTGGAAGGATATACAAAATACTAATTGGATATCTGAAAAACAAGGGGAAGATGATGAATTTGTGCTTTTCAAATTTGTACCTTATCCAGGATCTATTTACTGAAATAAACAACCCACCATTCCATAATATGTACCCTGTGCTCAGTTCTGAATATGATTTAACTGTTTTTTATTCAAGTTGAATATTCTAATTCATAATTTAAAGAGATGGAAAATTATGTGTCTATTTTCTGAAAATGTATTTAATCATATTAAGAAAATTATGAGAAAGCATTTCCTTGATCTTCCAGTTGCTTGTGAATATTTATTTTGCCAATCCTGGGCCTTGAGCTCAGGTCCTGAGGCACTGTTCTTGAGCTTTCTCAAGGCTAGAACTCTACCACTTGAGCCACAGCACCACTTCTGACGTTTCTATGTATGTGGCACTAAGGAATCTAACCCGGGCCTTCATGCATGCTAGGCAAGCACTCTACCAGTAGGCCAAATTCCCGGCCACTTGTGAACAATTTTAGCTAATAAGATCTTCCTTATCTTCATCTATATGCATAAACAAAATATATTTTCACAATTGTTGCAGATGAAAAACTGTGTCCCTTTCCCCAGTCCTAACCTTAGATCCAAATGAATGTGGTTTGAATTGAAAATATAGCCTTTAGAAATGTGTTCAAGTGAAAATGAAGTTACCCAAAGTTACGGTAGGCCCAATCTGACTGGTGTTCTTGGGCAGGGGTT
This sequence comes from Megascapheus bottae, assembly GCF_031878675.1. Classification (NCBI taxonomy): domain Eukaryota; kingdom Metazoa; phylum Chordata; class Mammalia; order Rodentia; family Geomyidae; genus Megascapheus; species Megascapheus bottae. The sequence continues at coordinate 18,398,432 of NC_143517.1, forward strand.
GGGGGAGGGGAGGAAGGAATTATTGGTGCTAGGACTCAGGGCCTAGAACTCTCATTAGGCTTTTTCGTGTATAGCTGTTATTGAATCACTTGAGTCACAGCTCCAGGTCCCAGACTGGTATTCTTCTATAAAAAGGGAAATTTGAAAACAGACTCAGGACATCAGATGATAATGAGTAACAATTGCAGAGATGGTAATGAAAACCAAGAGTCACCACCAAAGTCACTAAGGGATCATCAAGCATTGACTGCCAGCAAAGACCAGAAGCTAGGAGAGGCAGGGAAGGATTCTGAAGACACACTGATCCTGTTCACATCTTAATCTGGGGCCTTAATAGTAGCCAGTGCTGTAAAAGAAGATTTATTTGTTGCTTTAAGCCATGCTATATGTACTGATTCATTCTAGTAGCCCTAGTAAACCAATGCAATAGTTGTGACATTTCATTAACGAATCAAAATTTCCTAGAAAAGAAATTGAGACTTGAAGAATATGGAATTTATGTGCATTTAAAGGACACGTTTGAGCAGTGCACAATTTATTTTAAAAGAACAATTTAACAATGCCAAAGGGGTCAAAATTAGAATAAAAATCAAGCAGACATATATAGCTTTGCTTTCTTGCTCTTTTTTTTTTCTTTTTAAATTTTCTTCTTTTGAAATACTGGGGCTTGAACTTATGATCTCCTGTTCTCACTTGACATTTTTCTTCTTTCAAAACACTGGGGCTTGTGCTAGTGGATTTAGTATGTCCTTGTTTCTGGACAATTGGGTAAATGCCAAGTAGTGGAATTGCTGGATCTTGGGGAGCTCTATGTTTAGTCTTTTGAGGAACTTCCATACTGCTTTCCATAGTGGTTGAACGAGTTTGCACTCCCACCAACAGAGTAGTAGTGATCCCTCCTGGCCACATCCCCTCTAGCATCTGTTGTTATTAGTTTTCTTGATCCTGGCCATTCTAACTGGAGTGAGGTAGAGGTGGAATCTTAGAGTTGTTTTGATTTGCATTTCTTTTATGACCAGAGATGTTAAGCATTTCTTCGTGTGTCTATAGGCCATTTTTGTTTCTTCTTCAGAGAAGACTCTCTTTAAGTCTTTGACCCATCATTTAATGGGATGGTTGTTACTTTGGAGATTAGTTTTAGAGTGATTCATTTTTTTGAGTTGTTGATGTATTTTAGATATGAGGCCTTTGTCCATTGTATGGTTAGTGAAGATCTTCTCCCATTCTGTAGGCTTCCTAATTAATTTACTAGCTATGTCCTTTGCCATACAAAAGCTCCGCAGTTTAATGCAGTCCCACCTATCCAGCCGTTCTCTGATTTGTTGTGATTTTTGTTCTTTTTTTTTTTTTTTTTTGCCAATCCTGGGCTTTAGGTCAAGGCCTGAGCACTGTCCTTGGACTTTCTCAGGGTTAGAGCTCTACCATTTGAGCCTCAGCTCCACTTCCAGCTTTTTTCTATGCATGTAGTACTAAGGAATCGAACCCGGGTCTTCCTGCATGCTAGGCAAGCACTCTACTACTAGGCCAAACTCCCGGCCCGATTCTTGGTCTTTATTAAGGAAGTTTCAACCTGTGCCAAGAAGTGTATCTCCTATTCTTTCTTGTAGTTTTCAGTGTGTTGGCTTTCACCTCGAGGTCTTTGGTCCATTTGGAGTTAATTCTAGTGCAGGGTGACAAAGAAGGATCCAACTTTAGTTTTCTGCAGGTGCTTAACCAGTTCCAGGTGAAGTAAGCCAGACTCAAAGGAACATAGGCTCAATGGTTTCCCTCATTTGTCATAATCAGTAGAAACCTTGAGCTCTCCTAGCAGAGATTTGCAACAGAGCAAAACCTAGATACATAAGGTCATACAGTATGATGCTAAATGAAAGGACCTCTGGGATATAGAAACAAAAGCCATATAATGAGTGATTGTTATCCTTAATGTACTATGTTATCTCTCATCTCTTTTGTTGTCCCTCGGTTATCTCATATTGTTACAGTATCTCACTTTGTTATCTTATATATTGGATATATTTGTTTTTGGTTATTTGAAATTGGATAGGGAAGGGGGGAAAACAAGATGAGTGGTGGGGGTGGGGAGGAAGGGAAATGGGGACCAAGACATGAGAAAGGATATCAATGTATGTGAACTAATGTACCTTCTATCTGGCGAATATAATGTAACCCTTCTATTAATTACAATAAAAGATATATGAAAAGAAAACAACAAAAAAACCCAAAATACTGGGGCTTGAACTCAAGATCTCCTATTCTCACTTGACTTTTTGGTTCAAGGATGGCACCCACATGTCTTTGTGATGAAGACTGACTGCTGTTAAGAATTGCTATCAGGCAATCAGGCTATCAGGCTATCAGGCTATCACGCTGCAGGAAGCACAAATCTTTGATATTGGGAAAGATGTTACAAATTTATGCTGATTGCTTTAGGATTTTTAAAATGTGTGTTACTGTTATTGCTCTGTGTTTTAAATTGAGCACTAATTGCAGTCCTTTGTTTATTTCCAGATAAAAGATCTCTAACCAAAAAAGAACTCTTCTCCATGACATTTTCGTGGAACACATAAGGATTTACATGATTTCTTCTCATAAGATAATTTATTTGAGAAAATTCCTGAGTCTCCTTCATTCATTTTTTTGTCTCCCAATAAAAAAACAAAAGGCCATCTCTAAGGGGATTTCAATGTATCTTTCTGAGTGCATGTGTTTTATATTTTTTTTATTTTTCTAGGAAGCAAGGGAGACAGTGACTCAATTAATGCATCATGCTTATCCTCTCATTATTACATTCTAGGTTTGTGTGAGCAAATAAATCAGAATTGTTTGCTCAGCTCCCATTCAATAACAGCCCCTGTCTATGCTCTTTTTATACTCAGTTATGGATACAGAGTTCCAGTTCTCAACCAGGTGACCTTTGAAAGCCAATTTGTCCCTCTTCTTCATACTTGTACTACTATCAGAAAATAAAGAAGACATTTTTCAATGTAAGAAGGTGAAGTTTATGAAATCTTATTATAAAGATGGCCTTCAAATATTTATTTGAAGATGAAGAACTTTCAAATGAAAAAGATAATGATGGCCAGGAGTTTGGCCAAGTGATACTGGGCTTGCCTAGTTCAAGGCCCATGACTGGCAAAAAAAAAAAGAAAGAAAGAAAGAAGAAAAGAGAATGTGAACTACACAAACTCATGAGTAGAGATGGGAAGGAAGGACTGAGAGACAATGAGGGAACAGAAGACACTGTATGAAAGGAAATATACTCATTATCTGACTTATGTAATTATAATCCCTCTGTACATCACTTCTATAACAATAAATCCTTTAAAAAAAAAAGAAAGAAAATGAAGCTGGGCCCCAGCAGCTCATGCCTGTAATCCTAGCTACTCAGGAGGCTGAGATCTGAGGATCAAGGTTCAAAGCCAGCCCCGGCACAAAAAGACCTGAGACTCTTCTCTGCAATTAACCTCTAGAAAACGGGAAGTGGGGCTTGGCTCAAGGGTAAGGTGGTAGCCTTGAGCTGAACTGCTCAAGGACAGCTCCCAGGCCAAGTTCAAGCCCCATGACAGCACCCCCCCAAAAAAAGAAAAACATAATGGTTGGACTAGGCTAGGCAGGCTTACTCAGTTATATCTCAGTTTTGCCTGAATCATTAAACATTCCTGACTGCAAGGCTCAACAAATCTTGATATGAACACTCTTACCTTCCCTCATTTAGCCAACTGTAGATTAATTTGCCATTGCAAATTGTAGTGTAAAATATTATCCATGATAATGTTTGTCCTACATCACTAGTTCTCATCTATGCCTGTGTAAGTGGTTAACTTTGTCCTATGTGTTGCTTCATATGTCCATTATTACAGTGACATGTAGAACAGTTCTATCACTCCATGTATCACTGAGGCTGCTCCTTTATAACCAAACCTACCCCTCTCCTGTCGCCCTCTCAGATACTCCCAAATCCCTGGCGAACGTGAATCTGTTCTTCATGTTGACAGTTCTATCATTTCAACATGTTAGATTCATGGTATATGCTATGAAAGCTTTGGAGATTTGTTTTTTTCACCCTAAACATGCAGGTGAGTGTTGCACAGATTAATAGTTTATTCTTTTCCTTTGTTTAGTAATGTTCTGTGGTATGCGTTTAGCATAGTTTCCTTAATTCTTTGTCTTGAAGAACAGGTGGAGATAAAGCTATAATAAAGCTATCATGAATTATATTAACATAGTTTTATTCTACTGGAATAAATGTCCAAGAAACAAAGGAAGACAGAAAATTTTCTGGAAAATTAAGTACATCATAGGTAAATAATTTGATTAAATTTTATTTTTATTACCTTAAAAAATGTCAAAATGGGCCAGGAGTTTGGCCTAGTGGTATAGTATTGCCTAGCATGCACAAAGACCCAGGTTCAATTCCTCGGTACCACATACATGGAAAAAAGCCGGAACAGGTGCTGAGGCTCAAGTGGTAGAGCTCTAGCCTTGAGAAAGTCCAAGGACAGTGCTCAGGCCCTGAGCTCAAGCCCAGGACTGGCAAAAAAAATTAAAATTATTTTTAGTTGAGCCAAGGGGCTCCAATTGAATATGCCAACTTATGAGAACAAAGTATCTGGATGCCTGTTGCCTCTTATGTCATTTATTTCCCCCCATTTGCCTCAACCTTCCCCCCTTTATGTTAGCTCATTCCATTTCCATAGATCACATTTAATTTTACAGGATGTTTTAAACTTTTTTCCCACCATGATCTACTGCTTTGTAATACCACCAGTATTAAATAGTTCAGGCTTTTTCAGTGACTCCCAGAATTTAGTATTGCTATTAATTTTTTCTACTAGGTTTATAGTAATTTCTTTTTGAATTTCATTTCTTTTTGAATTTCCATTAACTGATGATAGTGATTTAAACGCTTTTTCACATGCTTACTTGTCACCTGTGTATTTTCTTCAATAAAAATTTGTTCATGTCTTTGGACAATTTTATAATTGGATGATTTATCACTAGTAAATTCTGAGAGTTCAATGGGTATTTTAAATATGAGTCTTTAATTGGATATGTGGTTTGCAAATTTCATCTCTTGGTCAGTAATTTGTTTTTTTTATCTGATGGAATAGGCCCAAATTATCATTGTTTCTTTTTAGTAGTAAGAACTCTGTACTGCTCCTAAGTCCAAAATATTTTTTCTCTTTTTTAAAGTTCTTTAGTTTCATATTTTATATTTAGACACATAGTCCACTTTGAGTTAAGCAGTGTGAAGTTTTTGTTTTGATGAATAGGTCATCCTACCTCCATGGAATTGTCCTGTACCTTTGTCAAAAGGTCCAAAATTTGAACTTATTTATGTGTTTCTTGGTAGTTCTCTGTTCTGTTTTGATGAACTAGATCTCAGTAATAACACACTATCATGATTATTCAAACTAGTCAGTAAATATTCATTCAGCCAAATGTGCACCTGAAAATGCATACCATTTTGATTTGATGATGGCAAGTAAACTCACTCTACTTGATGAAATGCTTCTAAAGATTTCAGCAAATCTGAAAGTTATTAGAACATGAAATCTTCCTTCCTCAGCTTTCCAAGTGCTGGGATTATAAGTGTGAATGCATCACCATACCTGGCTCAGATTTTTTCTTTGAAAGCATTCTTCTGTTGTATGGGTTTCTGATAGTACAAATATTAAATCTTCTATGGCTTTTTTTGTACCATGAGTCTTCTATGTGTTTTCCCTTTTTTTTTTTTGCCAGTCCTGGGCTTGAGCTCAGGGCCTGAGCACTGTCCTTGGATTTTCTCAAGGCTAGAGCTCTACCACTTGAGCCTCAGCACCACTTCTGGCTTTTTTCTATGTATGTGGTACCGAGGAATTGAACCCGGGTCTTCATGCATGCTAGGCAAGCACTTTAACCACTAGGCCAAACTCCCGGCCAGTGTTTTCCCTTTTTTTAAATTTTATTTTATTTTACTTTATTTTTGCCAGTCATGGGGCTTGAACTCAAGGCCTGAGCACTGTCCTTGGGTTTTCTCAAGGCTAGAGCTCTACCACTTGAACCACAGCACCACTTCTGGCTTTTTCTATGTACGTAGTATCGAAGAACCAAACTTGAGTGAGTCTTCGCACATGCTAGGCCAAACATTCTACCACTAGGCCAAACTCCCGGTTAGTGTTTGCTTATTTTATATTGAATATTATTTCTGTTAGGATGAATTTTCTTGACCTAGTCTTAAGTTAAACTGATTCTATCATTGGCATGTCCATTCTTTTGGTAAATCCATTCCGCAAGTTTATTTTTTTTTATTTTATTTTTTATTTCTGTAGTTACTATGTAGTCCTTTGTTAAAATTTTTATTTTACTGCTGGGATTCTCTCCTTGTTTCAAGAGAATTTATACTTGATTATTGAAGCGTTTTCATGTTTGTTGTCTTTATATCTTTCTTACATAACTCCCATATCTGAATCATCATCTCAGTTTAAATAACTTTGGGTATTTATTGTCATTTCTCATTTAGATTGATTTTGTCATATGACAGATGATTTAGTCATATTTTATCTGTTATATTAAACTCTAAGTTTATTCATATTTGTTTTTCTTTATTTTTTCAGGCCAATCATTTTGTGTATATATGTCCTCAGTCATGGCCTCTCTTTATGGGTTTCAAAAATGGTTCAGTTTTCAGACTCATACTTTATTGATTTTATGTGCTACTTGATTTTGTGTTGCTGTAGTTCATACTGGTGCAAGTGATGACACTGGCACTACCTGAGAGGATAGAAAACAACTCAGCAGTGAGAATACTGTTTGTCCTTGAGTGGTAGAGAATCTCAGGCCCTTAAGAGCAAGCACATCAGTCCCAATATATATCTTAAGTATCCTTTCTAACAGCATTGAATAAAGTGGACTACATCACCTTTCCAAAACCCTTTTATGGATTCACTTTCTTATTATTTTCTTATTGGGTAGAACCAAGACTATTGCATAGATTTTTGAAATAAATAACTGAAATAGCAAAATACTGTCAGACATCCAATGAAATACAGTCCAAATCATTAAAAATATGTGTTGAGACTGAAGACATAAATTCGAACATGGAGCTATTACTTAAAGATGTGTCATTTATGAAACCATTTATAAAAGGAAGTATCTCTGGTACTTGCTGCTATTTAATATTTAAATAAGCATAAAAATTAGCAACTTGCATGTTGATTCATGCCTCTAATAACAAAATCTTGATAATTCATTTTGCTGAAAGTCATAAACATTTTATTTCCTCCACAAATTTTCTTTCTTTTCAGTTGCAGTAGTTCATTAGTGGGTGCCTATTTTATTTCTTAGTAGAAAAAAGATCCATTCACAGATTTGACAAATATCACTGAAGCCCTAATGCCTGCCAAGCATTTTCATGCATTATTGCTCTGTATCACTTCCTTGCTTCCTACGACAACTATGGTCTCTCAAAGGTGATCAATGTTTCCCTGACACATCAGTACTTTCCATATACTTTATTGATGGAAGGCACTTTTAGCAGTGGAAATCTCATCTTCAGCCCAGAGTATATGATGAAAATAGACGCCCTACTTTCAGAAACATTAGCAGCCTGATACTTCCTATGTGTACCACTAAGTAAACTCTTAGAAACGTCAAATAAGTTGTCTACTCTTAGGTTTATATAAGCTATCATGTAAATACATTGTAAAATCTGCCTCCATTTTTTTTACCATACAAATAATAATTATGTAGACATTGTTCTCCTTTTGGAAAGTTTTAATGGGTACCAGACGGAATCCTTGATCAGCTCTTAACAAAAAGTTGGCTAACTGGGGTCTATTTCCTCCTTTATTAATAGTAATGTGGATTGGATGTATAAACATATGGTTAGATTTTACACAGTATTTTCTTTTATATCCTTGTGCCCTTTTAGCCAAAGAAGAAACCTCTGAAAAAGAAAATCTTTAAAAAGAACAGAAAGAAAAAGAACAATGCCCAAAATACTTGCTCTTGGATGTGGAACTGCATTTGGTCACTAGAGCTTCTTTCCTGAATTCAGTTACAAAAAACTGGAAGAATGCTGAGCATTCTGTCTGCTATAACCTGGCTGTTTCCAGACCCATTGTCCTGTTTTACTTCAAGGCCAGCAATATCATGTTAACTTCTCCATCTCCTCTCACATTTCTCGATTTACCTTTTATTCTCTCCTCATAGATCAGGTCTTTCTTAAATAGCTCAAATGCACTGTGCACAGGGGTATTCTACACCCAACTCTTGAATAAATCAGGCTAACCTACAGCTTATTGTTATATGTTCATTTGCTCTATATCTGTTCTGCTAAGTTATGTTTGATACATACATCTACAGGCATCATTATATCTGAGCTCCATATTCCTGGTCCCTCATGGTAAATAATGCATGATGAAGGCTCAATCCATTCATGTATTCAATGTGTTTCAAACATGTTCTGTGTGTTCTATGTTGTTTCATGTGGCTGATGTGTAAGAAATATAATCTGGATTTTATATTCCTGTGGAGAAAGGCAGGGGACCAATACAAAGTCAATGTAAGTAAGTAATAAGGGCTAAGGATGGTGACATGGGGGAGCAAGGGTTATGGGAATAGAGGGAGGAAGACAGAGCATATGTGCCCATTATATTCAATGCAGATTTTTGTAAAAATTGAAATATGTAATGTGTGGTAAGATATGGCAACAAGGAAATGGGGGAGAGTGATAGAACAAATGTCATTGACCAAGCTACAGTGTGTTTCTAACCTGATTTCTGGAATCAAAACCCCTTTATACAAATACTTAGTAAAGTAAATAAATATTTTAAAAGAGCATATCGTGATGTAGCTTCCTGGAAAGCCAGGGAAGCTACTGTTTCTATAGTGTTCAAGAAAAATAGAATTCATAATATGCTTTAAGGTAAGACCAAATAAAAGAGAAAAACAGTCATGGGAAGAACAGAAAATAACTAGATGACCAAGAAATCAAAAGCAATTTTCCTAATGCATACAGGTTTTCTTTTCAAAAAGCAGAAAAGTAGAATTGTTGGTTTATACTCATGGAAGTTTAAGATGGTTCGAGATGAAAGCAGAACAGAAAGAGCATGCGAAGGAGACAAAGTGGGAGTGAAATGGTTCTAGACAACAGTGGTAAAGGGCCCATGTGGTAGAAAGTCTGAATTCCTTCAACCATTGATGAGAGTATTAGTACGTTCCCAACTCACTGCAGAACACTCTACCTGTGCTGTCTCACTTCATTTTCATACATACATATTAGTATTTAACTTAAGAGGGAAGGCACCAGAAATCCAAAAAGCGTTTTCCCAAGATCAAACAAGTCTTATCCAATATTACATGTTTTACAATTAGAAATACCAGTGCTAAACAAAGCCAAGGACCTCCACAACGAGAATGATGAATGACCTAAACTCTCTTTATGTCTCACTTATTTTGTCATGTGGGCTGTGACTCTGTTTCTCCTCTCCTTTATCTTATTTAACTTTATCTTAACTACTTTTTTGGTGTTGGGATGTCTAGTTTTTGGTGACTAAGGAAAGAGGGTCATTACATTAAGGGATAATGAGAGACGATATATCTCTACTTCCCTCAAATGTTAGTTATAAAGAAATGCTACTTCCTTATTTACATGAAAGTATTCTGAGAAATTAATATTCAGTACCTCTTACCTAAATAATTGACATTATACACCAGCATTTTATTTGTTATGTCATCTGTACTAATGTATTTTTATTAAAAAGAAAAGACTGGATTTATCCTCAAGGTCCACCATTTATTTAAAATGAAACCAACTACTCCTTTTGTTGCAGAAGACAAGCAAAAAAAAAGATCAAAACATCATTAAAAACTAGATCTCCAAGTCAAAATCACTAACCAGTTCAATTTTTGCTCTGCTTATTGAAAAAGATGCTAACATGTAATTTGGGCTTAATACAGCTCATGTGTTGACCTATAATTTTAACTTAGAGTATTATCAATATCTCAGTGAGTATTCACTGTGACTTTGTTTCTGCTAAATTCTACTGAGGCCAAAAATGGCCCAGAATGGTGGAATAATGGTGTTGGGTGGACAAGAGCAAAGCAGCTCCCATTCAGAACTCTAAAGACACACATTTGTTAGCCATTCTTGCTCACTAGTGCTCATATTGCTATTTATTTTCCATGCTTGTGTTACAGAGGACCATGTGTTCCTACTTAAAGTGGCATGTTAGCACTTTAGTTTCCAGTTGACTGTTTGCTCTTCATTTTTAATGGCTTAATATATTTCATTCAGTATATCATTTTTGGAAGAATTTGAAAGAAACTGTAAGGATGCTGTAATCTCTGCCTCTAGTTTTAGCAGACTGATTAGGTATAAGGTTCACTATGACTCATATTTTTTAGGCGTCCATGTTTTTGATGACTTCGTACTGAAATATGCCTTTATGGACATAGTGAGCTCTGCTCTTTCCTCATCAATTGATCAATCTTGATCAATGAGAAAAAGAAAATATGTATGTTTCCCATTATTTCAATTTTGTACTTAAAATTAAGTTGCTTTTATCCATAGGAACCTGGATGAAGAAGCTAGAGCAGGGATTTTCTAGTGATGAAATCAGGAATAGCACATGGATATTTATTCAAAAGGTTACAGCTCAAGACACTGTAAAGCCATGTGCACAACCATGCTCATTGCTGGACTACTAACCATCGCTGAGTTGTGAAGAGAGCCCAGATGTCCCCCAATGGATGAATGGATTGAGAAAACATGGTATATGCATACACTGGAAATTTACTTATCTATCAGGAAGGATGATATCTTATTTGCAGAGAAGTAAATAGACCGGTAAAAAGTTGTGTTAAGTGAAGTAAGCCATGCCTAGAGAGACAAAGGACATGTGTTTTCTCTCATATATGTAAATTAGAACTAATTTATAAATATATATAAGCATATTCAAGGTATCTGGGTGCTGGCTCACACCTATAATCCTAGTTACAGAAGGCTAAGCTTTGAGGATCTAAATTCAAAGCCAGCTGGGGCAGAAAAGATGGCGAAACCCTTATCTTTAATAAATTACAGTGCTTTTGAGGCTCAAGTGGTGGTTTGCTAGCCTTGAACACAAAGAGGCTCAGCAACAATGCCCAGGCCTTGAGTTCAAGCCCTAGAACTGGCTAAAGGAAAAGAAAAACATATACAGGTCATATGCATACATACACAAACATATTACTTAATACTTGGTATATGTGGTAGAGAATTCTAATGGTGTAACTCCATTGAACAACTAGCCCATCACCCAAAAATATATAATACCAGGAAGCTAGAACTTGAGGTGTCAGAGAGAGTGAGGTCAAGGGAAAGGTTTAGGCAAATCAAGAGAGAAAGTGTGTGGCCATGATATTCAATGTATGTATGTGAAAATAGGTCTAGGAAAATTGATGGTATGGACAGGGTTGGGAGAGATTGGGGAGAATGATGAAAGGGGCATGTTGAATTGAAACCCCTTTGTAAAACTACCTAAAGATAATAAGGAAATAGAAAGCAATAGATTGATGTAGAAAAGAAAAAAGTTCTAAGAAAAATAAGAAGCTAATCCTGATCAAATTAGATTTTTTTAATTTAAATGGGGATGCTGGAATTTGACTCTTCCTGCCTCTTTCTCATTCTCTTCCTTCACCTCTCAATCTCGGTAAAAAAGAGACCAATGCTGACTTTCTAGTCTTTCGGGTAAGTAGGTCTGTGTGAGAGTATCAGGTTTAAGTGAAAAGGATATTGATTTGCAACACTAGCTGCAGCTTTCTAGGTCTGCAGGAGATTTAGAACTGTGCCCTATGCTTCTCTTTCGAGTAGTTGGCATGAGTCTGGGTGGATGACTTTCTGGCCCCAATCACATAAAAATGGGAATCTTCCTTTCTTCCCTTGAGCTGAACATGTATGTCATACTCAGAGATTGTGGTTTTTAAAGCAGAAAATTGAGGACAAAATTAATTGCTTGGCACTGATATAGGCCTTGGATACCCGTGTACCTCTAAACGCTCCTCTCCACCTCCTCCCTATGACTTCTAACAAGTCATTGTTCATCCACATTACTGATTGGCAAATATTAAAAAAAAGAAGAAACTATTAACAAATAATGGAGTCCTTCTTGAATAGAGGCTCACAATTGAAGAAGAAATTGAAAAAAAGAGAAATGGGGAGTGGTTTGGTTCGGAGCTTTTCACACGCATCTATTTCACAAGTGAGGGTTCATGAAAGTTATGTGCCTTAAAGAGGAAAGAGAGTTTGCCTTCGGTTGGTCTTTTGAAGCAGGCACAGATAGTAAGTCAACAGGAATGTCCCCTTCAATTATGAGAGGCAGCAATGCATATGTAAGCAAGTAAAAACAGACGCCAGCCCAACCCTCAGGGGATTTTAGATTTTCCTTAGTACATTTATAAGATGGATTCAATGTAATTTTCCCATAAAATGAGTGTATGGGAAGTGATTTTTCCAAGAACACACAGTGAGACAGTAGACAGAGAGTCTAACAACTAGACCAGATGTCGCAGAACATCAAGTCTGTGTCAGCTCTTTCACTAAACTCACTGATGTGGCTCAGATGAATTTCCTCAATCTCTAACCCTTTCATGAAAAAATAATGCTTCCTGTTTATTTTGAGGCTCATCTGCTCAAAAATTTTAGCTGATTGTCTTATTTATCTTAAATTATACCACAAGAAAAGTTAGAACTGGGTATCAGAGCATCATGACACCAACATAACATGAATGGAAGGAAAATAAGTTGAGATTACCATTGTACTAGTCTAAATACCAGCATGAGATTGATCTATCTAATTTCTTAGAGCACAGATTGGGATATATCAGTGTTGCCTGTATCTATCAAGTCAGGTCAATATTAATTATCTATGGAAGTCAGGGTTAATTTCAGATGTTTTCTTTGCAGCTATGTTTGCTAACAGCCCTGAGTGTAAGTTGTGATAGTTTTCAAACCTTTGAAAATCATAGTCTATGGAGAAGCTAGAAATCTCATGGTTTAGATATCTATAGGAAAAGTAGCTTCTCACCACCAGCCCATATATTGGTAATTCAAGGCATTGCCAACTTCAGATAGATTGCTTTCCTAAGAGAAAAGGGATTGTCCAAGAGAAGACACATTGTCTTATCTCTGACAAATTTTCATCATGAGTTCTCTAAATAATCAGGTCCCTTACATACACATTTTTCTGCTTTTGTTTTGCTGATGTTAGTAGGCAGTATCAAAATACTTTTTATTTTTTCTCATCCCAGGACTTGATCTCAAGGCCTGGGCACTATCCCTGAGCTTCAATTAACCCACTGATGAAAGCATTCACACCTGTCCAAGTACCTCTCAATTGCTCTACCTAATACCTGGAACCATGAGGTTTTAACACATGAGAGGAAATGTTTTATATGCCAAATAACAAAGAACATTCAAATTTACTCACAAAAACAAAACAAAACAAAAAAACCCTCAAGTAGCCAGAGATATACAGTGATATAAACAAAGTCTCTTCAGTTACCGGTGCTGGGAAAACTGGGCAACCACATGCAGAAAACTAAAAATTGATCCCAGCCTGTCACCATGCACAAATATTAACTCAAAATGGATCAAAAAACTCAATATCAGACCTGAATTTCTGAAACTGCTACACAACAGAATAGGAGAGACACCAGAACTCATAGGCACGGGCAAAAACTTCTTGAACAAAGTCAAGGGTCACAATAGATTGGAGAGAGACTTGACAAATGGGATTACCTAAAAATAAAAAGTTTCTGCACAGACAAAAACATAGCTACTAAAGTAGAAAGACTGATAACAAACTGGGAAAAGATATTTACCAATAATACATCAAATATTTAATACCCAATATCTACAGGGAACTCAAGAAACTAATTCCCCCAAACCCAACAAACCAGTCACTAAATGGGCAAGGAAACTAAAGAGAAATCTATCAAAAGAAGTTAAAATGGTGAAGAAACATATGAGAAAATGCTCATCATCCATGGTCATGAAGGAAATGCAAATAGAAACACCTTACCCCAATCAGAATGGCCAATATTCTGAACTCAGACAACGACAAATGCTGGCGGGCTGTGGAGAAAGAGGAATCCTACTGCACTGCTGGTGTGAACATAAACTAGTACAACCACTCTGGAAGGTAGTTTGGAGGTTCCTATAAAAACTAAAAATAGACCTTCCCTACAATCCCACCATACCACTCCTAGGCATCTATGAACATCAGAACCCAGGATATGATAAGGACACCTGCTCAGCTATGTTCTTCTCTGCATTATTCACAAGACCCAAGTGATGGAAACAACCCAGATGCCCTACTGCAGATGAATGGATACAAAAAATTATATATATATATATATATATATATATGAATTCTGCATAGCCAACAGACAAGATAAAATAATGGCATTCATTGGGAAGTGAATGAAATTAGAGCAAATCATGTTAAGTGAGATAAGTCAAGACCAAAGGAACAAAAGACTCATGGTCTCCTTGATAGGTGGATATTAGATCCAAACAGTACAAGAGCGATGACTCAATATCTGGGAACTCAAGATCATTGACATAATCTTGGAGATATAATTACATAGACATAAAAATCTATGATGGGATATATACCTTATAGACATAATAATATATTACATAGACTAATATATATCTATGACATACAAACTGTCAGCTATATTTTAATTTTGTTCTGAAATTTATGTGCCAGTGATTACATATAGAGATTCCATTCTTAAATACTTCTTTGTTAAACTTGACATTTGAAACACAATGTAAAAAAAAAACTTTTAATTTTAAAAAACCCTCAAGCATGCCCAAGTGTGTGAAAGTAAAGAATTTGCAATCACAAATGAAAATTTAAAAAATGAATAGCATCTAAATGACCAAACAACCTTCTAAAACTGGATCAAAACAGAGTTTTCTTTCTGTGCCATGCCAGGAATTTTCTATTTAAAAAAAAAAGAAATTTTAATAATAAAAGGAATGAAAGAAAGTTTGGTATCTGGAAGGGTATGTTAATCAGTTTTTATCATTTCACCTACAAGGAAATCACACACACACACACACACTGTGTAGGTACTGGGCTTGAACTCAGGAGAGCCTGAGCTCTCAATCTCTGGAGTAGGCAGAGTTACAAGCACCAGCAAAGGGCTTATTGCTCATATTTTACGAAATAAACCAAAAATAAACCTGATTAGCTCATAGAAATGATCCAGGTGAGTTAGTTGGAAATGAGAGAATTGTAGTGATTTGTAACATCTTTCATGGCACTGTGTCAGTCAGAATTTCATATTAATTACTGCCCAACAAATATTTAGTCACATTTTATACTCATGGCTTGGAATATTTTTCTCTCTGGGTTGCTGCAATTTGGTAGCTAAATATAATAAACATCTGTTTACTAGGTTTAGAGTAAATAGGATTGAACATCTGCCTCACAGATGCATAATTCTTTTTAAGTGCTGAAAGATTATTTTCTCATGGTAGCTCTTGGAAAGATAAAGAAGCAATGTAAGATCTGACTGTCACTTCCTTAATAGATATAGCATCGGGCATGCTTAACATGAGGTAATAAGATAGAATTTAGATGAGAAACAGCTTAACACATATGTTTGAAAAATGAACAATCTTTGAAATGCTCAAATATGAGAGTTTCATATATGTGGGGAAAATTTTCCCCACAAAATGTCTTTTAATTAACTTTATTTCTTAGAAGTAATATACTGGAAAGAGTTCATATGGTCACTTGATTAGTATATTGCAATATTCATTTTGCTGAACACATTAGAGAATTAATAGCTAAGAATTGTGTTTCCCAAGTGATGTGTGTGTATGTGTGCATGCACACACACCGTTAGACCTTGAATTCATGGACCAAATTCTGTCTTTTAACTTCCTGCTCAAGTTTGCAATTCTATCATTTGAGTCACACAGCTCTACTTCTGGCTTTTGTGATAGTTAACTGAAGATAGACTAGCAGAGACTCTCCTGCCCAGGCTGGCCTCAAATGCAATCTTCATATCTCAACCTCCTTAATAACTATATTTATAAGCATCACCCATTCATACCTGGCCTAAGTTATTTTTTACCAATTTTATTTATTTATTAACATTTTTATCATTTATCATTTTTATTATTAACCCTTTTCTTCCCTTCCTTTCTTGTCTTCCATATTCTAGGCAACCTCTGTTCCATTCAGCTCTATTCTCATCATGTAAATATTTACTTATTTAGTTAGTTAGTTAGTTAGTTATTTTGAGACAGAGACTCACTATGCAGTTAGGTTGGCCTTAAACTCAATAGTCTTCTGAATGCCATGAGTACAAGGATGTACCATTATGCCAGACTTTTTTTTAATTGTCATTGGCTGTGTGTGTGTGTGTGTGTGTGTGTGTGTGTGTGCGTGCTCATCCTGGGGCTTGAACTCAGCATCTAGACACTATCCCTGAGATTTTTTTTTATTTTTTATTTTTTTTTTTAGGGGCAGTTCTCTACTACTTGAGCCACAGCTCCACTTTCAACTTTTTGATAATTAGTTGGAGATAAGCATATCACACAGCCTTTCTTTTCCTGGCTGGCTTTGAATGCAATCCTCAGATCTCAGGCTTCTGATTAGTTAGGATTACAGGCTTGAGCCATTGATGCTGGGCAAAAAGATTATTTTAAATAGGCAAAAAAGGGGGTCCTTTGCTCCAGACTAGTTTATCCTCAATAAACAATGATTAAAGATAAGATAATGAATAAAGATTAAGATAATAAATCTATACAGTTTCTCTTAGTGGAGCATGGAGTCCAGCACATGAAAAAAAAATCCACTAAATGATAAAGGTTTTTTCTTTCATGCTTATGTTCAACAATTCTTGCCTCTATTTCTTGAGAACTTTACTATAATCATTGCTTCATCAATAAAATGGTCCCTAGGGACTGAATGTTGTAATAGTTGTGCCAACGTAATTTGCTATTAATCTTCACAATTTTCAAAAACTATATCAAGCATTCATGCCTACTGCTACCTTTAGAATCACTAGATCTGTCTTTGTGAGAAAAATATAGGTGATAAAAGGTCCTGACTTTTTTAAGTAAGCACAATGACAGTTTTAAAACTTCCTCATCTTCTTGAGCCCTACTACTGTAAATGTTGTTGACCTTATGTAGGCAAGTAATGGGAATAATTTTTTAAAATAATTTTAGGTGGCTAAGATGGAATCTGAGAAGAATGCTAATGACTGACTCTCCTTCTGAGTCTTAGTATTAAAGAAGGCAAGTGATTTAATATCCCACTGATAAATCAAGATTTTCCCTTGACAAATTTTATTTTAGTCTTTTAAAGTTTATGTCGTGATTCTCTGAGAGAAAAAACATGCATATCCTTAACAAAATAATCACCACTAATGTTTTGTTTCCAGAATCAATCTATCTGCAAACTGCACAGTAGAATTGCATGTGGCCCACAACTAAACAGAACAGTGGAGAAAAGAACTCAATAAAAGTATAAAGGTCAGATTTTGAGAAAAGAAAATGCAAGTGTTACAAGGAATGTCAGTAAAGACAATGCAAAAGGAATCTATATCGATCGAATAGTACACAAAAAAGGCTAATGAAAGTA
This sequence comes from Megascapheus bottae, assembly GCF_031878675.1. NCBI lineage: Eukaryota > Metazoa > Chordata > Mammalia > Rodentia > Geomyidae > Megascapheus > Megascapheus bottae. Next base: position 18,416,065 of record NC_143517.1, read on the forward strand.
GAAATTTATCAAAGTCACAAAACTTACCAAAAAATAAACAAAACACCAATGAACAAAGATTGTAATGTACAGGGCCAGGAGTTTGGCCTAGTAGTAGAGCGCTTGCCTAGCATGCACGAAGACCCAGGTTCAATTCCTCGGTACCACATACATAAGAAAAAGTCGAAAGTGGTGCTGAGGCTCAAGTGGTAGAGCTCTAGCCTTGAGAAAGTCCAAGGACAGTGCTCTGGCCCTGAGCTCAAGCCCAGGACTGGCAAAAACAAAAACAAAAAAAGATTGTAATGTACAGTAAATCAGTAATATCCTAGTGTATGATCAACTGATAAATTATAAAAAAAATATCTGGTATAGACAAATCTAATTTTCTTTTATTTTTCATTCCAACTTGACTTGATAATAAATATTAATTAATGTATACCTATTCCGCTACATGTCAATATGCTAACATGAGACTATATGGAACATAAGGTGTTGTATTTTTCTATGGCACACTTATATTAAAATAATGTAAATTGTCATTCTACTATTTACTGTATTTCTTTTTATATTTATTTTTAAGTCTTCTGTCCTTTCTTCTTGTTTAATTTAATTTAATTTTATTGTAAAGGTGATGCACAGATTGATTATAGTTACATAAGTACACCATACATGAGTACAATTCTTGGTGAACAGTGCTATCCCTTCCCTTGTTTTCTTCCACTTTCCCCCCTCCACTGCCTGCTCCCCTGGCAAATTGTGAGAATCACTCTTAGGTTGGTTCATCTTTTGGTCCTTTGTCATTTTGATTGTGTGATGCCAGCACAGGTAGTCCATTTGACTAAATTTCCAAACTAACTAGCAAATCTTGAGCCAAATGCACACACACACACACACACACACACATGCACACAAACTCAGTAAGAGACATCACAATTGCAGACTTCAAATTATACCACCAAGCCAAAGTACATAAGACAACTTGTTACTGGCATACAGACAGATGTGAAGATGAGTAGATGAGACTAGGAAGCACAGAAATAAACACACACAACCTGAAATTTTACAAAGAAGCTAAAATCATATATTGGAAAAATTATAGCCCCTACAACAAGCGGTATTGAGAAAACGAAATATCCACTTGCAGAAAACTGAAACTGAATCCTTGTCTCTTACCTTGTAGTACAGCAATTCAAAGTGAAGCAAAGACCTCAGTCTCAGACTTGGAAACTAAAAACTACTTCGAGGAAAAATAAGGCAAATGTAGAATGTCTTCCTGAATAGAATCCCAGGAACTCAAGAAATAGAAGAAAGAATAAACAAATTGAACTGTATCAAGCCAAAATCCTGCTGCACAGTTGAATTTATTAGTCAAAAGACAGCCTACAGAATGGGAGAAGATCTTTACTAGCTATATGTCTGAAAAAGATGTAAGTACCATGATATGCAAGGAGTTAAAAAAAAACCCTCTAAGGATCAATCATGCATAATTTTAAAAAGATAGACATTTTCAGAAGAATGCAAAAAAGATCCAATGAATATGAATAAATAATACCTCTGGTCACAAAGAAGATGCTAATCAAAACATTGTTTTAATCTTACTATAGTTTGAATGTCCATCATCAAAAATCCAAAGGAAAAGTGATAAAACATATTCTAGTGAGAATATAGGGGGCAAGGAACCACATTACATGCTGGTGAGAGCATAAATTACTGTGACCACTATGAAAGGCACAATGATGAATCCTCATGAAAAATAAATAAAAATAAAAATAAAACTATCCTAAGATCCAGAAATTTTAGTCTTGGGCATTCATCTGAAAGACTGTAAGTCAAGCCACAATAAAAGCACCTGCATAGGCCAGGAGTTTGGCCTATTAGTATAGTGCTTGCCTAGCATGCACGAAGACCCAGATTCAATTTCTCGGTATCATATGCACAAAAAAGCCAGAAGTGGTGCTGTGGCTCAAGTGGTAGAGCTCTGGCCTTGAGAAAACCCAAGGACAATGCTCAGGTCCTGAGCTCAGGCCCCAGGACTGGCAACAAAAGGAAGAAACACCTGCATACCCATATTCACTGCATCAGTTAGGAACCTAGCCCAAATGCCCTACAACCAATTAATAAAATGTGTATGTATATGTATATGTGTGTGTATCTCCCATTATTATATACATCACAGGATATTAACATGTTATTATTGTATCATTATGTAATATGTCATATGATGGAATTATTCATTCATGAAGAAAAAATTTCATTTGCAGGAAAATTGATGGATCTGTAATAAACATATTTAGTGAGGTAAATCAAGCTTAAATATACATATGTGGAAGTTAAGTACAAAATAAAAATATGTAAAACACATACAAGGGCTATATGCATATATTCATACATAACAAATTGACTAACCTATGGTATCCTCAGGAATGAGACTCCATGAAGTAACCCATTTGAATGATCAACAGATAATTTACAAAATGAATACCAAAAAGTTGAAATGCATTAAGTTTCAGGAAGTGGGGGTTCAGAAGAGAGGGTAGATGATTTTAAAAAGTAATGGCAGATAAAGACACAATACTCACTGTAAATATGTGAAAATGAAACTAGAAAACCTGAAGAGTTTGATGGAGATAAGATGAAGGGCTTTGGAAAAATGATAGAAGGCATAACACTGATTAAAATATACTGTGTACATGAATAGATACATTAAATTAAACCCTCTTTGCTTAACTGTTGAGTGATAATAAAAATGTTAAAAATTAAAATTATAACATAAAACAGGGATTTAAGGGCCGGGAGTTTGGCCTAGTGGTATAGTGCCTGCCTAGCATGCATGAAGACCCAGGTTCAATTCCTCGGTACCACATATACATAGAAAAAGCCTGAAATGGTGCTGTGGCTCAAGTGGTAGAGCTCTTGCCTTGAGAGAGTCCAAGGACAGTGCTCAGGCCCTGAGTTCAAGCCCAGGACCGGCAAAAAAAAAAATAGGGATATAAGTGTGTCTCAAATGGTAGAGTGCTAGCCAATAAAGCATGAGGCCCTAAGACGACATTCAGTCTACTTCATGTATCTAGGGTAGTTAAGAATAGGCTCTTGGGGCTGCTGAAGCCCCAGTGTTTTTTGTCATGGTTTTCTCTTTTTGTCTCCTTCTTGCCTTCTTGCCATAACTATGGCGATGATTTCAAGGAAAATCCACGTGAGGATAGTTCTTTAAGTATCCATCTTTATTTTCAGTTACATAAAGTAACTCCATTTTGGCTGTCCTTGACTCTTCTCTGTAAGTGCTATAACAAGTCCTCATTCTCCCATTGTCATTTCTAAAACCAATAATTGCTGAACCTTAAATTCTTCCTCTTTTTAGTTCTCTTCTTTATATTATCTACTCTTACTTTTCTCATAAAGGATGATGATTTGTGTGTATAGTGTATATATGCAAACACACATATACAAACAGTTATTGATATGTACATTTCTCATTTCCCCTTATATTCAAAAAATGCAATATAGATAACACTCTCTATCATATCGTGTTCAGCCTTGTAACAGTATTGCTAAATAATCAGGATGGATTTCTTTATAGCAAGAGACATTATACTGGAATTCTAAAAAGCATTTCCAATTTTACTGGTGCCGGTAGTTTATATCTATAATGCTAGCTAATCAGAAGACTGAGGTCTGAGGATTGCAGCTCAAAGGCAGCTCAAGCAGAAAGTCCATGAGACCCTTGTCTCCAATCAACCTCAAAAAGCTGGTAGTAGAGCTGTGGCTCAAGTGGTAGGGTGTTAGCTTTAAGCACAAAAGCTCAAGGACAGTTCCCAGGGCCAGAGTTCAAGCCCCCAAAATGATCAGTTTCTAAATTTCTTTGAATGTGTGAAGGTCAGACTACTGTGCACAAAAGCAAGAGAGTGGTCTCTAAAGTGAGGAAGTCTTTGGTAAAATAAACTGTTGAGTATGACCAGTTGCCAGGGGCTCATACCTGTTATCCCACCCAGTGACTAAAATCTTAGTATGGTGATTCAAAGCTAGCCTTGGCAGGGAAGTCCATGAGATTCTTATCTCCAATTAAACATGGTAAAACTGGAAGTGGAGCTGTGGATTAAGTGGTAAAGTGCTAGCCTTGAGCAAAAATCCATCGGGGACAGACCAGGCCCTGAGTTCAGTTCCCAGGACCAGCACAAATTTTGCCATATAATGCACATATTCTTGAGTAATCTACTAATGGGTCCTCCTTCTCTTTGTTAAAAATTGTTATATTTCAACAAAGATAGAGACATTACAAAATATAATTTAGAAATATAAAAGTGTCGATCTATAGTAAAATAAGATCAGAATGGAAAAATGTAAGTTGATCCATTTGACAGAGACATGTTGTAGATCAAGATTTTTCAGGAAAGGGAAAGGCTTAGCAAATTACTATATAATGGGTTTTATATGTAACTATTTGACAGAGTGTGTTGAGAGGTTTTTATGTCAGCTTTCAATGAAGTATGTTGAAATCAAGATACAGTTTATAGCTCTGGACACCACATTGCAAAATACAGCTTTTTTGTGATCATATGTAATCACTAAGATAGAACAAAGATGAACCAAGCAACACTGGAGTGATTTCAGGGATGGTTTGAAGTTGTATAATCTTAAAAGGCAGAATACTTAGTATCTCAAAGTGTGCAGGTTAGATATTTCAGTAGGTTTTAGTCATGACAGTATCTAATATTTGAGATGTCACTTTAATGGGGAGAGCAGGAAAACCAACCAGAATGTTTCCTTAAGTGAAGATTAAACTCACTCTAATTCTTGCCATTTTAGCTCTCAGTCTTCAAAAAATAGACCATGCTGCTCTTATAAATTTAAGAATAATATTAAGGTAAGGAAATAAATGGAAGAAAAAAATTTCAAAAAAATCTAGCATTTACTTACTTGAAAGAAGAGATTAATCAGCATAAGAGCCTAAATTAAAGAGAATCTGACTTTTGAGAAAAGGACTGAGCCTAGACCAGGGATGAAACAGTGGTGTATACTCTTAGTCACAATTGTCTCTGAAGACATTAGGCCAAATAGTATGACACTAAATGTAAGGACCTCCAGGATAAGGAAACAAAAGCCACATAATGAATAACTGTTGTTCTTAATGTACTATGTTATCTCTCATCTCTTTTGCCATTCCTTGGTTATCTCATATTGTTACAATTTTTCACCTTGTTATCTGGTATATTTTATATGTGCTTAATTGGTTATTTGAAATAGGATAGGGAAGGGGGGAAATCAAGATAAGCGGGAGAAGGGTGGGAAAGAAATGGGGACCATGTCATAAGAAAGAGTATCAATGTTTGTGAAGTTATGCACCTTTTATCTGGTGAATATAATGTAACCCTTCTATTAATCACAATAAAAAAACCAATTGTCTCTGAGGTTATTAGCCATTCCATCTTCATAAATAAATATATATATATATACAAATTAGAACCCTTCATGAGAGTATAGAAAAATACCAAACCAGCATCAACAAAGCCTTTCTCCATAGTAGATTCTAAAATTCAAGCTAGTTGTGAAAATATCTTTTGACATGAAGATAATAACAGAAAAGAACTAAAGTCATAGTATAACCATTCATAAGCTTTTACCTCTTATAATAACATCTAACTGGCCTATATTGTTTATAGAGTTGTAGTGTGGTGAGTGACACCCTTTCCATTTTATCAGCAATATCCACTTACCACACTAGATACTAAGTAAATGTTTAGTTACATATCAGAAACTACTTACAGAGTATTCAGCCTAGTACCTATTATGGTGATGTAAAGTTTAATGCATTTTACAGAGATGGTAAAAAAAAAGTGATTAATTTCTGCTGTTGGTTTAGAAAGATTTGTTCAATTAGATGTAAATTGCTCAGGATTATTAGCCTTCAGACAGATAGGAAATATGTGACAACCTGATAATCTAAAGGAAAAGTAATAAAATAAAATTAGACTCTATTGTGCTCACTGAGTCTTTGATTCATATATCCAACAAATGCAATCAGAATGAATCTAAAGTTTTTAAAGATATGGAAAACAAGTTTATCCTTGGCTTCCACTAAAGACTTTAAAAATACACATAGTTTTCCCAGAGTTATAATGTAGAGAATGGCTTCACCTTATCGCTGGGCCACATTCTCTCATTTCTACACTCTACATTTCTTACACACACACACACACACACACACACACACACCCCTCAAAAAAAAGTAAATATGCTTGTTTTTGCACTATGGAAAGCCTGTGGTTCTAAACTATCATTAATGCCCATCATCACCTTCACTTCTGGCCCACAAGGTCCTGACAGACCATGCCCTCATAAAAAGCCACTAGAGCCTATAACCAAAGAACTTGGCCCCTGACTTTGTGTCTCTTTCCTTGTCCAATGTGAACATAAGCAAGTTTTCCACACTGAGGACTAATGCTGGCTATGTTCAGGAAGTCACTACCAAAATATTCCCAAATGGGATGAATCAGAAGAAGGATAATTTGGACATAAGATTTTGTTCTTCTCGGAAGAAATGTTACCATCAATATTTTTAATCCAATAACAGTGAATATTTAATGTATACCAGATCATATCCTACTGAAACCCAAATATACTAAACCATCACCAGCCTGTGGTCACAACTTGAGGAATAGCACTGTGAAGCTCACCCAGCATGCCCTGGAGATGACTGTAAAATGTCAGTCCTGACTCCTGGTTATCCTGCCCCTTGGCACTGCCAGGAAGTCTCCAGGAGAGCCAGACATTATCCACAATGCTCTGTATTCTGCTCTGGGTTTATTACTCACATGGGTATTGCGGTTTCCTGTCTCACAAAGTCACATCAAAATTCTGTATCCCATTTAGAAACCTTCCAGTGGCTTCCAGTGGCTACTTGAAAGAGGACTTTGACCTCTTCATTGTGGCTTCCAAGGCCCCAGGGAGTCTGAGTCTGGGCCCAGCCCAGGTCTGACATCTCCCATGCAGTTCACCTGGTCCAGTAGCCCCTCCCAACTTTTCTTCATTCACAAATAGTACATTGCAAAGTTTCCCCAGCTGGGGGTTTCTCCCACCTGTCTTGTTCTTTCCCCAGGAATTCAACTAAATAAATTCCTCCTCTCCTGGCTAAATTAAAGGAGCTCCTGGATGCTCTCTGGTGATGTAGTTTCTAGGATTCAGCTTCTTCACTCATTCAGCTAGTAGTCTACTTTGTCAGAACAAAAGGGTATACAGTTTTAGTTATGCAAGACAAGTGCACTGGGGAAATCTGCTCTGCAACATTGTACCTACATAACACTGTAATATACTGCAGTTATTACATAGCTAAAAATCTTACAACAAGGAAATAAGTAGCTACCCAACATTCTGTTATATTGCCTTATTCTGTATCGGTCTCACACCTATCACTCTAACAGAGCACCTTCTAGGAGAATAAAGCTAACCTCACAGGAATTTGGAAGTTTTCAGTAGCCAGCCTTAAATATGTCAAACTAAATTAACCTTAATGTTTAAATAAGGTTAAATTAATGGTGAAATTGACCTTACTGTTTGAGTTTATCTAATATTCATAAAATATTATCACTTCAATGCAAATCATCAAAAAAATTATGCTATCTTACATGCTTACTCATTCTTTGAAATCCAGGGTGTTGTTTATGGTGGCAACACAGCTTTTCCTACAAAATACTTGATCTATAGTCAGGTATTATGAAATTTACAATTGAAAAAAATCAATTCACATGTCCATGTTGTTATAAACACACTTTTTTTCCACACACAAATATTCCCACTAACTAGTATATCTGTTATTTATTAGCTATATTTTTAATACCAAGAGTTATGATTAAGCATAGTACTCAAGAGATATTTACCAAGTGGCCCCATGAACTTATAATCTATACAGACTCATGTCTCTCGGTCAACTCAGGTCTGTGGCTAAAAGCACAGAAAACAGAGTCAACTGTACGGTTTTCCAGTCAGCATTGCCACTGATAAGCTAGAGTTGGGACTCCAATGTCCTTGGCCTCAGTTCTCCATTTCCTCCACTGCTCATGAAAGGAACATCACCAGCACCGTTCAATGTTGTGAAGATTGCATGAGTAAACCCTTCTACTGTTCTTGCAACAAGGCCTTGGTGTGAGAAGTATAGTGAGTTCAAATAAATTACACAGAGTTCCAGCCCTTGGGATAGTCTAGAGTTGCTCAGAAACATTCTTGTATATATCTGGTCTGCTGCCCTACCTGATCCATTTCCCTGCATTCATTTCCTAGCCCATTCATGTCAGACCATTCAGCCTGCACTGCTGTTGCCACTACACTCGCTGTCCATGGTGGCGCTAGAAGTCATCCCTCCCCATCCCATCCACCTGGCCTGTTGCCCAGACTGTCTATGTGTGATCCTGCTTCCCAAGCCCACCCTTCCTCCACTGTAAGTGGAACGGGAAATGGGTTCCATCCTCTCAGTGATGAGTCATTTCGGAAGACTTCAACAGATTGCCACTTGCCAAATTGTGCTTTCAGATTCATATGCATGCAGCAGCCCTGATGCCTCTCAAGCAACTGAGTCAACCTAAGTTTAGGTGACAACCCCAGATGTTACCTGGAGCTGTTTCTCCTAGCTACTTCACATAGCCTTTGCCAGGCCAGCTCACCAGGCTGTATCTTCTTGCTAGGTGTGAATCTGCCCTTCCATATCCCAACAGTTTTCCTTGATTTCACACTCCTAAGCACCCATGTTTGTTCAGCCCTCAATTATTTTATGAGAGGAGGGTCTCAGCAGTTGTGGCAAGGTCAGAGATCTTGTTTGTATATTCGAGGTAGTGAAGCATTCAGCACATGTCCTGATGTATAGTGACTCAATAAATATTTATGATGCATTTGGTGTTCTTTAAGTCCTATGTAATCAAGGGGATGAGGTTAAAAGAGGGGTGGTGTTCTGTCACCCTGTCAACTCAGTCATAGCCTGATGCATGTGTTGTGAACATTACAATAATAAGCACCATAAAGGCCTTGTGCTTGATAAGATCCCAGTTGTTAGAGGTGACGGAAGCTCATAGACTGTAATAATGTATAGAGGCTCAGAGGGACAAACTAACAGTAAAGAAGGCAAAACAAGAAAAAAAATTATAAAGAACTAGGTTTAATACCTAATACAAGGACTCAGGAACTCAGTAATCAAGAATAAGTTTCTCTTGCCTTATATTTGTGAAGATCAAGTTTATTTTTAGGATTCATTCTCTCCTCTCTCCCATCTATCTGGTCATTTCATCTCTCTTGAGTTAATAATGAGCAGGCTAGTTTGAACAAATACAAATCACAAAACCAGTATTCTCTCCCTGTATCCTCAAAAAACAATAACCAAAAAAACAGTTCAGAAAATAGTGTTTTCTCAGGTATTGCCTCTAAATAACTCACTATTTAAAAAAAAAATAGTGATATTTCTAAGTCCCACTATTGTTTTTACGTAGGAATTGTTCTGAAAAAGAAATGTCACAAATCTATTTGAAATAATTCACTCTATAAATGTCTTGGTCCATTACAGAAATTTATCCCCATAATTGTATGGATATCAACATTTAAAATTTGTTTTTATGTTTATTTTTTGTGCTATTAGTTTAAAAAAAGAAAAATAAAATAATCTCACGAGAAAGGGGTAGGTGTTATCTGACTAGGCCATGCTTCCATTTCCAAAATTAGATTAAATTAAAAACTAATTCAATACACACAAAACCAAACAAGACGCATATGCTCCTGTCTTATCAGGGTCTGATATGATCAAGCTAACAGTGACCTCTCAGACTTCTTGACGCAAACCTCTAGTTTCCTCTCATAGCTATGACATGATCTTCATCCACTACCCTATTCAGTTTGCTCTGTGCTCCAAGCAGTTGGTTTCACATTAGCCTGTTCAGGGTTTCATTGTATCTCCTCCAAACATTATCTTGAAAAACTAGCTCTGGTACCTCAGTTCAGAACTTTACTTGAAAGTAGAGGTGTTTGGATGTCATTATTTAAAGTGAGGACCTATTGAAAAAGGGCCCAGCCCCTACTCCAATTGTGTTAGTGTCCTTTTAGAATGAAGATGCACACACAGAGGAAAGGTATGTCATGACAGTGACCTGGAATAATGAGCCCACAATACAAGGATTGTCAAGGATTAGCTAAGGGTTGCCAGATAAGAACAGGTGAGGAAATGAGCTCCAGGGTATCACCAAGACAGCACAGCCTTACAATATCCTGCTTTCAGACTGACTTGCATCCCCCAGGACTCTGAGACAGTATATTTCTACTGTTTAAAGCCACTTAGTTGTGCTTGCTTGGAAAAGTCTTAGAAAACTAACACCCTGTTGAAAAGGGACACATCAGACTCATAAACTGATTTGTTGACAGGCAATCCTTTTATTCAACTACTCAAAAAAATAAAAATATTTTTAGTATTTTCTCGATCGTGTAATATCAATCTTTTCTTCAACTTCTCAATGCTCATTAAAATTGACAGATAGACTTCAGTGAGAAAACAAAAGTACTGATATCATAACAGAATACTCATATGATACTTACAAATGCCTTCCTCCTGTTCCAAGGAATGCACTGTCCCAGACACAACTAAGGCTAAGCACCACCTCCACATTGTATTGGGCTCCAGTGAGAGATAGAGAAAGAGAGACAGCGAGGAAGAAAGCAAGGAACTATATAACTTGTATGGAGGATTTGTAATCATGAGTTTAAACCCTAATAGAGCCAAAAGACCAAGCATATTTATTTCTTTAGGCCCCGACACAACACCCACACTCAGTTTAAATTGAAATTTTCATTTTTAATCAGTATCTCCTAATGTGGTGGCAGACCACCACTGTCTAGCAAGATTTTGGCAATGTCTTGTTGTTCCTACATTCCACATGCAGCACTGAATAAAAACTAGAGTCCATAGGAGCTTTTGCTTGTGTGGAACATTCAACAGTCAGATGATCAAGGACTCACTTACATTTATTTTTATCTGACAGTGAGATTTCTAAGCCACAGTTACCCTGTGATTAGGCCTTTGTGACTACACAACAAAGTAGAAAAACAAGGAAAAATATATTTTTCCTTTCAAACCTCAGTCATTGGAATGCAGGTTAATTCATCAGATGAGGTTCAGTTCTTCATGAGATATGACAGGTAGCTTTTATTTTACAGGAGGATCTTAGAGCAAGACTGAAGTGTATGCTCAGCAAAGATGCTAATAAGAACTTGAAGGTCTATGGAAAAATATTTTAAAGCATATAGACTCAAGCATAGTGCATATTCAACAAAAGAAAGTTATTATTTTTCATCAATTTTCTTCAGCTAAACAGGGAACATATGCCAATTTTTCCATTCAATCTGTAATAACCCCAACTTGTTTCCAGGGTATCTGGGATAAATGAATCATTTTTGATCCTTGAAAGTTATAGTTGGGTCCCAAAGCACCTTAACTACCACTGCAAAGAATACATCATCACTATGTTCATGATAATAATGCAGAATGTAATCTATCACGTTGATAAATTGCAAACTATTTCATCTGACTACTTAGCTATTTTCTTTGTTTTTTTCTGTCTTATAGAAGTATTTTACTATATTTAAGTTGTAAAGAATGATGTTTATAAGTTGTACAAAATGTTTATAAGTTGTACAGAATGATGTATATAAATATTGTAAAATCATGACCACAATCAAACTCCTTTACATCTACTCTCTTAACACATTCTACCTATATAGTACATTATTAATAACTGCAGAGACTACAGTAACTACTTGACTTCTGAATCTACCCATTTTATAATTGACAGGTTGTTGACCCTTTAATCAACATCTCCCACTTAGACATTTCCTAATATTTCTCAGCCATATTTTTCCTAGAAGGACACTGAAGAGGGAGAATATCTGTATCACCTTCGTGAATATGCCCAGATAATACTTGACTCCACAAAGATATCCATGTAGCTTCCTTCTTATCCAAGGAAGCTACCATGGCAAACCATAGTGTCTTAGAAACAATGAATGACATCACATAGTCTGATTTTTTTTTAATTCTACACCCTCTTCAATCTTAGTGTCATGTCATTCAAAATACCCTCTCCTATCTCAAAATCTTAAAAGTAGAAATTCCAGAAATGATAGAAATGATTGTTTTCTACTATTCCTGTGCTTATACAACCAAAACAGAGACCTATATACTTATGTGTATAGTATCACTATGAACTCTTGCCAAATTATAAAATTAACTAGGTGCCCTAGGTGAATGGATAAAGAAAACCTGATATGTGTGTGTGTGTGTGTGTGTGTGTGTGTGTGTGTGTATTATTCAGCTAGAAAGAAGAATAAAGTTATGTCATATTCAATAAAATTTCCTTTTGGCTTGTTTGTTTGTCTTTGGGAGGGTAAGGAGAGGGCATAGAAATGGAGGGACAAAGAGTGAACAAACGCAGTAGTGATACTCACTAGACACTATGTTGAAAAGGAGCTATATCATTTGTGGATGAGGATTGGAGTAAATAAGTGGAAGAGAACAAGGAAAAACATGACATTGTGCAAAAAACATCTTTACCTGACTTATATAACTGTAACTCCTCTGTATATCATCTCTATAATAATAAAACTGCATGAAGAAAAATATAATAAAGAAAACAGAGGGAACTGGAGATCATCATGTTAAACCAGATGTAGACAAATATCACAGTTTTTACTCATACTTGGAATTTAGCCTCTCTTAAAATGAATGGCATGGATATTAAAGAGGCACTGTTGAGGGAAGAATCTGAGAGGAGGAGGGAAAGAAGATAACAGAGGCTAGAATGAGGGGAGGCAAGAGAGAGTAATAAAGGCGATGGATTTGATCAAACTACACTGTGTTCATAAATAGAAATATAATGAAGCCCTTTCTGACAATTGATATCTGCCAGTGCAGATCATAACATCTTAGCTTATGGACATATCCCGTGGATAAATACTACTATAAATTAAGAGCCTTGAGTACACTTTCAATTGCCTGGAAAGTGAAAGGATGAGTAAGTGAGTGTGAAATACATCAAGATGAGAGTGAAAGTCATGGGAAGTCATAGGTAACAATTACCTCGGGTTTTTTTTTTGGGGGGGAGCATTATAGGAAGTGTCTTGCAATGCAAAACAAATGACATCATGAATGAACATCCAAGGACAGTGTTCAGGAAAGTAATCCACAGAAGGGGATATCATCACATTTCACTCACACCTGTATCCTGCTTATCTCCTGATGAGCAGTGGCAGTGATCCTATGCTCAGAGGGTGTGGCAGCGGATGAACCAAGTGACTGGACTCAAGCATCTTCCTAATTTCCTGAAGATCCTACACAGGTCATCTGCTGGCCTGGACAGGGAAAGAGAAGATTAGCACCACTGGACACTTTCATATTAGTTGATTCAGAAAACTGAGTGGGATTGCTAACAATATCAAGAAAGAAGAATTTCAAACCATTGTCCTTATCTCTATCATCATTTTAACCTGAAATTGTCATGTAAAAATTATATGATATGTTAGGAAATAGGAATCCTTCACAATTCTAGCCTTAAGCTTTCTGTGACTTTTAATTCTAAACTATGGGATCAGTGCTTCCCTCATAGGAATGCTGATTTAGCATATCATTTCTTATCAACTCCTGCATGCATAAACTCCTTCTTTTATTTAGAGAAACCAGATGCAGTATTATCATACACCTGAACTGGAAATAAGACTCTCAAATAGGCATATCTTCTTTGTTGGGTATTCAAAATTTCCATTACACTCAAGTGACTTCAAAGAGGACATGAAGAGTGAATATAGACCAAAGTGTTCATTTATGAAACTTCTTTTCTGAAAAAGATTACTTTGTTAAAAAAAAACTAATATTTATTTTTTGGTACATGAAAGTATTAGAAATCATCACCACCACTGGTAATTATACCATTATTTTTACAAAACAGATTACATTTGCTTCTGAAAATCTGGATTAAATAAAACTCACTTTTCTGGTGAAGCTACACTCTGTACATTGTTTCTGTGCTTGCTCTGTAAGCATTTTAAAGGATTTCTGATATATTCTCCCATTGTGGACACTTGGGACCCATAGCAATTTTTTGAAAGGGATCTGACTATGCCTTGTCCTTCTTTTCTCAATTCAAATTCCTTTTTAAATTGAGAAATGCATTGACTTGATGAAATGAGCCATAAGCATATTTTAATAATTTCCAATTACTCCATAAGGGTAACATCTGGCTATTTACAACAAAAGGCAAAATATGGTATTCATAATGGTTTATAAATAATATATATTTTAAATCAGATGAATTCGCTCTCTACGAAAGTTTTCACTCTACCACCTACAGTGAATATATAAACTTAAGACTAATCAAATATTCTCTTGCCATGAATAAACAAATTCCTATTACTTAATGCCATAATAAAAGTTTTCAAATTAACATTTTGCACTGCAGTTCTTTGGAATTCCATGCTATACTAACGAGCATAGTTTTGTTTTGTTTTGTTCTATACTAAATGGAGTCTCCTCATGACCAAAAACTACTCCCAGGAGATAAATTAAGAATTTAGCACACTAAAGCAGTTACCAAATGATTGTTTAGTGGTCTAGAGCTATTACTTCATTTTCTAAACATAACTACTTATTTCTGAGAGTGTTTTTACTCCTCTGAGACAGTCTAATATGTTTAAAGTCATTTGAGTGAATGTTTTCTTTTGCACTCTTTCTTATTATTCTACTTGTGTTGAAGTTTTATTAGAAATACCTTTGTACTGAATGCTAATAATATCAACAATAGGTAACATTTACAACACTTAGCCTGGCCTCTGTAACATATTATGCACACTATTTGGGATTTTTATGGTTAGTGTTTTGTTTTGGTTTTTGGTTGTGTGTGGAGGGGGAGGAGAGAGAGGGAATATATGTTCAATGAGTGCAAAAGATATTATCTTACCTGAGAGACAATGCTTGAAAGGAGTGGATTACACTATAAGAAGAAAATACTTGCCCTTCTAATGTCTTCTCCATTGGGTCATTGACAAATATAAACACAGTCATTCAAGAAAAATTATATATATATATATATATATATACTCTTCAAAACAGAAGAGAAGAGAACCATATCTCAAGGGTAGGAACTGTCCAGGGCATAATCTAGTCATATGATGGCACTTCTGTTTATGCTTGTAGCAATCAAGTTACTTTGTCTACTTGTTTATTTACATGGGAAAGTTTTTAAATAGTGGTAGAAAATACATCACATAAAACTTACTATATTATCCACTTTTGTTTCCAATTCTGGGGCTTGAATTCAGTGTCTGATCACTGTCCCTGGACTTTCTCAAGGCTAGGGCTCTACCACTTGAGCCACAGCACTACTTCCAGCTTTTTTTCGGTGTATGTGATACTGAGGAATTGAACCTGAGTGCATGCTAGGCAAGCATTCTACCACTAGGCCAAACTCCTGGTCCCTATTTTATCTATTTTAAATGTGAAGTTTAGGAATTAACTAAACCTACATCATGCCTATCAATGCAAATCTAATGTATAGGCAAACTCCAGAAAATTTTTAGTCCTATTGAAATGCCTTACCTGTTAAAAAGGGCTCTGCATTTCATATTCTCCCTAGCTTTGATGACAAACATGCTACTTTCTATTTTTGCCAATTTGATTACTTTATATACCTTAAATGAATAGGCCAAAGAGGGGCAGAAAGTGGCTTGACAAACAAAACACATAGATGGTGGGTCATTAGCAGAGTAGGAGCACTAACTGAAAAGTGAGAAAGAGAAAATAGTGGCTAATGAACAGCAATGAAGTGTTAGGTTTTCATCTTCATAAAAGGGGGAAAGCTGAGAGATTTGGATTATGGTCAGAACATTATCAAATTGTGTCTTTGGGGAGATTCATTTTGATGATGTTGTGAGGTGAGATTTAAGAGAGAGTAAAGCAGAACTAACGTGACCTGTGTTTTAAAATCAATTAAGTAGTAAGTAAACTTAACAATAAGGCCAAGAAGTGAACATGGAACTGAGCAAAAATTTATTTACACGAGAAACACTTTGAAAACATCATCAATGTACTTGATTATGTTACTGGTAAATTATTGCCATTTATGTGGTATTTTTTCTCCCCTAAAATACCCAGATCAGATTATACCAGAATTATTCCATCATACCAAAAAGGGACCCTCCCCTCATTAGAATTCTATGAAAAGAGCTGAGGCCTGAGTGTTTTGTTCTGTAGGTTCATTCTCATGCTTAAAATGTCCCAAGATACTAGTTAAAAAGTGGTCTCAGAAGCCAGACACTGGTGGCTCACACCTGTAATCCTAGTTACACAGGAGACTAAGATGTGAAGATCACGGTTCAAAGCTGCCCAGGCAGGAAAGTCTATGAGACATGTCTCCAATTAACCATCATAAAACTGGGAGTGGTACTGTGGCTCAAGTGATAGACTACTAGCCTTGAGATAAAGTGCTCAGGGATAATGCCTAGTCCCAGAGTTCAAACCCCATGACTGACAAAAAAAAAAAAGTAGTATCAGAAAAGAATGGAACATCCAAACAGATTTGGTTCCTTTATTCCTTTATTATATTTGCAAGCCAGTATGTTTTAAGTGTAGGTTAGAGTACATTAAAGAGAATAAAAAGGTTCATCAATTCACTGTCTTTTGAGAATATATCTGTCCAGTATCCTAGGCTTCCCTCTGGAGCTCTTCAAATGAGCTTCAGATAAACTCAAACCTCCTTTAAAGTCTCTATTCCTCATGGAATATGACAGAAGGGTTTCATTTTTAGGTGGAGTCTAATATGCAGGCATGAAACTGTACATACTGTGACTATCTGGTTGGCTGAGATCTTTCCAAATGAGCACACCAGCTGTGCTAAAGGACTCAGATCAAGAAACATCAGCAGTACCAAAAAGCCTTCTTGCTAGCTTGAGGAGGCCTATGGCTCCCCACAAGAAGGAAACTGTCCTCCTTACACCATAAATCTGTGTTGCCAATCTCTGCACTATTATATAATTAAATCCCTTGTGGTCCTTCCTCTGTCCTTTCTCTGTCAGACATTAGTGAGATTCACTACCCCTTTTGCTATTGGTAGCTGTTGATTCCTTATTCATTGGTGTGGAAGTGTCAGTTAATCTTTTTAATATGACTTAATTTTATTTATTTATTACTATGCAGCCAGAGTCAGCAAACTATGATTCATATTTTTAAAAATAATGCATTATTTGAGCATGGTCATATCCACCCACACACAGGTTACTTACAGGGGCTTTTATGTAACAGTGACAGCGTTCAGGAGTTGCTCCAGTGACTATATGAGTTGAAAACCTAAACTATATACTGTTTGCCTCCTTGTAGTTGCAAAATGTGTGTGCATGTGTGTGTGTGTGTGTGTATGTGCATGTGTGTGTATAACTTTAGAATATATTTCCAAATAGTTTTCCTAAGTAGTTTTATCAAGGTCCTAGAAATATGTAATTTTTTAAACATCTTTGCCTATATAAGGTATATCCAATCTTTATAACTTAAATATCGTACTGGCTATGGTATCTTTTTATGGACCTGTCTTTCATTTTCCTCGTGAATAATAAAAATGATCTTCCTATCATATATATTATGGTCTTTTGGATATCCTCTTTTTGTGAGATATCAACTTCAAGTTGCAAGAATTTTTAATGAATTAACAGCCTCTTTTCTCACTTACTTGGAGGTATTTTTTTTCACATCTTAGATGTTTTGAATACATGTCTTGTGAACCGTTTCTCCTGCTGTGGCTTGCCTCTTACACATTTAATAGAGTTAGTGTTTCTAATGTTTAAGGAATCTTTTCTTCTTACAAAGTCATTAGGTGTTTTCCTCTGAAAAGTATGACTGTATTCAGTCTACAATGATGTATTTTCCACTGTGTACTATGTCTGGCATTGACTTTTGTGTGTATGTATTTGTGTGTGTGTGTGTGTGTGTGTGTGTGTGTGTGTGTGCATGTGATCTAAAATAGAGATTCCGATTTTCCCATGATTCTTCCTGTATAATTATATGAAAAGATCATCTTCTCATTGTGATCCTGACAGATCCTCTTGTTTTCTGTTTTGTTTGTTTGTTTTTTATTAACACTGATTTTTACATCATATTTCAAATGTCATGTTTAACAAACAAGTATTCAAGAAGAGAACCTCTATATGCAATCACTGGCTCATAAATCTTAGAGCATAAATAAAATTAAGCTTATAGTTTAAGTCATTAAAAAGATTAACTGACGCACACCAATGAATAAGGAATCAACAGCTACCAATAGCAAAAGGGGTAGTGAATCTCACTAATGTCTGACAGAGGAAGGACCACAAAAGATTTAATTATATAATAGTGCAGAGACTGGCAACACAGACTTATGGTGTTAGCAGTAAGGAGGACAGTTTCCTTCTTGTGGGGAGCCATAGGCCTCCTCAAGCTAGCAAGAAGGCTTCTGGTACTGCTGATGTTTCTTGATCTGAGTCCTTTAGCACAGCTGGTGTGCTCATTTGGAAAGATCTCAGCCAATTTTAGAAACATAGAAATCTATACATCAATCTATATAACATTGTCTATAGAGTGTATATCTCATCATAGATTTTTATGTCGATGTGGTTGTATTTATATCTCCAAGATCATGTCCATGACCTTGAGTACCCAAATATTGAGTCATTGCTCTCTCTTTTTTTTTTTTTTTGCCAGCCCTGGGCTTGGGCTCAGGGCCTGAGCACTCTCCTTGGATTTTCTCAAGGCTAGGGCTGTACCACTTGAGCCACAGCACCACTTCTGGCTTTTTTGCTACGTATTTGGTACCCAGGAATCAAACCCGGGTCTCCGTGCTTGCTACGCAAGCACTTTACTACTAGGCCAAACTCCCGGTTTCATCTTTTTTTTTAATTGTATTTTATTGTTGGGATAATATATAGAGGAGTTACAGTGCCATTCGTCGAGTGGTGGGTATATTATTTCTCAAAACTTGATACCCCTTCTCATGTTTTTGTCCCCCTTTTTCTTCCCCTGCCTCCTCCCAGTCGTCTTGCTTTCTCCCTTAACTTCCCTATTTCAAATAAATCATAAGTGTGTATACAGTACACCATTACTGTTCTTAATGTACTATGTAGAGTCATTGCTCTTGTAATGTTTCAGATTCTCTTTTTTGTAAATCAAGGACTCAATTCCTTGAACTTCTTAGGACAGATTTCTGAATTTTTCAATTCGTTTACAATTTTATTCTGGTGCCATTGAGTATCTCTAGAACCCATTTTAATATCTGATAGTAAAAATCTTCTTAATGTACTATGCTTTCTCTCATCTCTTTTGCTGTCCCTTGGTTATCTCATATTGTTACAGTATCTCACTTTGTTATCTGATATATTGGATATATTTGTATTTGGTTATTTGAAATTGGATAGGGAAGAGGGGAAACAAGATGAGGGGTGGGGGTGGGGGGAGGGAAATGGGGACCAAGACATGAGAAAGGGTGTCAATGTATGTGAATTAATGCACCTCCGATGTGGCAAATATAATGTAACCCTTCTTTTAATTACAATAAAAAACATAGGAAAAAAAGAACAATAAAAACATCTTCTCTGTGGATCTTCAAGATTATTCTCTCTGCCTAACCCTTTATGTGCACACACACACACACACACATACACACACACACTTCTGAGCAAGATTTTTATTGTAATGCATTAAATGTATAAATGAATTTGGAGAGAGGTGCCACCTTTACAATTATAGGAATGATTTTGTTATTTTGACTGTCTTCAGAGAAACTCTATTTTACAACAAATATTTTGAGTGACCCAGTGACATATTTTGGTAGTTCTGGAGTACTGCGAAAAATGAAAAAAAACTGAAACTAAACACAGTAGAAAACACCAGAAATTGGTAGGACTTTTAAGCATTATTGAGGAACTCGAGATGCAAGAGGAAAAAGATTATAGTGTAAGTCTAAATAATTACTGATGAGTTAGGAACCAGACAGATTCATCCAGTGTGGGAGTATAGTAATTAAATGCTATAATCAACAGTGAAGTAAAGAACAGAAGAATTCTCAACAAAATATGATTGAGATTACAGATGACTAAAACTCACCAGGGGAAGAAATAGAGGCAGGAGTAATGGATGCTGAGATGTAAGGACAAAATATCTTAATATTGAGTGTAATGAAATAGCTGGAGTTCATAGGAAACTGGAATATTGAATTTAAGATTTCCATAGCATTCTGTTCTAGAAAATAGCACATTCCACTGAACAGATAGGGAGGTGTTCTAGAAAATAGCACATTCCGCTGAACAGATAGGGAGGTGTTCTAGAAAATAGCACATTCCGCTGAACAGATAGGGAGGTGAAATAAAGGTCACAAATGATGATGAGGAGGAGGAAATGAGAGGCTAAGGACATGAAGGCTGAAGTAGAACAACCTTGATGGAAAATAGGTGGGTGAGGAGGATGATATGAGCCAGGTGACTTCACCTTCAGTGAAGGAAAGAAGAAACCCGAGGCTGGACAGATGACGGGGCTAGGGAAGGAAGGCTTTTTCTGCTCACAAGCATTGTGACTCATTCCTGATTTACAGGAGAGCAGTGGTCTACTGATAGGCTAGATGGTAAGGAGCACTTGACACTTCTTGACCCTGCCACCTCAGTGGGTAAATGGCTCTCACTGAAGAAGAATGAAGTATTTACTGTGGGGGTTAACTCCGATAGGGAAAAGGTTTTTTGTTTTTAAGTACAATTGCATGACTTTGAAATGTGAGAGATTATGTGAACAATGGAGAAATCCAGAGGATGTAGTGACATGATCAATAAGGAAACTAATTTTGGTAGTGGAAAAGCAATAGCTACATAATGAGGACCATCTGTGGTCCTGGACAAATAGACATAGATAGCCTTCGGTCCACCCCACTCGCACAATTAGAATTGGTTCTGATGCTTTGTTACTGGATTTCCACTGTGCTTTATAGCTACCAAAGTGAAGCAATTTACTTATTTATATTTGAGCTTCCACACAAAACATAAGCCTTAAAATCTAGATAGAAACTTTTTTTGAGATACAATAAATGATTTGCATCTTCTGAAAATGATCAATTTTATGTCTTATTTATAACATACACATAAACAAAAGACATTATCCACTTCTAAATCTCTTCTCATGAAGCTGTTTTAAGGTGCACTGGTGTTTTATCAAGTAAACCTTCAAAATAACACATCCATTGGGAGTGTCTACTTAAAAGCAGTTTCATCAGAAGTGATTTTAATTGTTGGATTTGATATGGCATTTTAAGAAGTGTTAAATATCTGCGAAGTGATTCTGATTCGGTTACTTCAAAGTATTCATTTAAAGCAATTGAAGGAACAGGAATGAGGCCCTTTCAAAAGCCTTTCTTAGAGGAAGGATTCGCTTTTCCCTGCGGAAATTCAAAGAATTTCAAAGTTATTTTCCATAAAGGAATGAAGTTGGATAGTGACTCAGAAAGGAAGTAGACTGATGTGAAACAAGCTTCAACAATGAGAAAGTCTCAGAACAAGTTTGTGTGGAACTACATTTGTTTTCTACATAAACATAAACATGCATAAGCATAAGCCTTCTCTTTTTTTTTTCCTCAGTATATTGTGAGAATGACAACAGTACTGGAAAATTTTTGTTCTTCCAAAACCTAGAGTGAAAACTTGGTCTTCACAACTGGATTGTATCATTCTTGTCACCACTGTCTTCATTAAAAATCAGCCACTCAATACATTTCACATACATTCCTTTTTGCAATCTTAGTCCGGCTGCATTACAAAAACAGACAGTTGTTTATTATCTTTTGGAGTGTTTTGAACATTAGTTCTAAAGTTAGGAAAACCATGAACATCTACTATTTAAGGCACAATTATCTTTACCACATATTAACTTTGTTTTTCTTCTCCTTTCACTGAAAGAAATAACAAACCATGTGTGCTATTTGGAGAGCATTCAGTGATGAAGCTAGCAGGGGCTAGTCCAGGGCTGAAAGAATGGCCTTTTGTTAGTTTTCCTTTTTCTGTTTTCTTACAGACTGGTCTGACTGTTACTTCCTTCTTTGTGTCTTATCTGTGAGTGAAATAATCCTCTGGAAAAAATGAAGGGTTAGCTTGACCTCTCATTTATCTCTCTCTGGAGTCTACTGTCACAGACTGATGAAAAGTAGGGAAAAAGGTCCATCAGCAGAGCCTGCTAATTCAAAGATCAGTGTCTGACTTGCTTTGTTTTGGAAGTATAGACTTTCTTTCTGTTAAGTGAACAAATTATTTTCTTTCTGTCCAGCTCAGCCTATGGAATGATTAGGGCCCCAGAAGAGTAAATTAGACTCTGAGGACCGTGGTAAAAGAGAAGTTGGACAGTCAACAGCATTGTTAAAGTAAGACTTTCCTTCCAAGTGTCATTATAGGCACCAGAGCCAACTGCTCATGACAGCGCTGAAAAGTAGAACTGGACTGATAAGTTTCCACTTAGACTTATCCAAACCAAGGGGGAAAAGCCAGTGGAGATGGGAACAGAGTTCATCTGTACACACAACCAGTTTGTCTTGATTGTGTAAGTTAAATATTTACCCCCAAACTTGAATTTCTTCCTGAAGTGCATTAGATATCTAGTACACATTTAGATATTGAGATATCTAAATGCACAAATGTACATTACTTTTGAATATGTTCATGGGAACCTTTTAATTTATAAAAAGATTATTAACAGTGAAGATTCTGTTGAAGTGGTTCACAGAAAAGTCTAGTGGCTGATTCTACCTTACCTTGATCATTTAAAGGATACGGGAGGATCAGACACCAATGAAAAATATGGGCACTGTCCAAGTGACAAAGATCTAATATGTGAGATTCTGAACTGTTTCATAAAGATACAATCTCAATTTATAATACATACAATACACACACATACTTGCACATATTCATACATGCATATTCAAACACACACACACACAACCAAATTTCAAGAGTAGCTATTCCAAGTGACAGAATCAGAGTTGACTTTAATTTGTTTCTTACTTTTATAATGCATTTGACAAAATAACTAGCACTAGTTACATCAAAGATAATAATGTGGGGGAAGAGTCATCATTCATTTCTCCATCTTTAAAATGGGGAAAGAAATACTTCATTAAATTACTCTAAAGGCAGAATGACAAAAACTCACACGGACCTGCCAGATAATGGCTTGCCAATATTCTTGCGTGATTGGAAAAAGCAGATGGAAATGAGGAGTGGGGGAAGAAGAATCTAGCAAGAGAAGGGTAATAGACCAGAGAAGAAAGAAGTGTAAAGAAATAGGGCTTCAATCTGGTGACAGTGGGTAGGGGAAAGCATATTCAATGGGAGAACACTGAGATTGTTCTGCAGGTGGCTCTGTGCCTTTTCCGGAACACCACAGAACTCCTTATTCCTCTGTTACAGATGCCATTATGCTCAGGGTCTTGTCCAGTTACATTTTTCAGGACCTCTTCAGGTCACTGAAGAGACCCATCCATTACCCATACCTTTCCCTCCCACATCAAGTTCATGAAGTAGAATGCACCATGAAGCCCTGGCTGTGGGCATCCTTTCCATGTCTCTTCTTCTCGAACTAGATCATTTTTCCTTTACCTTCCACTTCAATCTGCCTCTGCCCCTGTCTTGAGTAAAGGCACTCCTATCCCAACTGCTGGCATGTCCCTCTTGACCATCCCACCACTGGCTTTCCTCCGCCAAGAGGTAGCACTGGACTAAACAGTACTCTAGGGCTGGGAGTTTGGCCTAGTGGTTAAAGTGCTTGCCTAGCATGCATGAAGACCCAGGTTTGATTCCTCAGTACCACATACATAGAAAAAAAAGCCAGAAGTGGTGCTGAGGCTCAAGTGGTAGAGCTCTAGCCTTGAGAAAGTCCAAGGACAGTGCTCAGGCCCTGAGCTCAAGCCCGGGACTGGTAAAAAAAAAAAAAAAAAAAAAAAAAAGCATTTAAATTTGGGTTCCTCTGTTATTTAAAACTATGAAGCCTCTTGTCTACATTGCATCTCATGTTTTGATGGGTTACCTAGATACAGCCCCTAGTTATTATTAGACGTCCTACAGAAGTAATTGGATAATTAATAATTTTGGCAGATTGTGAAAAGAAAAGTAAAAGAGGACATAATAGATAAAAGCCATGCAAATACCTGTACTCTATAATTTGCTTTTTCAGAATTATTAATAACTAAAATGCCTCTTACCTACATACCTTTCACAGACATCTTTATAGCAAAAACAGATAACTCTATTATGCTAGTCCTAATACATATTTATTATGCTTCAGTCCTCAAAAGAATTTTTTCAACCTTAATTTTAATACATATTTAACATGGTAACATTATAGCCAAGTTTACCATTTTTAACAATTCTCAGTTTTTAGAAGTATATTGTTTTCAAATGTGGGTAAAAAACAACTTGAAGAAATTTTAAAGTGAGTTTAATTTTCTTTAGACCATATTGAAAATAAAGATTATTTAAACTTTAAAGTGCGATTTTGAAAACAAAATTCAGTAGCAGCCCCTGTCTTTTAAACATAGCTCTATGAGTCTATGTTTCCAAGAAACAATTTTCTCTTTAGTAACCACTGCAAAAGAATACAAACTGTGTCATAAAAATATTGTACGTTATGTGTCCCTTGGGCAATTAGTTGAGTCATTGCCTTAAGAAAGAGAAGACCAGAATTCTCATAAATGTCCAGTGACTCACACAATGTTTATAGATGGGTTGTTCTTCCATGTGCTTTCTTAAGGAAAAAAGAAAAAACTCCTACACCTATCTAATCTATATCTACTGGATAGAATCTAGGCCATTTCTATATCTTCAAATCTGAGAAACTGCCTTGTAAATTCTTGGCAGTTTTATGTCCAGTTTCAAATACCAGGTTTTATGATAGTCCTTTGGGTTTGTTTTTCAAGTTACACTTCTGGATGTTTTATCCAATCTTCTTGAAGAAAGAAATCAGTAGTATCACTTTCCACAGAAGAATTTTTTTATTTTAAATATTTTAAAATTATCATTATCAAGGTGGTGTACAGAGGGTTTACAATTTCAGAAGTCAGATCAAGAGTGCATTTCTTTTTAGAAACTGTCACCCTTTCCTCTCTCCTAGGTTTTCCCTCCTATGCCCACTTACAAGTTGCCACGGAAGTCTTTTTAAGGTTCGTGTAATGAACTTCTTTGTTTTTGTTTGAATGGCTTGTGAAAATAAACTCTGAAATCATACTTGAATGAGGTATAACTCCACGTATTTCATTCCAAACAAGGCAACAATTTCCCTTCAAACTTGCTTAGGAATGCGAATTCGGAAATGACTTAGTTTTAAAGTTCAACATTGAATCATCATAAGAAAATGTCCTCCCTGTCAACCTCCTTGACTTCTATCATGTATGAGAAATTCTATCTACTCACAAGCAGTTGGGAACTGGTAAGCCTTTCATTCCCAGCATCCTAATGACACATAGAATTGGTGAATGAAAAGGAGGAGCAAAGCTGATTTGGGGAGGTAAAAATAATATCTACTAAATTAATTAAGGATCATGACATGTAACTTTTGACAGACTAATACTTTAACAGAGATGAGGACATTTTGCCGCACTGTGTTTTCCTTTCTGTCTTCTGATCTGGCTGAATAAGCTCACCAAGTCTACTTTATTTAATATGCTGATATCCCTTAAGAAGCTAAGACAATGTAATGTTAAATTCATGCATCTATTAAAAGAGAAACATTTATGGCTAGGAATGTGGCTTGGCGGTAGAGTACTTGCCTAGCATGCAGGAAGCCCTCGGTTCAATTCCTCAGTGCCAAATAAATGGAAAAAAAGCCAGAAGTGATATTGAGGCTCGAGTAATCAAGTGCTAGCCTTGAGCAAAAGAAGCTCCAGGAGAGTGCCCAGGCCCTGAATTCAAGCCCCAGGACTGGCAAAGAAAAGACAGGAAAGAAAAGAAAAAAAGAGACATGCATTGAGTGTTCATTGGACACTTAAGGACAGTAGGCAAACCAAGGCTCATTCATGTGCAATGTTTATGTAGGTCTTCTGGAAAAACCTTGTCTCCCCAGTAAAGTCACTTCTGTGGGACACTGAGCAAAGGAGAGGTCAAGCTTCCTGAGGGGACACAGGAAGTGCTTCCACTAGGAGGCAGGTATGGGGGATATAAACTATCTGTTTAGGAATGTCAGGTTGCTATAGCAGAGAAAATAAGAGGATCTATTCACCCAGACCCACTGATCCCCAGATTAGCATATGTAGCAAACTTCTGAGCTTTCCCTCCTTTTCCTGAGAGAATCGTGTAAGCCTAAGAGAGACACCGCCAAGGGTAATTAGGGGAAAAGAGGTTAAATGTGCTCTAGACAGTGGAACAAGCAGACATGCACTGGAGTTTGTGGTTGGCCCTATTGGAAAAGCTTACTCCATGAAGATGTGACAAATGAACAAAGGCCCACAGGAAGGAGGGATTAAAAGCCAGAACATGAAGCAAGAATACCCGGATGACATCAAGCCTCATCATTTGGTCCAATTTATTTATGCAAGCTAAATATCTGGAACATTGAAAGTATTACTTGTTTTCAGCCTGAACCTATTATTTTTCTAAGGTTAATATGGGCCTTGACTTGGCCTTAAATGTGTTTCATTTCTCCCTCTATTCTGAACTAATATGTGTCCTTTTATTTAATAGGATAATTTTAAATCATCCTATCTGTCTCTTAGGGGGAAAATAGCAGGCATTGTTCATAATGATTTAAATGGAATAATTTTAACTCATCCAACAAATCACTCATATTCATGTAGGCATTTAGTCAGAATGCTGTTCAGTTAAGATTTATTGAATAGTTACTGTTGGTCACAGTGTCATGGAATGTGTGGATAACAGAAAGAGCTAGAGACCCCATCACTGTTTCTGTGACAGTGGTGTGATCATCCACAGAGCATGCAAGCCTAGCCTTTGCCTTGGTAGAAAACCCAAGATATTTAAAATAACAATGTAATATACCAGTCTAGCTAGCATTCTATGATTCTCAAGGAAACAAGATATCTGGGTGAAATATTCAGGACTGTCATACAACTCAGAATTACTACGCTGGGATGCATGTAAGAGAAATTTACTAAGAAACTGAAGATTTGATGGTGCACTGGGCTTTGTCTGTTAAAGCGTTACAATAACATTTGGTTTAATGAGAAGGAAAATAAAGAAAATAATGAGCAGTTGATGCTGACATAAGTTGGGAAGTAACTTGCTTATGCGTTTGGTACCATGAGCTCTGCAATTCTGCTGTCAGATCGAGTCCTGCTTATTTTTAGAAACAGAAATCAAAGCCGCTGATAAGGCAGTTTCAGTTCACTCCCTTTCACACTTCTCTCAGTGAAAAACATGGAAACACAAGAAACTGTTCATGTGGCCTGCTTTCTTCTGTCTTTGTTGCCTTACCAGACAATATCTTTTACTTGTGTTGTGCTTCTAGACATTCTCTCTGAAAGAAAAATCTGTCCCTGAATTTCCTTGTCATAATAAGGGAAATGATAAATAAATATAGAAACAAATAGGCAAGGAATCCTTGTCCCTGGAAAGTGGGATCGCAATGGCAATTCCCCATATCAAGAGCTTAGAAAAGAGGAGGCTCTGCTGGCGACAAGCTCACTTTCTTCCCACGTGCTGCCTGAGAAAAATCTGTGTTCTTCCAGAGCAAAGGGATACTTGCAAAACATCACAGGGGTAATGTTATTTAAGAAGAAAGTTTAATTATCATTTTGATTTCAACTGTGACTTTCTATATATTGTTGCCAATGTTGTTCATTTAACTTGAAATAATTACTTTCTACTGTTTTTGGAAATTTTGGTTTATAGTTTGTGTGTCTGATCAATTAGACCTTGGCAATTTTAAAGAGATACAGTGAGAGAGAAAGAGAGAGAGACACACACAGAGAGAGAGAGAGAGAGAGAGAGAGAGAGAGAGAGAGAGAGAGAGAGAGAGAGAGAGAGACAGAGACAGAGAGAGAGACAGAGAGAGAGAGAGACAGAGACAGAGAGAGAGAGACAGAGACAGAGAGACAGAGACAGAAACAGACAGAGACAGAAATAAAGAGACACAGAGAGAAGAGAGACAGAGACAGAGACGCAAGACACAGATAGAGAGACACAGATAGAGACAGAGAAAAAGAGAGAGCTAGTGGCTCACTCCTATAATCCTAGCTACTTATGAAGCTGAGATCTGAGGTTTGAATCCAGACTGGGAAGGAAAGTCCTTAAGAATGTTATCTCCAAAAAATTACTCAAAAACACTTCAGAAGTGGCTCTTTGGTTGAAAGGGTAGATCACTAAACTTGAGACAGAGAGAGAGAGAGAGAGAGAGAGAGAGAGAGAGAGAGAGAGAGAGAGAGAGAGAGAGAGAGAGAGAGAGAGAGAGAGAGAGAGAGAGAGAGAGAGAAGAGAAGAGAGAGAGAGGGCGGGGCCTTAATAGACTCTGTAACAGTACTTTGAACACATTGGACAAGTGTATCTATTTGAGGATTAGTTGTTTGTTACTAAAAAAGAGTGCAGTTTAAGTGATATCTGTCAATAGGCACAGAGCATAGGCACTTGCCCAGTAGCTCTGTATTTAAGGAAATGTTGATTCATTGATCTCACTTTGGTAACCTTATTGTTTCATAACCAAAGAACAGTATAACAAAAGCAACAATGATATTTCTTCTACGATCTATATGAAAATTCTATTAAAATTGAAAATCTATTCATTTGTCTTTATACTAATTAAAAAAATGTGCTTAGGATAGTAACTTCCATCTATCAAAATGGACCTGATCTTCAAAAAAATGTTTTACGTAGAGAGGCATGATGGGCACATGCCTTTAAAATCAGGTACTCGGGAGACAGAGATTGAGTACAACACAATTGGAGGCTAGCTGGCCAAAAATAAAAGAGATCTCCATCTCACCGGACAAACCAGGCTGGAGGTAGGCTCAATAATCCTATCTGCTACCAGGATAGGTAGTAAGATTGTAGTTTAAGTCCAGCCCCTGACAAAAACATAGAATCCAATCTGAAAATTAACACAAAAGCAAAAATGTGCTGGAAGTGTAGCTCAGGTGGGAGAGTGTCTACCTAGCAATTTCAAGGTACCAATTTCATTTTGACTCTTACAACTAGGTAGCAAAAAAAAAAAAAAAAACAACACATAAATGTCTCATGTGCCTGCCAAGGTTCCCCTAATATTATTCCCTGCATAATCATAGTAGAATTCTCAAACCAAAATTAAAGTTAGTATAACACAGTCAACAAAACTAGAGGATTGCTTCAGGACTTATTCACTGTATTTTCAATTAGTGTGGGGTTTTGTTGTTATGGTTGTTGTTGTTCCAAGATCCAATCTAACATCTCACTTCATATTTGGGAGTTGGTTTTCTTAAACTCCACTCTGATTAGGTCTTTGGGCTGATGGGAAAGGATATTTGTAGAGGTTCTGATTCTGGACAGTCTCAGCTATGTGCCATTTCCCACACACAGTGCTATTATTTTTCTTTCCACA